>NW_005365070.1:2702161-2704389 GCF_000412655.1 Myotis brandtii | reverse complement strand
CTCTCTCTCATTATTGATGTTTCTATCTCTCTCTCCCTCTCCCTTCCTCTCTGAAATCAATAAAAATATATATTTTTTAAAAATTGAAAATTTAAAGTTATTTTTGCTTAGCAAGTATATGAAGCATTCTATGTAAACTGTGTACCAAGATGCAGTCCCTCTAATCAGAAAACTACTCTCTTGAAAAAAACTAAGCAGACAGGCATATATGCCTGGTGGAAGGCATTGGATTTGATGCTATATGGAGCTGGAATATACAGTTTACCAGGCTCTTTTATTTTTATTTTTAAAATGTTTTTATTGATTTCAGAGAGGGAGAGAGATAGAAACGTCAATTATGAGAATCATTGATTGTCTGCCTCCAGCATGCCCTCTACTGGGGATGGAGACGGCAACCCGGGCATGTGCCCTGACCAGTAATCGAACCGTGACCTCCTTGGTTCATAGGTTGATGCTCAACCACTGAGCCACACCAGTTGGGCACCAGGCTCTTTTAAATAGTGCCTACCATGTTTGAGGAATGACAAAAGGAATTAAAGGCAAAGGATTCATTAGGCTGGAAAGAAGACCAATGTATACGCTAGGTTGATCAGATCAAGGACAAGAAATGTATTCTACATCACCTGTCACTGTCATCTTGTGAAGTGCCTTGCAATAGAGAGGCCAATCAATCTGGAGCCAGCTCAACTGTCTAAAACATGGTACCAATAACTGGAACAAAAAGTAGAAAATGTTAAAGGACAAGAGGGACTTCAGATTCCTTGGCCAGACTGAAGGGACTCCCTTGCCATCCCTATCAGAATGGAAGCTCTCTCATTCTCTTTTACGTGTTTGGTAAAAAGGTCTACTAAAGTTTTATTTTATTTTATTTTATTGATTGATTAAGGTATTACATATATGTCCTTATCTCCCCATTGCCCCCAACCCCCCAACTCATGCCCTCACCCCCCTGTTATCTGTGTCCATTGGTTAGGCTCATATGCAGGTGAGTGGTTTAAACACTGTGGTACATCTACACAATGGAATACTATGCTGTGGTAAAAAAGAAGGAATTCTTACCATTTGCAACAGCATGGATGGAACTGGAGAGCATTATGCTAAGGGTTTCTGTTTTGTTTTTTTTGTTGTGTTTTTTTGTTAATCTTCACCCGAGGATATTTTTCCAATGATCTTTTAGAGGGGATGGAAGAGAAAGGGGAAAACAGAGAGAAACATTGATGTGAAAGCAGCACATTGATTGGTTGCCTCCTGCATGAGTCCCATCCGGGGCCCAGGCCAGGGAGGAGCCTGCAACTGAGGTATGTGCCCTTGACTGGAATTGAACCTGGGACTCTTTGGTCCACAGGCCGATTCTCTATCCACTGAGCCAAACTGGTTAGGGCTGATGTAGAATATTTTATTCATCTATATAGCTTTAGAAATTAAAAGATGAGGGAACTATATAATTGACTCTATCTCATATATAATCTTAGGCTAGAATTCAGAGTATAGGCACACTGAAGTGGGAAATATTCTGAAATTACTCTTCTAATCAGAGGAATCTGATTAAATCACAATTTTTAGGAACTGATGAGATGTAAAAAAAAGAGTGTGGAGTGCTGTGGTCATTTCTGGGTTCCATGCTTGAAGGTTATTGAAAAACAGGAAAATGATTGGAGGCCAATGGCCATGATGCTAATAATGTCTGCAAACCATCTCATAGAAAAAAGACTAGAATGGGAACCTAGAAGAGAAAAGATTTATGGAGACATGGTAGCTGTTGCCAAATATTCAAAAGTCTATATCTATGGGAGAGGAAATGGATTTTGCTTATTTTATGGCATTCCCAATGACAAATTAGGACCAATGGATGAAAGGTAGATTTTCGTTCAATATCAGAAAGAATTTTTGAATGAGTAGAACTCTCTAATAGTTGAAAGGCTCTTTGACTTTCCCTCATTGAAAATTCAAACAGAAGTAAGTAAAGAGTCCAACAGTGATAAGGGAGTTCTGATCTTCTCATCCCTTCCCTCACATAATAACTACTTCCTATAACATATTTATTTTAAATTCTATTATTTCTTGATTATACAAGTAACAGATATTCCATGTTGAAAAATCTGAAAATACAAAGAGAAAAGCAAATGAAAATAAAATCATCCATCTTCCCACCTCCCAAAGACTTGAATATTTTGGCATATAGCTTTACAGACTGTCTGCTATTTTTCAAATATATATATGTGTATATA
>NW_005365070.1:2696763-2702103 GCF_000412655.1 Myotis brandtii | reverse complement strand
CATTAATCACACTGTTTTTTAACTTTACAATATAGTGTAAACATCCTTCCATGTCAAGTGATATATGACTGTGTCATCATTCTTAATGGGTGCAGAGATTTCTATGGAATGAATGTACTCTAATTTGTTTAACTCAATGTTTCCCAAAGGGTATTCTACATTACAGCAATCCTGTAAGATGACCCTCAAAAAAGAGAACTTTGGTTAAACAGTTTTAAAATGTCCCATACCATATTCCCATTTTGGGTTTTCACAATGTTAAAGAAACAAGTTTAACTGAGTTTCCCAAACTTACTTGACCATAGATTGCCTGTGGCCTCCTCCTCCTTTAATTCTTCAGGATACTTATTTACATTTTCTAAATCACTCTGAGAAATGATGCCTTACCTTATACTTTAGTGTTAGAGAGTGGGTTTTCTTTTTTTTTTTAACATAAAGCTCACATTTTAGCCACTTTTAAGTATACAATAATTATATTCACAATATTATTCAACCATCCCCACTTCTATTTCCAAAACCTTTACATCATCCCAAACAAAAACTCTGTAACTTTCCCTCCCACCAGCCCCTGGTAACTTGTAACCTACTTTCTGTCTCTATGACTTTGTCTATTCTTCCTTTTTTTTTTTAATTCTCACTGGAGGATATTTTTCCATTGATTTTTAGAGAGAGTGGAAGAGAGAGGGAAAGACAGAAATATTGATGTGAGAGAAACACATCGATTGGTTGCCTCCTGCATGTACCCCTACCAGGGCCTGGGCCGGGGAGGAGCCTGCAATTGAGGTAAGTGCCCTTGACCAAAATCAAACCTGAGACCCTTTGGTCCGCAGGCCGATGCTCTATCCACTGAGTCAAACTGACTAGGGCTGACTTTGTCTATTCTTAATATCTCATTTAAGTGGAGTTGTGATGTTTGTCCTTTTGTGTCTGACTTATTTCACTTAGCATATGTTTTCAAGGTTCATCCATGTTGCATCATGTAACAGAACTTTATTCCCTTTTATAGCTAAACTAGAGGCCCAGTGCACAAAAGTTTGTGCACTGGCGGGGGAGGGGAGGTGGGGGGTGTCCCTCAGTGTCCCTGGGTCCCGGCCCCGCCTCCCTGGGTCGCACACATGCAAGGCCGATCCGGGGGTTGGGGCGCTGCCCCAGGTTGCGCACACAGCAGGGCTGATCCAGAGGTTGGGGCGCCGCCCCGGGTCGGGTCGCACACAGGATGCCCGGGCGGGCCAGCTGATTGCTGCTGCCCCGCCCAGCCACTCCGGGTCGGGTTGCACATGGACACCTGCCGCCCCAGGTCGCAGATAGCAGGCCCAGATGGAGGTGGGGCAGGCAGGATGGCGCTGTCCCGTCCTGCCCACGGTATGCAAATTAGCCACCATCTTTGTTGGTGGTTAATTTGCATATCGCACGGATTAGCCAATGGGAGGCGTAGCAAAGGTATGGTCAATTACCATGTTTGTCTATTATTAGGTAGGATTATATTCCATTGTATGGATATACCACATTTTTATCCTTTCATCTGGTGATAGAAGTTGATGCAGCAAGGAACATTGACATACCATTACCTGTTTGAGTTCTTGTTTTCAAGGAGTGGAATGTTTAATCACATGGTAATTCTGTTTAATACTTTGAGGAACTGCCAAACTGTTTTCCACTGTCACTGCATCATTTTACATTCTAACCAGCAATGTACATGGGTCTTATTTCTCCATATCCTCATCAAAACTTGTTATTATCTTTTATCTTTTATTTTGTAACCATCCTAGTGGGTATAAAGTGTTATCTTTCTAGTTTTAATTTGCATTGCTCTAATGACTAATATTGTTGAACATCTTTTCATGGACAGTTGTATATCTTCTTTGGAGAAATATCTATTCATAAAGTTCTTTGCCATATTTTATTTTATTTTTTTCTTTGCCCATATTTTAATTGAATTGCTTATCTTTTTTGCTGAGTTATAGGAGTTCTTTATATATTCTGGATTAAACCCTTATCAGATATGATTTACAAATATTTTTCTCATTTTATAGATTGTCCTTTCACTGTCTTGTTAATGTCCTTTGATGCACAAAAGTTCTTAATTTTGATAAAGTCCAATTTATCATTTTTCTTTTGTTGCTCATGCTTTTGGTGCTATATCTAAGAATTCATTGCTAAGTCAAAGATCATAAAGATTTTCCCCTAAGAATTTAATGGTTTCAGCTCTTAATATTTATGCCATTGATCCATTTTGAGTTAATTTTTGTATATGGAGTGAGTTTGAGTCCAACTTCATCATTTGCATGTGGATATTCAGTTGTCCCGGCATTTGTTAAAAACATTAGGTTTTTCACAATTACAAATAACATTATAGTAAACATCATTTTCAACCTGTACCATATTTTTCTCTAAGAAAAATTCCTAGAAGCATTAATATATCAAAAATGTGCACATTTGAAAGCTTTTTTTACATATACCATCAAACTTCTTCCAGAAATGACATTAGGAATCTATCATAATGAATTCAAATACCACTTTCTCCACACTCAACACTCCACTTTCTCAACAGCCTTGCATATTTCAAAAAATATTTTTAATCTGTGCTCATCCATGTGATATGGGAATGTATTCCAAATCAAGCTTAAGGGAGTTTTAGTGAACTTCTCTCAACAGCCCCAAAGTCCTAGCTTCAGTACCTTCCTTTCCAAAGACCTCACACTTACGAAAAGATTATCCAGGAATAGTACTCGATATAAACCACTGCAGAATTTAATATAAGTCTAGTTAAGGAAGCAATCTAAACCCTTCCTCTCAGAAGAGAAAGACTAGAAATGGAAAGTGTAATTAGGTTTCTTTGCTGTATAATGTAATTTCAAAGTATTTTCTTCCTCAGCACAAAATCACAAACCAGCTGTCTGCGACTTTCAAATGTGTCCTTTTTCCCTTGTGTTCAATGGAGAATTACCAAGCATAAAAGCCATGCCAAGAAATCAAGTAAAATGAAGGTAGAGTATTTTCTTATAGCCATATGATAATTATTGAAGCAAAAGCAAAAGCTATTTTGCTGGTAGTCTGCTTTTTAGTACTAGTCGAGTACTTCCAAATGTGTATTGGTACAGAGTTTTTATAGTTGATGTAGCTTTTGGCCCTGTCTCCTTCACTTCTCTGAAGCAAGCATACCAAGTGTTTCTTTATTTTGTTTTGTCTCAAGCTGTAGTTACAGTAGAAGAAAAATTTTATGATGAGTGTTTTGTCAATGGGAAGTTGTTATTAACATGGAAATCCTGAGAGGATCATTTATCCACACAAAACAAGAAACCGGGGGAAAATTAGCTTTCCACATTTCTTCATAAAGCATGCATAATTCATAGAAGAGAGGAAAGTATTGATGAGGCTGAACAAAATGAGTTTCTTGTTGCCAGAAAGAACAAAAACATTAGGTAATAAAGCTCTCTAATTTCCTAAATATTTTCTTAAAGTCTTTTTGAAGTTGAATGCCATCATGACTTTCACTGTCATGCTAGCAAGATGAAGGCAGATGTTTTTACACAATCAATAAAATTTTAAGAGACAGAAGGGACCTTATAAATATATAGTCCAACTACACTTTACAGATTGGAAATCTGAAGCCCACAGAGGTGAAGTGACTTCACAAAGTCATACAGAGCAAATGACAGAGCTGGAGTTACAAGTCAGGTCTCCTGACTCCTATACTCACTAATAATGTACCTAGTCTGGCCACTTCCCTAAAAGTTTGACATGAACAATTATGTTACCAGTTTACTTTGCCATCAGTAATTCACAGAGTTCTCCAATTTCATACATCTAGCTTATTGTTCAATTTATAGGATTTAGTTAATAACTGTATTAATTTGATGCATTTATTTTGAGAGACCATGGTCATTAAGTCTCCCACTGTTAAGAAAGTTGAGCAAGTTTCCAAGAGTCCTATATGATTTATGATTCTCTCCACCTATACATCATAGGCATTTGTAAAAATCAATCTTATTTACTCTTGCGTTAAGAACCACATTTTAGGAAATCTGTGAGATATGGACTTTAAGGAAAACAAAACAATCTTTTTTTCAGAGTACTTACTGTTCTCTGGCCTTTTCTAAATGCACAATTTCAACTGTTTGACAGTGAAGTCTACCTATATGATAGATTTTTTTAAGCTCAACTTTTATATTCTAAAATATTTAAAAACACTTCAGGCAAATTATAATTAGTTTTCTCCATAGATATCCAAAGTACTATACATGCATTTTCATCATGGATATTTATATATAGTTGCTTCTAGGTGAATTTTAAAAATTCATTTAGGAGATGAGATTAAATATATCCTGTAGTGGGAGTACTAATAATTCAAAGAGCAGGGATGAAGATTAATGAAGAAGTAGAATCTTAACTCATGGGCTTTTAATAGCTCATTTGATTTGCTTTAATTCTGAAGAGCCAATAAAACAGGCCACCTAGATATAAATTCTAACCCCACCCCCCTTTTTAATGTAAGAGCTTCCTTTTCCCCCTTCTATTGAATTTCGTGAGGTGACACTGGTTAACAAAATTATACAAATTTCAGGTGCACAATTCTAATTGTAGGATTGTATTCACCACCCCAAGTCAAGTCTCCTTCCATCACCATTTATCCCCCCTATACCCTCCTCCACCTTTCCACAGCTCAACCCCCACAATCATTACACTGTTGTCCCTGTCCATGAGTTTTTTCTCTTTTTATTGGCTCAATTCCTCCACCACCACCCCCAGCCTCCCAACATCCGCCCCCCCCAAGCTGTCAGCCTGCTCTCTATCTATGGGTCTGTCTCTATTTTGCTTATTAGTTCATTTTGTTCATTAGATTCCACATATGAGTGAAAAGGTGTTGTCCAACAATAGAATGAACTGTCATGTGAGCGAGTTGGTTTATTACTACAAGATTTCAAACTAAGGCTAAAAGATAATCTGTCTGGAATTCTTAAAAGAATTCTTGCATTGAGAGGTAGATTAAAATCCACCCTGGCCAGTGTGGCTTAGTTGCTGGAGCTTCATCGTTCCATGCACAGAAAGTTTGCCAGTTCAATTACTGGTCAGGGCACATACCCAGGTTGTGTGTTCGATCCTTGGTCGGGGTGCATAAGGGAGGCAACTGATCAATGTTTCTCTCTCTTTCTCCCTCTCCCTTCCTCCCTCTCTAAAATCAGTACAAACATGTTAAAAATAGACTTCTAAAATCCTTTATGTTCAAAGATTCTGTGATTCCTATATTGTCTTTCCTACTTCTATGACACAAACAAAACAGAAATAGACTCATGGATACAGAGAAAAAACTGATGGTTGTCAGATTGGGGGGGGGCTAGG
>NW_005365070.1:2693479-2696655 GCF_000412655.1 Myotis brandtii | reverse complement strand
GTGCAAATTGACCCTAACAGCAGAAGGACTGGGAATGACTGGTTACTATGACACACACTGACCACCAGGGGGCAGATGCTCAATGCAGGAGCTGCCCCCTGGTGGTCAGTGCGCTCTCACAGGGGGAGTTCTGCTCAGCTACAAGCCAGGCTGATGGCTGCCAGTACAGTGGTGGTGGTGGGAGCTTCTCCCGCCTCCTCAGCAGCTCTAAGGATGTCCGACTGAAGCTTAGGCCTGCTCCCCGCTGGCAAGTGGACATCCCCCGAGGGCTCCCAGGCTGCCAGAGGGATGTCTGACTGTCAGGCCCTGGGTTGTGGGCCTGAGCCAGCAGGTGGACATCCCCTGAGGGGTCCCAGACTGCAAGAGGGCACAGGCCAGGCTGAGGGACCCCTCAACCCCCCGAGTGCACAAATTTTTGTGCACCGGGCCTCTAGTATAGTAATAACTATGTATGGTGCCAGGTAGATACTAGGCTTATTGGGGGGATCACTTTGTACATTATATAAATGTCTAAGCATTGTGCTATATAGCTGAAACTAATATAATACTGAATGTCAGTTATTATATTTTTTCTAAAAAAATAACACCATGTGATAACACAGGGACACAGGGAGAATCCCATGATGAAGATAGAGATTGGAGTGATATGTCTGTAAGGCAAGGATTTCCAGCAACTACCAGAAGCTAGGAGAGAGACATTAACAGGTTCTCTCTCAGAGCCTCCAGAAGGAACCAATTCTGTTGAAACTTTGATCTCAGAATTTTAGAATTCCAAGAACTGTGAGATAACCCATGTCTATTGTTTTAGGCTAAGCATGTCAAACTTGCAGCCCACAATGAATATTTTTGTGGCCCAGCCAATATAACGGTATGTAAGAAACGTTTTAATAAAAATTTTGTAAATTAATTTTTACAATATCCTGTTATACAGAACTAGAGGCCTGGTGCATGAAATTCCTGCATGGGTGTGGTCCTTAGGCCTGGCTGGCAATCAAAGCAGTGACCATCTGGCATGGGAGAGCAGGTCCCAGCTGACCTCTGGGCCCTGGGCACCCATGCTCCTCCCTCCACCTGAGTCATCAGGCCCCCACCTGGCTCCCTCAGTGCATGGGAGCCGGGTGGTGGCCCCACCCCCTGCCACTCGTAGATATCTGCGGGGCAATCGGTGGGGCGATTGAGCCCTGCTCACACCCACCTTGGCCTGGTGCCGCCTGCTCACCTGCTCCACCATCCCGCCATGGCACTGCTCTTGTCAGGGCCCATTGGAGCTGGCAGCGTCTCCACTGCCGCCCACAGTCAGTGCCTCGTTGCCTACGCCCGCCATGTTCTGTGCCGCCCCCGGTGGTCAGCACACATTATAGTGAGCAGTCGAAATCCCAGTTGAACTCCCGGTTGAGGGGACAATTTACATATTAGGCTTTTATTATATAGGATTATTAATAACGAACTACAATGTTTGCTAATGACTGATTACCATAATCGTGTTGTATTCATTTCCCTTACATGCCTTATGGGCAGGCTCACCACTTCTCTCCACTAATACTAGCAGTGAATATTTTAGCAGCCGATTGCCACGTTATTAGTCTTGGACTGACTTGTTTGGTGTGCACAATGGGAAATATTTCATTTTCAGAGAACAAAAAAAATGGGTTTATTTGCATAATGCTTATTAATTTGTGCAGTTATTCAGTGTCTGGTAAGTTAATGTTCAAGAAAAAATTTTATTAAAATGTTCTATTAATTTGTTAACGATTACTCATTTATTTCAGCCCTTTGTATTCAGCATGTCTCTATCAAAATAAACCTACGTTTCGCCCTAACCGGTTTGGCTCAGTGGATAGAGCATCAGCCTGTGGACTGAAGGGTCCCAGGTTCGATTCTGGTCAAGGGCATGTACCTTGGTTGTGGGCACATCCCCAGTAGGGGGTGTGCAGGAGGCAGCTGATGGATGTTTCTCTCTCATCGATGTTTCTAACTCTCTATCCCTCTCCCTTCCTCTCTGTAAAAAATCAATAAAATATATTTAATAAATAAATAAATAAAAAACCTACGTTTCTATGAAAAGTGAAGTTTTGGGGGGTTTTTTTGCAGCCCACATAAACCTAAACTTTGTTTATTTGGCCCGTGTTAGCCTTTGAGTTTGACATGCTTGTTTTAGGCTATCTATTTGTGGTATTTTGTTATAGAAGCCACAGGAAACTAACATATATCCTTCACTATGGAAAACTGATATGACAATTCCTTGGCATGTTTAGGATGACAAAATAAGTCTTACCATAGTTTTGAAAAATCAACCACGAAATATCATGAAAAAGTTAGATTTGCTTGATCTGAAAATCAATAAATGGAAAATCATTTAAGAAATGGATCCTTCTAACACATAAGTTCAAAAGACAACAGAATGGAAAATTCTTGATTCTGAGCATATTATAGTGAGTGTGGCATCCTAGGGTACAACTAAGACTAACTGAATAAAGTGAAATTGTTGGAGTTGAGAAAAGGAAATTGAGATAGTCAGGTTTACCAAGATTTATTGATTAAAGTTCCTTATACAACTGATTAGTTGTCTCACCCCCATTGTTCACTTTCTCCATCTGCAGTCTTTGTACCTGAACATACTACAAAACTTTTATTTTTTTTGCTAAAGTGCCAATAATGTATGAGGACCTTTTTGTCTGTCAATGATCAACAATTTCAGCAAGGAACATGACAGCAATCACACCTTGTTCCATGAGGGTCTCTTTATATATTCACAATTGACCCACTAAAGGTCTGGCAAGTAAAGAAGCTGGGTAAAAAAGGCAGTAGTGATAGTTCACTTGTCCTTAGCCAAGTAGAATCCTGTCCCAGTTTCAGGATTGAAGACCATCATGATCCCAGTCATTTCATAAATACTCACTTATTCACAGGTGAATAGAATTTTCCCCTACATACATATCTATCCTAATCAATTCCATCAGGGCCATTGTCAAAAAATTTGTTGGTGCCACAGTCTTTTTCCAGCATGGGGCATACTTACATCAAATTTCCATCATGATGATTGTGTCCAATGACAAAGAAAAACTTTTATAAAAATTTTAAATAATCATCCCTATTTCATTAGTGAGGAAATTTAAACTTCATTTCATGAAGATACATTTCTATTTTTCAAAATGCTGAAACTACCCTCAATTACT
>NW_005365070.1:2687406-2693383 GCF_000412655.1 Myotis brandtii | reverse complement strand
TGATTTTTTACAGAGAGGAAGGGAGAGGGATAGAGAGTTAGAAACATCGATGAGAGAGACACATCGATCAGCTGCGTCCTGCACGCCCCCTACTGGGGATCAAGCCCACATCCCGGGCACGTGCCCTTGACCGGAATCGAACCCGGGACCCTACAGTCCGCAGGCCGACGCTCTATCCATTGAGCCAAACCAGCCAGGGCTAGATTTAAATTTTTTAACACATGATTTTTCTTATTTAAAAAACACCTTTAGACTTTTGATTAGAAAACTGGGGCTTAAACAAATATTTATAGCCCTTAGGGAACAACTAAAAGAACATAATTCTTGCAGAAAAGCCCTAGCATATTAAGTCTCTATTTAATCAAATCAGTAGTCATGATGATGAGTAAAATACTATTTATAGAAATGTGAAAGACCACAATTTATCGACATTGTCTTTTTTCCACACTTAATTAGAATATAAAATTGATCAGGGATAATCAGGTAAAGTACAAATTGAATGAAGCCTCAATTACATATTATTTTCTTCCTATCAATTAGCTTTTTAAATTTAAATTCTTTATTGTTGAAAGTATTACATATGTCTCCTTTTTCCCTCATTGACCTCTCCCCACCCACCCCCCAGCACAGGCCCTCACCCACCTACTGTCTTGTGTCCATTGGCTATGCTGATATGCATGCATACAAGTCCTTTGGTTGATCTCTTACCCCCCTCCCACCCTCCCCTCTGAGGTTTGATGGTCTGTTCTATGCTTCTATGTGTCTGTATCTATTTTTGTTCATCAGTTTGTGTTGTTCATTATTTTCCACAGATGAGTGAGATCATGTGATACTTATCTTTCTTGGACTGCCTTATTTCACTTAGCATAATGCTCTCCAGGTTCATCAATGCTGTTGCAAATGGAAGGAGTTCTTTCTTTTTTATAGAAGCATAGTATTCCATTGTGTAGATGTATTACTGTTTTTTAATCCACTCATCTGCTGATGGGCAATTAGGCTGTTTCCAAATCTTAGCTATTGTAAATTGTGCTGCTATAAACATAGGGGTGCATATATTATTTCTGATTGATGTTTATGATTTCTTGGGATATATTCCTAGAAGTGGAATTACCGGGTCAAATGTCAACTAGCTTTTATTCATCTTGCTTCCATTATTGCTTCCCAAGAAATTAAGTATCCAAGGATCCATGTGTAAAATAGGCAATCCTTGGATTAGTATGCTACAACTAGCTTAGTTTTAAAAACATCTTGCAGTAGCTGATTTTTCCAAACCAAGTGGAAACTAGCAATTACTGAAAATATTAAAAAGTAACATGGACATTCAGTATATAATCTTAAAAAATCATTTTAACATTAATATTCCATCAAGACACAATTTTATTTATGTATTCACATAAATAAATAGAGCTCTCAATTGTTTTTAACAATTGTTCAGCATGCTTCTATATATTAGCAACTTGAAAACGTATAACTGTATCTTCAACATAGTTCTTATTTGAAAAATATCTTTGAAAATATTACTACATTACTTTTAAGGGCATACACAGGACATAGACATTCAAGTTCTATAAATAAACAGAATTTTAGGGGAAAATGAATAGGAAATAATATAAATTATACTATACAACTATGTTATTGCTACAACTTTGTGTGTGTGTGTGTGAGAGAGAGAGAGAGAGAGAGATGGAGTACACCAGCAAGAGAATGCCTACATGTGTTTCTCCAATGGTGAGAAAGTCTTGGGATGGGTGAATCACTTAGTTGAAAGTTCATCAACTATAATATATGGAGAACTAGAATCAGCAGGCGACACAGGAGAGTTTGTGACAGGGCTGATTTTAGCCAGTGAATTACAAGGAGATCTTATACTGCGGTTGTTTCCATCAAGAGTGTCTGAAGAAATGATAGACTAGAAGAAGAAAATGCCACTTTTTGATAAAAGAATTCAAGCCCTTGCCAGTTTTGCAAAATGATTGGAACATCAGCCCTTGGACTGAAGCATCGTGGGTTCGGTTCCCTGTCATGTACCTGGGTTGCAGGTTTGATCCCCGGCCCTGGTTGGGGCTCGTGCGGGAGGCAACCAAGTGATGTGTCTTTCTCACATCAATGTTTCTCTCTTTCTCCCTCCTTCCATCCCTTCCACTCTCTCTAAAAATCAATGGAAAAATATTCTTGGGTGAGGATTAAGAACAACAACAACAACAAAAAGAATTCAAAAGCCCTCTGTGTACTCTGCCTTGTCTACAAATGAATGCAAAATATGAAGCAAAGAAATGGCACTATTTATAAGAGCAATTTCACAAGAGTAGCAAAACAAACCAATAGTAACAATAAATAAATATCCATTCATTGAATTTCTCATTTTGATGATTAAAACATGCTTTTTCAGCACATTTTTCAATAATATCCTCCATCTAACAAGACACACAAAAATCCAAGGTAGAAATGATGGGCAGAAGATTACTTTTTTCCAACCTTGCATTTTTATGTCTTTCTCTAATACCTCTTAATTTAATACCAGTGATTAATGTCACATATAAGTGCTAGGGAGGAGAACTCAAGTTAATATTATCCATTTGGGATATTAATGGGTTTTTTGGGGATATTAGTTTTATAACTTCTAAAAATATTTTATATTTAATAATATACCATACTTGTGAATATATACAATAGCTAAGTAGGCTTAAAATTAAGTGAAAATGGCCGCTGAATATTTAAAACCTCATGTTAAGACTCACCACAGCCCGGCCAGCATGGGTCAGTGGTTGAGCATCGACCTATGAACCAGGAGGTCAATTCCTGGTCAGGCAATGCCCAAGTTGTGGGCTCGATCCCCAGTGTGGGGTGTGCAGGAGGCAGCTGATGAATGATTCTCTCTCATCATTGATGTTTCTCTCTCTTCCTCTTCCTTGCTCTCTAAAATCAATAAAAATATTTTTAAAACAAAGACTCACCACATATTTATATCAGACAGCTGGGTAGTTTCAGAAGAAAACACATTGGTTTTGCCTTGGAAAAATCTCTTTGGCTGATCTTCAAATATAATTTCACCTATTACAAAAAAAGCAGATCAAGGTAGAGATATGTTTCATCTAACATGTTTATTATGTTTTTCATTGCAAAAGTAAAATTTGCCCTAGCCGGTTTGGCTCAGTGGATAGAGGGTCGGCATGTGGACTGAAGGGTTCCGGGGTGGATTCTGGTCAAGGGCACATGCCTGGGTTGCAGACTCAATCCCCAGTAGTGGGGTGCAGGAGGCAGCCAATCAATGACTCTCTATCATTGATGTTTCTCTCTCCCTCTCCCTTCCTCTCTGAGATCAATAAAAATATATTTTTTAAGTAAGTAAAACTTGTTCATTGCAGTTAGTTTATAAAATACAGGAACACACAAAGAAAAAACATTTCAGAGATGACCACTTTCCAGTAATTCCTGAATATGTGTATGTACATACAATTTTTTCAAACTAAATTAGATTTGTACTATATATAACACCAATATGTAATCTACTTTTTATTTTTAATGATTATAATTTTATCATACTATTCACTACATTCTAAAGCATGACTTTTATAGCTATATAGTAAGGCTGTACCATAATTTAATCTCATTCCTTATTTTAAACCATTAGGTCATTGCTATCTTTATTTTGCTAAAAATGAACATTGAACTAAATATAAATAGATCAATTCTTTGTAGCATACAATGAACAAAATAAATATATTTTTAAAGATTAAGGAGAAACATCTAATCTCCCAAAACTGCACTGCCATAACCTTCACCTTGAAGTAAATGTTAAAATCGGTACATTGTTACACATTCATGTGATAACCATATCTGGCTATGAGAAAAACTGATGTCCAAGTCCGTAACTTCTAGGGTGGAATATATTTAAATGCTAAAACACTAAAGCCATCTACTCATTAAAAAATACCCATAGAAACAGTTTCCGCAGACCTTCCTTAGGAGTATTAACATGGTTCATAAAGCTCAAAAAGGTATCCTGTCCTATGTAAGATTACACTGACACCATTATGGAAAAATGACTCATCTCTTATTTTTGGTTTAAATTAAAGACAAGACAAATTAAAACAAATTCATCAGAGAAGAAAATTAAAATTTTCTTTGCTAAAACCATTATTGCTTATACAACAATATTATAGCTGTCCAATTTCTGCAGATTTCTCAGAACTCCCACTTGAAGCTTTATTTGCTCTTGCTAATTCCTAATGGAAGAAATTGCTGCTTATTTTCACAGACTATGCCTTCATATGCTTGGAAACTCTAACCTTTATCTGCTTAATTTGTTATTGCATCTGAAAGATCAGATGGATTTTTAACATATTTGTATAAGTTATATTTAGGAGGGTCTGACTTAAAATATAGGCCATGAGGTATATATAGAACTTGCTTTGGAATTCCTTGGGACAACTTGAATAAATGAGTCAGTCATCCTTCAGAGCAGCTGAAAACCAGGAACAAGAAGCTTGCATGTGACATGCCATGTCCACCAATGCACTGAGCCGAAATCAAGTCTATTATGCCAAAATTGCAATATAAAAACAATTTTTAAATCATAAATTCTAAGTAAATGCTAGGCACTTTCAATGTTATAAAACATTGTATGAGTAAATGTCTTAAAGGAAAATTATTTTAATTTAGTAAAACTTTTTTTATTTAAGTGTTTTAAAAAAATTCTCAAATAACCCCAGCTCCCTAAAAGCTATTTAATTGTTAATATACTTGAATGTTTTTTTCAACACTAGCCCAAACTTCACAGCACTGGCAAAAGACCCCTAAGCTAGGTCATTGATCCATCTTCATAACACAATGCATTTAGTTTGGAAAAGAGTATTTTCCAGAATTGATCTAGTTTTAGTCTTAGAATATAATAAATACATGCTGAGTTAGGTATATTGCTAGGAAGACTGCCATGAATTAATCCAAAATACAATGAACATTGAAGTACATTTCAATTTCTTCCCCTATAGTTTTGCTCTTCTTTTCCTTCCCCTCCTCCTCCTCCTCCTCCTTCTTTCCCATCTTAATGAATTTTTTTTGCAAATACACATTTTAAAAGTTTTATCTCCTTTATCATTTTCCCTTCATATCATAGTTAAAGTTGATACTAAGCCTATAATCCGGTAGTGGTGTTAACAAAATAGGAAGAAGAACATAGCTTAGTGAGGCAGAGTTTAGAATGGGGATCCAGGATTATGGGAGTTAGAAAAAAATTCAGTTTTTTATTGCCATTTTATTACTGAGTAGGTGGGTCATTTTCCATATATTTAAACAAAAATGGCTCTCATAAAGAAGTAAAACATTGAACCTTAGCATATATTTTGGTGTTGTAAGTGTATCTAATTTCTATCAACTTATTCATATGATATCAACATGTATGTGTGGTGGCGAGGTAAGGTAGGGGCTGACATTCAGCAGAATACTTGATGACTGATTTACTCTATTTATTTGTTCATTCCCTACCTTTTTTCAGAAAGCATTTAAGGCAACTAGCTTGGTGAATTATACTCACATCATAAAAATCATAACCGTTGACTAAATGGGAATTAATTTTCTCAATTCACATTTATATGGTATTTTATAGCTTTCAAAATGTCTTTACATATAGTTTTGTTTGAGTAAAATAAAAGGTATCTAGTAACTTATCAAATATATTATAAATAAATAAATCCTTTAAGACAAATTTTTGTATAACATTTGATTTTATAAAATACTAGAGGCCAGGTGCATGACATTCATGCACTGGGGGGTGTGGGCGTCCCTCAGCCCAACCTGCAACCTCTCCAATCTGGGAGCCCTCAGGGGAGCCCTCTCCAATCCGGGAGTTTCTGTCTGTCTTTGCAATCATATGAGCAAATTGTATGAGACACCAACTCAGTTTGGTTTGTTGCTCACAGAATAATAGAGGCATTTTTTTTTCTTTGCTTCATTGGTGGAGATTTCCTGGAAGTTTTAG
>NW_005365070.1:2682945-2687256 GCF_000412655.1 Myotis brandtii | reverse complement strand
ACAGTTCCTCATGTTGTGGTGACCCCCAATTTCATTGTTACAAATTGAACATAATTAAAGCATAGTGATTAATCACAAAAACAATATGTAATTATATATGTGTTTTCCGATGGTCTTAGGCGACCCCTGTGAAAGGGTCGTTTAACCCCCAAAGGGGTCGCGACCCACAGGTTGAGAACCACTGGTCTAGGAGATTCGTCTGCCACCAGAAGTACGATACCCAGCATTACTGGTGCTCCCCACATTCTGGGCTTCCACTCCTGGTCCTGGGGCTGCCACCAGAATGACTATTCCCAGAATTCCTGGTGCTCCCTGCGCTGGTGGTTTTCCCTTCCTGCTCTGTCTCCGTCCCATGGCCTCCCACTCTGCCAAGTCCTCCAAGCCACCAGCTCTTCCTCTCTCTCCGTCTGGTGGTGGCTGGGGAGCCAATTTCCCCAAGCCGCTCCACTCTCTGCTGGCTCTCCCGCTCTGCTCCCCGCCCCGCCCCCCGTGCCTGTGTATGCAAATTACCCTGCCATATTTGTTGGGTTAATCTGCATACTCACTCCTGATTGGCTGGTGAGTGTAGCAAAGGGACAGTCAATTTTCATGTTTCCCTTTTATTATATATACACTGAGTGGCCAGATTATTATGACCACCATTTACATGTTTCTCTTTTATTATATAGGATTTTATAAAAATAATTCAAAGCTATATTTATTTCTGCTGGTAGATAAAAGTACCTTTTCTTTTTAATGAACCAGGGATATTTGGTCTAATAGTGTTGGTGGAATTTTGACTTCTTCTAAAATAAAATTATCACAATCATTGCAAGACTAATCATCCGAGAGAAGCAAATCAAAACAACAATACGGTACCATCTCACACCTGTCAGAATGGCTATCATCAACAAATCAACAAATGACAGGTGCTGGTGAGGATGTGGAGAAAAAGGAACCTTCTTTTTACAGTTCAAGTTAACTCCCAAGAAAATCATTGTAGTGTCAGAGTTCTTGGTATGAAATAAAGTTCTGGAACATTTTTGCGTCTCTCCCTCATGACCTGAGTGTGCAGGGCTTTCCTCCTTCCCCACACTGTGATTAAAACTCCCAACACTGAATTGCTGTAAACCCACAGCTACTGTTCTCTCCCCGAGAAATAGGCCAAGTGCTGTTAGAAGTAAAGTGCCTGAAGCTGTAATTATAAGACTGGGTACTCACATAGGCTAAGTAAGCAAGGAGAGAGAAATCTCAGGAAACCTGAAAGCGGGGTCCCCCGCCCCAGTGGAATAAAGTGGGGAGAGGTGCGCACAGCTGTGCAGAAGGGTCTTGTTTGGGTGGCTTGGTTGTCAGATTGTGTTTAATAAACCAAGCACCTTCCACCCACTGCTCTCTCTCCCAACAGCAAATGCAGCCACAAAAGGGTAGGCAGATCTCTCCCCCTTACCCCCACCCTCCCCTACCTTCCCTCTGTGGTTTGACAATCTGATCGATGCTTCTCTGTCTCTGGATCTGTTTAAAGGACTTATATGCAAGCATATAGGCCTAACCAAAGGACACAGACAACAGGGGGGTGAGGGCATGAGTGGGGGGGAATAAGGGGGTAATGTGGGGATAAGGACACATATGTAATAACGTAATCAATAAAAAATATATATAAAATGTATAAAAGTACCTTTTCTTTTTAATGATCCAGGGATATTTGGTCTAATAGTGTTGGTGGAATTTTGACTTCTTCCAAAATAAAATGATCACAATCATTACAAGAAAATTTTTGAACAAAATCAGCTATCTATGACTATTTCATTGTAACAGATCTCAGAACATAGACTTTAAAAGGAGACTGTGTAGTACCTTACATCACATCATTTTTTAAAAAATATATTTTATTGATTTTTTTACAGAGAGGAAGGGAGAAGGATAGAGAGTTAGAAACATCAATCAGCTGCCTCCTGCACACTCCCTACTGGGGATGTGTCCACAACCAAGGTACATGCCCTTGACCGGAATCGAACCTGGGACCCTTGAGTCTGCATGCTGACACTCTATCCACTGAGCCAAACTGGTTAGGGCTATATCACATCATTTTACTGCTTTCTCTAAATCTGGATTAAAAATAGAAATGCCACAGGACAGAAAATTCTCTTGTAATTTATAGGGATTCAGGATTTTCCTGAGTTGTGGGGGAAAGAACTGGAATGATCTGCAATCCTGGCCTTGATTTGCCTTGAATCAAGAGAGAATCATGGGTGAATTAGCAGATATAGTTGTTTAAAGTTCGAGATTAGCTCTGATTCTTATCAACAAGCTTCATAGGAAGACTATTTTCAAACAGGATTAATGAGTTACTGATTCTTCATATGTTAACATATTCTCACATGTTCTCAGTTACTTGATTCTTTTCAATATACAAAATTATAAATCCCAATTACATTTTAATGTAGCTAAAAATAAATTTCTTTGTCATATAACCTGGAGCTATAATTTCTTTTACATTTCTAAAATTCTTATTTTATAAGCAATTTGGTATTTTCATATAAACTTACATTGTAAATTGTTGCATAGGACTGGGAATAGGAATTGCAAGCAAACTGGTGCAATTCCCACAAGTTAGTAATATGTAGAAAAGTACTGCTGAAACCAAATTGGAAAGAGGTTTTAAAGATGCCACTTTTCTTTCTCTGACTGGCTTATTTCAATGATTTCACTTATATGTGGAATCTAATGAACAAAATAAACTAACAAACAAAACAGACTCATATAAAATTATAAAACTGCCAAAAATAAAAGAGAATATAAAAAAACACGCAAAAACAAAAATAGACTCATAGATACAAAGAACAGACTGACAGCTGTCAGACGGGATGGGGGTTGGGGGGCTGGGTAAAAAGGTGAAGGAATTAATAATAAAAAAAAAAACCACACCCAAAACACAAAAAAACTCCCAAACTCACAAAGTAAGGTGATTACCAGAGAGAAAGGGGGTGGGGGTGGGGGGAGATTAAAGAAGGTAAAGGGGGGATAAATGGTGATGAAAGGAGACTTGACTTGGAGTAGTGAACACACAATACAATATATAAATGATATATTGTAGAGTTGTACATCGAATCGTATATAATTTTATTAACCGATGTCACCCCAATAAATTCAATAAAATTAAAAGACAAGAAAAGCCCTGTCACTTTTCTCAGAAACAAGTCAGTGGTAACTAAATTCCAAATACATTTAAGGTAAAGTTGAATGTTAAAATATTAGTGGGAATACTAGTATATATGTTATAGGCATAAAAATGTAGCTATTTGCCCAGTAAATCCAAGGTCTATGGATTAAAACTCTAATATATAGTTAATAACTTATATAAAAGGGAGTAAAATAATTTATTGTTTTGTCATTTGAGCAATTTAATTAGCACAACTGAACTTTTTTTAGACCCACTAGGATTGAGAAGAAGCTGGTCTATGAAAATTACGGTTTTGTATCAGACAACTATTTACTTTGAACCCCACTTTCAAACAATGTTAGTTATTTTTATGGGTAAATCATAAACTGTTTCTTAAAAGCAATAAAAATTATTTATACAGCCCTGGCTGGTGTGCTTAGTGGTTAGAGCATAAGCCTGCCAATGGAAGGTCGTGGGTTTGATTCCCCTTCAAGGGCATGTACCTGGGCTGCAGATTTGATTCTGCCCCAGGTCTGGGTGCATGCGGGAGGCAACCAATCGATGTGTCTCTTTCATGTAAATGTTTCTCTCTCTCTCTCTCTCCACTCTCTCTAAAAATCAATGGAAAAATATCCTAACTTCCTCATGTGAGGATTAACAACAACAAAAATTTATACAGCATATATAATTTTAGTTTTCAATGAGAGCTTCAATTTCTAGAAATTACAGCAAAACTAGGCAGCACCAACATTGAAATAAGTAAACATTTTCTACGAAATTGAAGTATTACTACCATACCAAGTTCACATTTTCTTCCCAAGACTGATGTATCTGTATTATAGTTTGTATCTCCCTACAAAAGAAAAAAACACACAACACAAACAAAACATGAGTACTGCAGTTTGCCTATCTAAAAGAAAAGATGTAACTGAATATACAAATGATCAGAATAGTAACTCAAAGTACAGTACTCACCATTCATTTATTGCTTCTTTAGTTATTAAATCCATGCCTTTTCCTGAAAGACAGGAACATGAGAATAAAACTGAATATAGTTCCTGTGGTTTCACAAAGTGATTTCATTCACTGTGCTATTGAATGGTCAAATGAACCTCTAAACCAGTGGTTCTCAACCTTGGCTGCACATTAGAATCACCTGGGAATCTTTTTTT
>NW_005365070.1:2671754-2675703 GCF_000412655.1 Myotis brandtii | reverse complement strand
GGAATCTTTTTAAAATCCTGATTTTTGGGCCTCATCCTCCGGAAATTCTGTTTCTTTGTTACTAATGTTGTGGCCTCACCCCAAAACAAAGAAACAGAATTTCCAGAGGATGAGGCCCAGAAATCAGGATTTTAAAAAGATTCCCAGGTGATTCTAATGTGCACCCAAGGTTGAGAACCACTGCTCTAAACAAATATCTGGTTCTCTACTTTTCATTGTTGCACCTAACACACTAAAGATCTATTACTTATGCATTACAGTACATCAGATAAGCAAGGATTGATTATGAGAAAAACTTTGTGCCTTTTTTCATTCAAAAGAGAAAATATAAAACATTAATATTATACTATTTTCCTAATATTAATACTATGATATTAATACTACTCAGAGAGCCCAAAACATACTAAATTTCTGTCAGTAAGGGTGCACTTAAGTAAACAATCATACAAATATGATTTAAATCTAGTCCTTCACATTGAAAAATATGTATTATATGTTAAGAAAAAATAGATGCTATTTATGTAAAATTTTAAACAAGAGGTGTTCAGAAGGATGTTCACCAAAAATTTAACAATATTTATCAATGAGTGGTGAGGTTTGGGGTATTTCTTCCTTTCTTTGTACTTTACCATATTTTCTGTCTTTGTATAATATGCAAGTGTCATTTTCACAGTTATTTTAAAAAATAACCCACATATGGAAAAACATTCTGTGTTTGTGGATGTGAAGACATAATACTGTTAAGAAGGCAATACTACTCAAAATGATCTACAGAGCCGAAACCGGTTTGGCTCAGTGGATAGAGCATCGGCCTGCGGACTGAAAGGTCCCGGGTTCGATTCCGGTCAAGGGCATGTACCTGGGTTGTGGGCACATCCCCAGTGGGAGATGTGCAGGAGGCAGCTGATCGATGTTTCTCTCTCATCGATGTTTCTAACTCTCTATCTCTCTCCCTTCCTCTCTGTAAAAAATCAATAAAATATATTTTAAAAAAAATGATCTACAGATGCAATGCAACCCTCTATCAAAATGAATGGCATTCTTCTGCAGAAACACCCATCCTAAAATTCACATGGAATCTCAAGGGGCCCCAGATAGTCAAAACAATTGTAAAAACGAGGAATAAACTTAGAAGGCTCCCAGTTCCCAATTTCAAAACTTACTACAAAGCTACAGTAACCAAAAACAGTGTGGGACCGGCATAAGAACAGACTTTATGGAACAGAAATAAACCCTCACATATATGGTCTATTGATTTTAGAAAAAGATGGCAAACCATTTAATGGGGAAAGGATGATCTTTTCTACAAATGGTATTTGGAAAACTGAACACGCACATACAAAACAATAAAGTTGAATGTTCTCCCTACACCACATACAAAAATTAGCTCAAAATATATGAAAGAAAAAAATTAAGTAAAAGGAGTAAGACAGGAAGAGCAGTAGAGGCAGAATTGTATATTAATAAATAACAAGAAAACTGTCTCAAATAAGGAAAACTAGAAAACACTATGCCAACTGAAATAAGCCAAACACAAAAGAAAAAATATTGTATGATCCCATTTACATGGGGTACCTAGCATAATCAAATTCATAGAGACAGAAAGTAGAATAGAGGTATAGGAGATGGGGGTAAAATGGGGCATTACTGCTGAATGGGTACAGAGTTTCTGTTTGGCATGATGATGATTAACATTGTGAATGCACTTAATGCCACTAAATTGTACTCATGGTTAAAATGGTTAATAAAAAACCCACAGTCCAAATTCATCCTGGCATTCTTAAAAACGTATTTCACACCTAATAAAGTATCTAGAATAGTGCTGGAAAAATATGATGCTAAATATTATGGAGAACATAAAATAAGCAGATAAGCCTTCCTTAAGGACACCTATAATCATATGTGAGAGGCAAGCTTTACTTATATTAGGTTGGAGCTCTCCAAAGTAAGCATGATCAGAGCCCAGGAGGAGTACAAGATGATCCCCTGAGAAAATAGAAATTCACTTTTTACATGATATATATTACCTTTAGCTAATTACAACTAATTGCAGTTCACCTGAGTCAAGTTAGGTGGACATATGGATAGCACAGTTGTTAGAAACACAGGCTTTGGAGCAAGACAGAACTGAGTCAAATCCACAGTTCTGTAACTTATTACCTGTGCAACCTTAGGCAAGCAACTTATCTTGAGCCTCAGTTTCCTCATCCATATGAATATTATGGTAATAGAGGACAAGAAGGTGGTTGTAGAGTTCTTATTTAGTGCCTGGCAACCTATGTAAGTAAGTGCTCAATATAACCTAGGTGTTCTTCTTATTCAATAGGTAATAGGAAGCCATTGTAACATTTTGCACAGGAGAGAGAGCGAAAGAAGTAAAAAGTTATGTTTTAGAAAAGTTATCTTGGTGTTGGTTATAGAAGTCAGATTAAACTGGCAGAGATGGGAAATCTGTTAGAATATTATTAGAGTAATCTGGGCCCAAGGGACAGAAGGAAGTAGCAGTGGGAACAGAGATGCTGTCAAGGAAGAATTAATAGGATTAGCTGCATAATTAGATACAGAAGAAAAATAAGGAAGAAGTGAAGATGAGCTTCGAATCTTAAAACTGTGTGACTATTTTTTTAAAATACATTTTTATTGATTTCAGAGAGGAAGGGAGGGAGAGAGATAGAAACATCAATGATGAAAGAGAATCATTGATTGGCTACCTTCTGCATGCCCCCCACTGAGGATCAAGCCAGCAACCCAGGCATGTGCCCTTGACCAGAACCAAACCCAGGACTCTTCAGTCCATAGACCAAAATTCTATCCACTGAGCCAAACCAGGTAGGGCTGACTGTGACTATTTTGATGTCATTATAGAAAATGAGGAGAGATTAAAAATGGCCGCAGAGTAAGTGGATGCTGCATGAACATGCTCCCAGGAACAAACTGATATTATGACTAAAATACAGAAAAACATTCTGAACAATCAACAGAAAACTCACAGGAGAGAACCCTGATACCTGAGAACTAAAAGTGGAGACAACATAGAGACTAGTAGGAGGGGCGGAGGCACGAAAGGGCTGGCCGGGCACCCACAGTCAGCAACTGAAGTCCTGGAGAGATATCTCAGCTGTGGGGGTTGCCATTGAGAACTCTGGGATCTAATCTCCAAGCTGAGCCCCCCAGCAGAGAGCACCAAAACTGAGAAGGGTACCCACATAACATCTGGCTATGAAAAGCAGCGGGGTGCTGTCTGCCAGGGAGTAACAGCTGAAAATTCAGGCACCCCCTTAAAGGGCCAACACACAAAATTCCCTGTGGAACCACCCACCTTGTGCTCTGGCAGAGGGAGGGTAAAGTAGACAGGAGCTGTGAGAGCAGAAGCCAGGACTGGAGACTCAGGGGATAGAGCTCAGAAGGCAGACATCCCAAGTTTCCTGGACATCTTTCCCACATAGACATTTGCCTTGCCTGGGGGGAAGACAGTTGACACACCCTATTGGAAAACACCTTGCCCTAAGGCCATTTAAAAGATTAAAAATAATTAGTAGCTAGGCAGAAGCAACTGCCCCACCCTGTTGAAATCAACTCTCGCCACACCTGAGGATGACCACCTGGGTGGTAATTCAAATTGGAATCCTATCAGTCTGTAGGCAGAGGTGGTCTCTGGAGGCTTTAAGTCTATGCCTGATCTAATTAGTCAGAAACAGCCTTTAACACTGTCCTATACTAGAGATTGAGAGGTGTAGAGTAGCTGCCTAATACAGTGGTTCTCAATCTGTGGGTCACGACCCCTTTGGGGGTCGAACGACCCTTTCACAGGGGTTGCCTAAATACATCCTGCATGTCAGATATTTACATCATGATTCATAACAGTAGCAAAATTACAGTTATGAAGTAGCAACGAAAATAATTTTATGGTTGGGGGTCACCACAACATGAGGAACTGTATTAAAGGGTC
>NW_005365070.1:2670354-2670936 GCF_000412655.1 Myotis brandtii | reverse complement strand
TGCTAAAGGGATTGCTGTAATGAGAAGAAACAGAGAGAGAAACCTAGCCATACAGAATTAAAATGGCTATAAATAAGTACCTATCAATGATAACCCTAAATGCAAATGGAATAAATGCTCCAATCAAAAGGTGTAGGGTAGCTGAATGGATATAAAAACATGACCCAACTATATGCTATCTACAAGAGACCCACCTCAAACAAAAGACACACACAGGATGAGAATGAAGAGATGGAAAAAAAATTTTTCCCATGAAAATGGAAAAGAAAAAAATTGGGGGTAGCAATACTCATATCCGAAAAAATAGACTTTAAAATGAAGGCCATCACAACATCACAAGAGACAACAAAGGTCACTACTTAATACTAAAGGGATTGATCCAACAAGAGGATATAATCCTGGTAAACATGTATGCACCCAATATAGGAGCACCTAAATATATATCTCCTAGAGGACTTTAATGGAGAGATCAACAATACAGTCTTATTAGGGGATTTTAACACAACTCTGACTTCACTGGATAGATCTTCCAGACAAAAACTTAACAAGGAAACAGAGACTCTAAAGGACACACTGGATCAG
>NW_005365070.1:2667900-2668702 GCF_000412655.1 Myotis brandtii | reverse complement strand
CATGTTCATGGATTGGTAGAATCAACATCATCAAAATGTCCATACTACCCAAAGCAATCTATAGATACAATGCAATCCCCATTAAAATACCATCAGCATATTTCACAGACTTAGAACAAACTCTCCAAAAATTCTTATGGAATAAAAAAAGACCCCGAATAACTGAAGCAATCCTGAAAAAAAAGAACAAAGTTGGAGGGATCACAATACCAGATATCAAGCTATATTACAAAGCCACTATTCTCAAAACTGCCTGGTACTGGCCCAAGAACAGACTTATACACCAATGGATCAGAACAGAAAACCAGAAATCTACTCAAGCCATTATGCTCAATTAATATTTGACAAAGGAGGCAAGAGCATACAAGGGAGTCAAGACAGTCTCTTCCATAAACGGTGTTGAGAAAATTGGACCGATGCATGCAAAAAAAAAAAAAAATAAAAAAAAATTACAAATTTAACCCCACAAAAATAAACGCAAAATGGATAAAGGACTTAAATGTAAGACAGGAAACCATAAAAATCTTAGAAGTATCCATAGGCAGCAAAATATCAGACATATGTCATAGCAATATCTTTACTGATACAGCTCCTAAGGCAATGGAAACTAAGGAGAAAATAAAAGGGACTACTTCAAAATAAAAAGCTTCTGAACAGCAAAAGAAACCATCAACAAAACAATAAGAAAGCTCTCTGCATGGGAGAACATATTTTTTTTTAATTTTTGTTTTATTGTTTAAAGTATTACATATGTCTCCCTTTTTTTCTCCCCTTGACCTTCCCCCGGCCTCCCCTACCCCCA
>NW_005365070.1:2649187-2666851 GCF_000412655.1 Myotis brandtii | reverse complement strand
TCTTACCATTTGCAACAGCATGGATGAACTTGGAGAGCATTATGCTAAGTGAAATAAGCCAGTTAGAGAAAGATAAACATCACATGATCTCATTCATTTGTGGAATATAATGAACAACATAAACTGATGAACCAAAATAGATCCAGAGACAGAGAAGCATCGAACAGACCATCAAACTTCAGAGGGGAGGGCGGAGGGGAGGGTTAAGCGATCAACCAAAGGACTTGTATGCATGCATATAAGCATAACCAATGGACACAGACACTAGGGGGGTGAAGGCATGTGTTGGGGGCTGGGGATGGCTGGGGAGATGTCAATGGGGGAAAAGGAGACATATGTAATAATTTAAATAATAAAGATTTTAAAAAAAGAAAAAAGAAAGAAATGTAAGCTTCCAATAAAACTTAAAAAAAAATCAGTCTGTTTTTTCTAATAATTTGATAGAAGGTAGAGGAAACAGCCAAGGATGTAATAGTAACAATAGAAAATTGATATGTGGATAACTAAAAATTCACTACATACAAATTATATGTCACAATTAGAGAATTACTTCATTATAATAATTCACTACCAGAAAAAATAGGGCTAACTTTTCCTTTTAATTTGCCATTTTCACCATTTTAAAAAAATATATTTTTATTGATTTCAAAGAGGAAGGGAGAGGGAGAGAGAGATAGAAACATCAATGATGAAAGTAATTGAGGAAGGTGAGGGGGGGTGAGGGGGTAAGAGATCAACCAAAGGACATGTATGCATGCATATGAACAAAACCAATGGACACAGACAGTAGGGGGTAGTGAGGGCTTGTGCTTGGAGGAGGGGGTGGTAGGGGAGAGGTCAATGGGGGGAAAAGGAGACTCATGTAATACTTTAAACAATAAAGAATTTTTTAAAATACAGGTACATTATAAAAATATAGATAATACAGAAAAGTAGAAAGAATGGAAAAATCACTAGTATTCACCCACCCATAGTGAATTGTCATGCATTTCCTTCTAGGCTTTTCCTGCCTGCAATTTTTACGTGGTTTTGATCACTTTGTAGTCTACTTATTTCATTTGCTATTTTTTCATACCAACTCATGTTACTGAAACATTAATAAATATAATTTTTAACAATTTTTTTTAAAAAGTAATTGATCAGCTGCCTCCTGTACACCCCCTACTGGGGATCGAGCCTGCAACCGGGGCATGTGCCCTTAATCAGAATCGAACCCAGGACTCTTCAGTCTGCAGGCTGACACTCTATCCACTAAGCCAAACCAGCTAGGATCTAACTCTTAAGTATTCAATATTTTTTAGCCTTTTTTATATGTAAGGACCTGTTTTTCTGCTCAGAGGGGAAGGAAAGGTTTTTTAAAAAATCATCTAAGCCATAGTCATTACTCTCAGAGACCTAACAATCCAGACATCATAGCAAATATTATGTAAGAGACAAGTAAATGAGTGTGAGATGGAGGCAAAGTGTGGTAGGTATAAAAAACAAAATTAAGTGTATAGGTGTAGGGGGTGGGAGGTGGGAGACAGATAAGAAAGGCATAAGGTGAAATTTGAATTGAACCTTGTAGGACAGCATAAGTAATATGAGTGCTTGAAATATTTCAGGAAAGGTTGCTAGTCTTGTTTGATTGGCATGCCAGCATTTGTGGAAGGATAGAAGACTCTGAGGCCAAGAGGGTGAAGATGATGGAAAGCCTTGAATTCCCTTCAAGTAGAAAAATTATCTACTTTGGTATCTACAGAAGAGCAGATTATACCTAACAGCACCGTCTATCTAACTTTGGAGTAGTCATACTCAGATATTCATCATCTCTGAGCCTGGTTCAGTTTCTATCCAGTGATGAGTATAAAGAAGAAGCTAATTATCACTGCCACTACCACCATCATCAAACACTTATAGAATTGAATGTTTAATGATCTATAAACAACAACTTGGATTATATGTGATACTTATAAAACTAGGGTTATCTATTCCCTATTACCCAGCATTCTTCATTCTTTTTCCCATCTGATATTTTATTCTAATTAGTTTTTAATAAACTTAATTTTTAGAGCAGTTGTAGGTTCACTACAGAACTGAGTGGAAGGAACAGAGATTTCCCTTACACTTACATAGGCATAGACTCCCCTACTATCAAAAACCAAACAATTGTGGTAAATTGTTATAATAGATAAACCTACATTAATACTGGTACATCATTATCACCCAAAATCCATAGTTTACATTAGGGTTCACTCTTGTTGTACACTCTATGGGTTCGGACAAACTCAAAATAACATGTATCCATCACACAGTATTATATCAGGTAGTTTCACTGCCCTAAAAATCCACTGTGCTTCACCTATTTACCCCACTCTTTTATTTTGCAACAGAAATCTATTCACTTTTTTTCTCATTATAAAGCAATACATGCTCAGTATAAAACATAATTCATGGGGGGAAAAACAGCATCACCCACCATCCAGGGATGAATATAGTAAATATCTCAGTGTTTATTTTTCCAGACCTGGGTCCTACTGCACATACTATTTTTCAGTTTTTTTTTTAAATAATAATACATTCTGGCTCTGCATCTGGGGATGTTTGCAGTTCTCAGCTCTTGGGCCAGCTTCTATAAAAATGTCCACTATTCATGAAATTCTGTGCAAGCTCAGCTTGGAGAATGACCACTCTACACCCCTAAGTGCATACAACTCAGTCAAAGCATACACCAACTTTTATACTGAGCAGGATACTTTGAACATTGAAGCAGCCATCACGACTAAAGGTGAATGAGGTCACCATCATCAACATATGATCAGCTGTAACAATGAACAGAAACAGGATATTGCCTTTGTCTACCAAAGAAGGACTAAAATGTAACTTGCATCAGTAATGTAGTCAGCCTTGTCTGGCCAACTGGGATTCAGATACAGATGACTCGGGGGCCTACTGAAAATATCTGCTCAGTATGAGGCTTCCGAGCTGAAAGCCTTCTTCCTCCATGAAGGGTCTGGTGACTGACAAGGACTCTCCATTGAGATAATCTGCTCAAGGACCAACCAGGAGCTGTAAGAAATTAAGTCTACAAGGAATAGATCTGAAGAATTATCTGAAGAAGGATACTGTTAAAAAAAAAAGGATATTGTTTTTGACACATCTGGTGACTTCTGCAAGCTGATGGTTGCCCTTGCAAAGGGTAGAAGAGCAGAGAGGGTGGCTCTATCATTGATTATGAACTGATTGACCCAAGATGCCTGGGATCTCTATGATGCTGAAGCAAAGAGGAAAGGAGCTGATGCTCCAAGTGGATCAGCATCATGACCGAACAGAGGGCATGTTGCCTCCAGATATTATTTGAAAGGTGCAAGAGCTACAGCTCTTAGTCAAAGGAGACCTGGCCCAGTGTATTTAGAACAAGTGTGTTTTGCTGACTCCATCCAGGAAGACAGTAAAGGCAATTACCAGAGAGCTCTGCCATACCTGTGTGGTGGGGCTGACTGAAACCTGAGATAGCATGAGCATCCAGAAGTGGTGTTCCTATGCTCTCAGCTAACAGTTCTAGAAAATCAGCTTGCAACTAATGGCCCCCATGTGCCCATTCCTGTAAGGATGATATTAGCATATCTCCCCCAAACTTATTTTAGTTAGGTAGGCATTGCCTGGCTTTCTCAGCTACTCTCTCTTTTTAGCCCCCCCCTCAAAAAAAATGAACAAAGAAGTTGGAAGTGAAATCTATGACGCGAAACACATTGTCTCTTGTGTGCTATGTTGTAAGCAGGTGAATAAACTGAATTTTTACTTTAGAAAGAAAACAAAAATAACTTAATACATTACAAATATCTTTCCAGGTTAAAATTCCATTACTCCAGCGTTTTTAAAGGCTGAATATTATACTTTATGGATGTTCTGTAATAAGAAGAAGCACTCATTATGTACCAGCCATATCTTATCTCACTCATTTCTCAGAACAACCTCACAACATAGACATTGTTTCCATTTTAAAGATTAGAAAATTGAGGGCCAGAGAAATTAAGCAACTTGTCCAAGGTTGTATAGCTAGTAATTCCTAGAACTGGGATTCAGCTTCAGATAATGAAGGCTAGTCATTTAACATATTCCCTGCTGTTGGACATTAATACTGTTGCTACATTTTTTGCTTGCTCTTATAAATAATGCTATGACAACCTTATAGCTGAATCTTTGCGTACACCCTTAATGAGTTCTTCAGGATCAATTTATAGAGTTGAAGTTTCTGGCTCACAAGGCTGTTGATACACATTGCCAAACTGTCCTCCAGAAAGCTTATTCAAATTTACTTTCCAGCAGTGTGTGAGAATATGGATTTCTTTGTACCTCTCCAATATTAGATATTACTGCTAATTTTAAAATATTTGTATTCCCATTCTTAAGGCATACTGTAAAGATAATCTACTTTCCAAAGCAAGTAGAAACTATTTTGATTTATCCAGTTTGGGATATTCTCCCCCAGTGCTCTCCTTTATTAGCACTGATCACTGAGAAGTTGTACATGCACCAAATCTAAAAAACTTAGGTTTTCCTTTAAAAAAACAACAAAAAATAAAAACAAAAAACAAAAAACAACCCTTCAAATGTTCCCTACCTGCTTTGGCTCAGTGGATAGAGTGTCGGCCTGCGAACCAAAGGGTCCTGGATTAGATTCCGGTCAAAGGCACATACCTTGGTTGCAGGCTTTTTCCCGGCCTGGGCCCTCATCAGGGCTCCTGCAGGAGGCAACCAATCGATGTGTTTCTCTCACATCGATGTTTCTTTCTGTCTTTCCCTCTCTCTCCCACTCTCCCTAGAAATCAGTGGGAAATATCCTCGGGTGAGGTTAACCCCCAACAACAAATAAATAAAAAAAATTTTAAAAACCCTCAAATGCACACATACCTTTGAATAAATTTTAATACATTTAACTCATGCTGCTGATGCTCATATCATCATCATCCAAATGCCCAGAAAATTCACAATATAGAATTGAAACACTAAGGTTTATAATCTAATTAAAAAGACATACTAACCTGATCTTAAATATATACATATACTCTATATACAGACATTATGGTCCTTTAGCTATCTTACAATAACATGAGTAAATGAGTGGATAGAAGGAGATTTGTTTAATGAACAATTCTATTCCCCACCACCACCCAATATAACATTAGTGCATTTGCAGTTCAAACAAAAAAGGGACTCTAATAAATCTGACAAATTCAGTAACTGAAGGTAATCTCACAGCTTAATGTATGTAATCATAAATTCCTAACTGGAAAGATCAGGGGTGGGTAATCATACTCCAGGCCTATAAAAGGTTTATCTTTGCGGTAAGCAAGACCTCTCCATTGTTCTTGTGCACCTGGGTTAAAATTCCTATGAAATGCCAGAAGTACACATAATCCTCTTTTCCAGACCCCTCAGAGGTATAACCACTCTCGAGGGAGCACAAAATCTTATTTAATCTTCTTTATTTCCCTCTTTAATTCTAAATATATAAAAAGAACCAGAAAACTGTCATTTGCCAGAGCATTGAGATCTTGCTTCCCAGCATGTCATCAGTTTGGCTCAAATAAACTCATAAAATTCTCTACAGATTTGGATGTTTCTTATGTTGACAGTGGAGTAATATTGAATATCATTTGACAAAGAGGAAAACGTCCAGTTCTAAGATTAGGAGGTAATATTTAAAAATGAGTTCCAAGCTATAACATTTCACTGAAATACGCTCTATAGATTCCATCATGTTAAAAATCATATGAGAAGTCTATGAACAATTTATTGTCGCCCAAGAGGGTTGGCTCAGTGGATAGGGCATTGGCCTGCGGATTGAAGGGTCCCAGGTTTGAATCCGGTCAAGGGCACAAGCCAAGGTTGTGGGCTCGATCCCCAGTAGGGGGCATGCTGGAAGCAGCTGGTCAATGATTCTCTCTCATCATTGATGTTTCTATTTTTCTCTCCCTTCCTCTCCTTTTGAAAAAAATAAATAAAACTTATTTTTAAAAAGACAACCCTTAATTCTGCTGCAGTTTCAGCAAAACAAGTGTGATTGTAGTCAACATGTTTATGTGCCCTTCTGTAATGTTTCTGGTTTTGAGAAACAGTGTTTCTCAAAGTGGGAACTTGTCAGAAATGCAAATTCTCAGACCGCACTCCAGACTTTCTGAATCTGAAACCCTGGGTTTGAGGGCCAGGAGTCTGTATTTTTGTCTGTTTGTTTGTTTGTTTTACATTTCTATTGGATTGAGGAATTCTTATAGAGTAATAGACTCTGAGTATCAGTTAAATTTATCTTCAGTAGTCTGTTTTAACAAGCTTTCCAGGTGCACACTCAAGTTTGAGAACCACTAGTTAAGGCCAAGAGCACAATCTTGGCCAGTGAGGATGCTATAAGCATTTTCTTATCAGACAGTGTTGTGTCATAAATGTTGTACTGTTTCTTCTAGTTCTTAATCTGTCAGGTTGGAACACCAGTGAATTATCACTAAGAAGAAAAAGAGATCATTTGTCATTTAAAATCTATTATAAAAATTTTTTAAAGAAATAAGATTTCAAAAGAAAAAAAATAAGATTTCAATACTCAAACAGCAATGCCATTAATCTAAATGGATTCTTTTTGGAGATGCCGTGCAGATGTAGAAATTAAAACACACATAAACATGCACACACACATACACAAAGCCTTAGTTGGCTGAGCCTAAACAAGTGTCCATGTAAGGTAAGGAATTCTCAAGCATGCCACTTTACCTTTAGTCATGCTACCAAGAATAAATATAATTGATTGTGGCCTTGGAAATACATAATTTTCTGTTTCAACCTGATTTAAATTTATGATTGGAGCTACAATGTGCCAGTATCAAGTCCCTCTCAACTCCCAAACTGTCACAGGAATAGGAGGTATAACCAATAGCAGGGGTCCATAGAACTGAGATTTCTTTCTTTTTTTCTCTTTCTTTCTTTCAACCTAATCCTTATGGATTTGAGAGCAATTCCTATCTTGTATGTGCAAGTCAATAAACTCTACTACATTAGTGAAGATGTGCACAGCTCTGTTCAAGGCAGGAGGTGGAAAAACAGAGGACAGGAAAGAGCAAGATATTTTCTTTAAAATTTTTAAATTTTAATTGTTTTTTTATTTTTCAATTACAGTGACATACATTATTATATTAATTTCAGGTGTACACCCAGTGATTAGACATTATACAACTCACTAAGTGATCATCCCAATAAATTTCATACCCATCTGACACTATACATAGTTATTAGAGTATTATTGACTATCTTCCCCATGCTGTACTTTACATGCGCATCCATGACTATTCTGTAACTACCAATTTGTATGTCTAAATCCCTTCCTTTTTCACCAAGACCCCCCCCCCCCAACCTCCCTCCCCTCTGGCAAATGTAAAAATGTCCTCTGTGTCTTTGAATCTGTTTCTTTACTTCCCCGTTTTGGCTGCTTCCCTAGGTTTGTTTTTATGCTACATCTCCTGGACTTGGTAGAGTGGCCTTGTATAGTAGTTGTCCTGTGGGGTCCAGTGATGCAGCCTCCCCAGTTACCCGAGCTGTGTGCTCCATACGTGCCACTGAGTGAGCTGTGTGCACTGTCCTGTTATAGTTGAGCATTGACTGCTGTTGGCATCACTGGGAGGGACTGACCCCCAGGCTGATCAGCTGCAAGGACTGGCTATGACTACAGCAGGGGAGCTGCTGTGCAGTCCATCCTATAGAGCAGGAAACGCTTCAGTGGGGCTTTGGTGCTCACTGAGTCTGCCCCTTGAATGTATTGCTCATGGGCCACATTCTCACATTGCAACAATGGACTGAAGATGGTGCTTGTGTCCTCAGCTTTGACAGGCCCACCCTGCTGCATATTTTGGACACTGAAAACGTCATCTTTTCCTTTTTCTGTCTTCTTTTTGTTATAACTTTTAATTTTCAAACACTTTAAAACTCACAAGAAGTTGCAAAAAGAGTACAGAAGGTTTGTGTGTACCTCTCATTCACCCTAATGATCATAAGAAATCATCTTTAACAAAAAAGAAATCATCTTTTTAATTTTCTTTTTGGTCTTTTCTTTTCTTTTCTCTTTTCTTTTTCTTTTTGGTCCTTTAAAGGCAATCATGTGCCAGGTCTTTTAGGTTTCATGTCTATGACCTCACTTATATCCATCTTACTCTTTTCAGTATCCTGCCTCAAACCAATTCAAAGCCATTTTACTTTTCTACAGACTCTGCAAGAATATAGTTGGTCACCTCACCTCTGCTCTTTCCCCACTGCCATCGCTATAACAGACTACCAGATCACCTTCCTAAAGAACAGCTTGCTCTCCTGCTCACAACTTTCAGTGATTCTCTGCATCACCTGCCAAATTCAGTTACTTTTTCACTATAACAGTCAAAGCCTCCATAATTTAGCTTGAGACTTTGGGATTTCGTGGACTAGTACAATTTCATAACAAAATCACACAGTAGCTATCATTTTCTTCTGCCAAGTAAGGTTATTAAAAAACAAACAAACAACAAAACAACCTCACCAGCTACCAGCACCATTGTTTCATTTATAAAAGGACACTTGGTAGTTAAAAACAAAACAAAACACGCTAGCACTAGCAATCTCTGAGTAAAATATAATCCTGCCCAGGAAAGGACAATTGGAAACTGCATAACAACATATTTAATTATGCTGTACTTATTATTTAAAAAAAAACATGGATTGGTGAAAACATCACCTAGCATCAGCAATAATTAGCAGATGAACATTTGGGAGACAGTGATGCAGGCAGAGTTGGCCAGTGATCTGGAATACACCTATGCTTTTCTGCCTCCAAGCCTGTTCCATATAGGAATGTTGACACAGTTGTCCAGCCCCCTCTCTTCCAGTCTGCATCTTATCAATCCATTAGGATTAATCTAAAATGCTACTTCTCCAAGACCCTTTTCCTTTTCCCTCACCAATCCCACCAATTTCTCATTCCCTTCTTTGAATTTCTCTGGCACTTTCTTTCCCTCCCTAAGCACAGGTCTAACTCTAATACATTTAAGTCCTTTGTGTATTTATTTTTCCTATTAAATTAAAAGCCTATTGAGCCTTGAGATATATTTTTTCAACATGGTAATTTGCTTTTTCTTCTTTTCCCAATCATGTTCCCTATAAAAACAGGAATATATTCCAGCAGTCACTTATAAGGATGTTGGGGGACACTAAGGGTTACATATTTCAACTATCTTTTGTGTCAGTGTGGAGGTAATTCTTATGGCTGGCAATTATATTCTCCCTTAAATTTCTGTCTGCTAATTTTATTTTATAAAACTATAACTGAAATAAATCAAGGCAGCATTTACTCAATTGGTACAAGTCACTCAACATGAAATTTGTAAAATCCTAGGTGATATTTACAACTGAGTTAAGTGCTACACTACTTACAATTTGGAAAAAGTGAAGGTAATATAACTAGATAGATGTTTAATGCTCCACATCAAACCATCAGTAAGCAGCTCTGTCTAAACTACAATATATGTCAGTTATAGTCCCCAGTCATTCCTCATGGCCACTATTGTTCTTTCAGGTTTGTAAGATTTACTAAACCAGATGGTTGGCAAACTTTTCCTACAAAGAGCAAGATAGTAAAAACTTTGGGCTTTGTGAACTATACAATCTCTTTTGCAACTACTCAACTCTGCTATTGCAGTGGGAAAGTGGCCATGAACTAGTAAACATATTGGCATGGATATGTTCCAATTTACAAAACCAAGTGGCAGGCTGGATTTGGCCCAAGGGCAATAGTTTGACTTTCAGACAGAATTGATGCAGTGACAATTTAAACTCAGAGGTTTGGCTAAAGGTATTTAAAGTGGGAAGGCACTGTCAGAAATCCAAGAACTTAATTTCTAATTCCAATAAAAGCTAGAGAAGTAGAAGAAAAAAAAACTCCTTTTAAATACAGTTATTGACACCAGTAGTGAACTAAGCCAACTAGAGGGCTAAAGAGTATAAAGAACCAAGAGATTCAAAATTGTAGACATTGGTATTTCTATTAATACAAGATGTACTCAAAAGAGTGCAGGGATTTCTTAAACACAGTAACACATGCATTAAAGAATTAACATTTAAGGAACAAATTCTGCAAATGCTGGGGCAAGAGAGACTGAGTCTTTATGTACAGGAAGTATCAAGCAAAAGTGGAAAATTACTTGAAAGAAGTTCAACAATATTTAGCAACCTGTGAAAGAGGCAAGGCAACAAGTATTAGAGGCCCAACTAAGAGAATGTGAGAAAAGTGAGCAGTGTACATGTGCAACTGAAAAACACTGAGGTGAAAATGAATTCAACTAAGGTTTAAAGTAATTCTACTCTAACTTTCTCTTCCTTCAGTGTAACCTCTCTGATCACACCCTAAACTTGCCCGAACAGCACAAAACATGCCCATAGATCATCTGGACAAGTTTCCTGACCTCAGGCATTTCATATCCCATTCCTGTTACTTCTTTTTCATAAACAAGAGGCTTTGGGCTTGGTCCACTTTGAGGTTTCTTTATCTTTAACTCCTTCTAGATAAAGATGCACTTGCCCCACAACCCTTCTATACAAATTTCTCTTCATGCAGCAGGATCTTAAGCTATAGAATTTGACACTGTAACTATACTCTCATGATAAAATAAAAAAAAATCAAATCCCTTTCAGAACAAAGCAAAGTATGAAGGGATAACTAAAATCACTCTCTTTGTTTCCAGGACTTTGGGGGTTGGGGAAGGGTCCTGCCACCCCTGCCCTGCTCCAGCACTTAATATATTAAACAGGATCCACATGGTTCCTTCAAGTATATATCCTCTATCATCAATATGCAACTTGGTTTTTTTTTTCATTTCATAAGGCTTCCAGGAAAACCAACATTCTCCCTAAGTGCTTTCTTCTATTAGCAGAGTGGGTTCATAATAATTTATCCACACAGCAGGATTAGAGTAAAATTCTCAACACAACATGCAGAATTGCTCCCCGCATCCTTTACTTTTCTATCTGCCTATTAAAATGGTAATGTGTTATTTTCTGTTTAGTCTTAGTTTGCTTTTCATTTTAGAACACTATATTCTCCCTTTCCTCAAATGACCAGAAAGCTGCATTTGTTTAGAGTTAATCAGCTTAGATGTTGATCAGTAGTGGACAAAGCAGTAACTTAGGAGTCAGGAGACACAGGTTCTTAGTACTGGCTCTACTGCTTTGTCATTTTGGAGATTTGTGGGCCTCAGTTTCCTTGTAGGTTAAACAAGGAAGGTAGATCTGGTCTTTGAGTTTACTTCTAATAGTTTCTATTTACAACTACGGATTAGTTTAATGCCAGCAAAAGGTGAGGAGCAAAGTATGTAGTAAGTACATTTTTGACATTTTTACAATATTGAGAAAACTTTATGATATTGGGATGTGAAATGCAAGATTTCACTTTAAAATTCTATTCTAAGAAAAAATAAGCGTGACTCATGCTAGGCCTTTGGATATGTGCAGAAAATACAGTTAACTATCAGTTAGAGCAGTGTTTCTAAATCATATTTGTTTCAGTATCAGCCCTCTAAAGAGCCTTTATATAAAGTTCTCCTCCAATTGCACTCCCTTGAAAATCCCCATGAAATGTCCATATATATATAATATATATATATAATATGCTTTACACATAAAAAGAGTTGTGTGTTTTTTTTCCCCCACACACACCTAAGAACCAAGTTGGGGGCAATATTAGCCACTGAGAATACAAAATGCAAAATTTAGATAAACTTTTTGTGGTACTTAAATTTTTGGTGCCAATAAAAACTATATATATATAAAAGGCCCAAGCTTATTTGCTTGCCAACCATTTCCATTTGCTGGAGGTGAAGGTCAGAGGTGACAAAGCAGCTGAGAGAATGACAAAAATTAGTCATCATAGAAAATATGGAGGGGAGTGTTCAGTTTCTTCAGAGGAATGGATAAGAGACGAGGTGAATTAGAAAAAGTCAAGCTCCACATCAATTGGTTGCTGCTATTGGGTGCTGCTGGACTTTCAGAAGAGGAGATTCAAGTTCAAATCAACCTCGGGGTGGGTGTGAGCTTTCCCTCTGGCCAGCCTCTCCCACTCCCTTCTAGGCTGAGGGTGGGATCTTTGGACGCCAAGACCAACAGAGATACCTGCAGAACCTTGATGAATAAAGGGATGGGAATATTTTTGGAAGTCACTTTCTCCAACTCTTGCCACGCCCCCCGCCCTCTGCCTTTTCCAGTATCTCAATCCTGCTCACCCAAGCTCAATGATCAAAGGGGCGCTGTAGGATCTTCTCAGGATGTGCCGGCTGTGATGGTTGAACTTGGCAGCAGCTCCACGCCTAGTTCCATTTTCTCCTGTGCCATGTCCGTGTTGAGGCAGAAGCTACTGCTTAGTTCTATGATCTCAAGGTTTTCTGGCATACGGACAGGTCAACTTGGTGAGGAGATGATGTAGGGAGAAACGGGGGAGAAGAGAAGAGAGGAGGAAGCTATTAGAAGTGCTCACCGTTGCTACCTTACCAGCCCTAATACTAGCAGGCACAAAGTGGGGCAGTGCTGGCTCCGAACCGACAATACCCCCCTCCCCCGCCTTCAAGCTCGGGGTCACTAACGCTGAGATCTTCCGCCTCCAAACCTATATTGAAAATGAATTTGTCTCAGTTTACGTCCGCAAATCCTTCTCTTTTATTTTGCTGAGCCAAGGCAAAAATCAGGTAAGCCTTTCAGGCTAAAGCAAAGACTACACCAGCTATCTTGGTGTTTAAGTTGGGCGTCGCCCTTCTGCGCTTGCGCCCAGTGCCTGGCGGGTTGGCGTGTGCTTACTGCGCAAGCAATGAGCATTATTGCTGTCGCCTCTGTTAGATTGGCCACGTACGCAGGCGCAGTCAGGGAGCTGCCGTGTTTTTGTTTTTGTTTGTTTGTTTGGCCAAGCTCGGTCCTTCCTTCTCTTTCTAGTGCAGATTCACAGAGGTCAATCCTCTGCTCTTATGTTAAACTCTGGGATGGTTTCCTTAACCACTATTTAGGAAATAATGGGTGGGGAGGAGTACGGTGTATGGGAGAGCCATCCTTTCCGCCTTATATCTAATACTCAATTTTCTCAGTTTTGGTTAAGCCATTAACGCTGTATGACTGAGGCCAAAAGCTTGTAACCTCCCATGACAAATTTTTCCATCTTGTTATAGGAGACACACTACAACTTTGCAATTTTTAAAAAGCTGAAGTCTGGGGGGCGGGAGGAGTGGGAGAGAAACCAAAACCACGCCTCTGTGCTTAGAAGCCACATACTCCCAAAGGGTCCTGGTAAAGCGCTAACCCAAATGAATCAATTGCGCAGACGAATCATTGTTTTCCATGTAGTTTCATTATTTTTTAACATAAGCAAATAATGTATATTTTTTACACTGAATAAAATCTAGCTCTTTAAAGCTACTTATCTAAGAAAAAGATTAGAGGTAAAGCGGAGAGGCTGATTTTCTTAAATATCGCAGAATTTAGTATCCATCCAAATCAGTGTTTCCATTTAACAATGCTGTCATGGCTCAAAACATTTTAAAAACTGCTCTTTTCAAATTTTGAGTGCTGAAACTTCATGCTAATAATTTTGTAGAACCACACATTTTAGGAATCATAGAGAACTGGCAGAGAAGACAAGCGCAACTAGTGGCATGGGAGTTCTTAAAATAGTTATAACATAGCACTTTACTGTTTTAAAAAAGATTTCACAAACTTGTCTTAATTGGTTCAATTATTAACCCTGCTCAACTAATCAATCAGTGGTGAACTTAAAATAATGGGATTATCTTGAAACAGTTCAAGACAAGTTATAACATGAAAGATCATAATTATTCTTCATTCATTCTGAGAATAGAAAAAGAAAAGCTTAATTATATTAGGCAGGATTAAGTTACCTAAATCCCAGACATGAGGATGATTTGGAGTCACCATTCCTGATGTAAGACATGTTAACAATAGCTACCATTTTTTGAGCACTTACTCTGTCCCAGGTACTATCTGTCCTAAGCACTTTAAGTATGTGATTGCTTTTAAGGCTTACAATAACTCTGAGGCAGGTACCATCACAATAGCCATTTTTTCAAAGGAGGAAAACAAAGTCCAGAGGGGTTACTAAAATCACAACTAATAAGTGGCAAAGTCCAGATTCTTCTGTCCTATTTAAGTTAAGGGTGGGGATTGTCCAGCCGACCCATGGGCTGTATGAGGATCAAGAAATCTTTTGGTCTGGCCCTGCCAAGGCATTAGGGGTGAGTTAATTAAATGTTTGACCAAATATAGCAGGTTAATTTTTAAGTTGATAATTTTGTATGTCCTGTGAATGATGTTATAAATATCCAAATGGTCCTTGGCAGAAAAAAGGTTCCCCACCCCTTAAAGTGAAAACGTGCCTCTGGATATTTCTCTGGCCACTGTTTTTGTACCCATAAGCACTTGATGACTACTTATTAAATTATTTCATGAATAAATGCAGGTTTAAATGATCTATCTTTCACAGCTATCTTGTAAAGTAGGTATATCATTTCTATTTTACAGTTGATACAATTCCAGAGAGATTCATGTCACATAATTAGATAGCAGTAGAATCTCAGCTAGTACCAAGATCTCCTGAAAGCCAATGTTAAAGTTCCCAGGACACTTGTAAAGTTTATAAAAAATGGCAGCTAAATGTGAGTAAAGTCAGGGTGTATGCAGGAGGCAGTAGTTAAATATAGAACAGAGGTTCAAAAACAAACTATCTAAATAGCAGGAAAATATGGAGTATACCAGAGAACAAGATCTTACCTCCACTCTACTGCTCATTATACTTTTTAAAGAGTTTGCTAATATTCTTGGCAGCTAAGAATTTTTAATGAATATATTTTGAATGAATAGACAAAATTTCATCATGCCTAAGCATAATAGATATCTAATTTAAAAAATTCTAAATACCGTAACATTAAGATAATGGACGTAATAAAACAAGGAAAGAGCAACTAAGAGACTGCTTTTAAAAAGTGGGTAGTAATATGAAATGACTAAGTACATGAGATGGAGATAAGTTTCCACCTATTACCAAACGGGAGACATTCTCTTTAAAGTGCAGCTACATGTCAAGAACCCAAAACCTGTAAAGATATAGCCGGGACTCATAATACATACACAAGTTGGAATGTCAAAAGGAACAAGTATTACAAAAACAAAGAATTCTGTATACTATAGTGGCAAACACATAATTACAACATTTAAAGAACTTATTTTTACTACTTCTCATTTCTACCCACACTATTATACCAACTTAGCTGTGTTTCATGATCAACTCTTGCTGTTCTATAGTAATATGCCATGATCTCAGATTGCTGGTTTGTTTAGACATACCTTGACACTTATGCTACTCCTGTTTCTATGACCCCGTCTGCTGCCATTTGCCCCTTATAAAAGGTGTCCCACAAACATGCCATAATTAGCTCTTTATTTCACCAGTTGTCATGGCAACTTTTAAGCAACATGTTAATTCACAAGAGCAAGTTGACCCCAAGCCCACAAATTACAAACATCCCAAGCCTCCCATAAATTTACATGAAGAGTAAAAGAAGCTAGGTAGGCAAGAGTGATGTGAAGAAAACCTGGAAATGATGGCCAAGGTAGCATCCATCTTCTTATATATCCTTGAGTTTCTCCTAATTGTTAAGCTCCTGAAAATTAGGGATTCCACGAAATTGTTTGACTTCTCAGAGTTAGGGACTGTGCATGTGTTCAACAAATGATTGTATAGTTGTTATTGTGAACAACAGAATGCATTATAATTTTTTGAGCAGATGGAGTGGGAGGTTTGCTAAGACCATGAGATAAAGAGATACATACATTGGTCAAAAACAGAGTTTGCATTTCTAATCCAGCTGGCAGGAAAATATAGGCAATTTAAAGGAAACTTTTCAAAAGTGCGTTTAAAAACTCTCATATTACAAGTAGAAAACAAACATTGAGGAATAAAATGACGACTGGGCTTGGCAAGTTTAATATGAATCAACTGAATTAAGGGCCAGGTAAAATTAGTTTTGCTAAATTTTGAAACCAATTTCATAATGATTAAATTTCTTGTACTTTCTAGATATGTATGATTAACACAATACAATGATCATCTTTCAGGGTCATTCAATTGGTGAGGATGAAATGATTTAATATTTCTAAAGTTCTTAGAATAATGCCAAGCACACAGTAACTGCTGTGTAGATGTTTGTAAAATAAAATAAATAATTTCAGGTCGCACACATGCCAAATAATGATTTCCAGGGTCTCCAAAAATCCTATAAAGTAAAACACTTCTGCTACTTGTTCTTCAGGGCTTTTCCTGATATTTTTGAAGTTAACAGTACTTGTAAAATGGAGATGAGTGCTTCTCACTGTAAACGCTCGTAAGATTCTTTGTTTTTACACCATTGCTTTTGTTTTTTCACTTCCCTTTAGTCTAGTCACCAAATAGATCATCTGAAAACGAAATCGGCCACTCCTGACGAAGACCAACAAAATCGAAGGGTTAAAAAAAAAATGAGCGGGGATCGCAGAAATCAGAGCACACAAATTGGGAATGACATAACGCAGAGTCCTCATGTTTCTGTTTCCCTTGAATATTGGCTCAAACTCTTCCAGAAAGATGATGCTCCAGTGTCTCTAAGTTATTGGTTCTATTCAAAATCGGGCGCTAGGTTCCCCTGGCCAATACCAACTAGGAAAGCGCCGGGGCCCCCAGGAAACGCTCCTCCCCTTTGGGGGAGGTTTGCGGGGGCGGGACTCCCACGCATGCTCTGTGCCCGCGGGACCATGGGCGCGGCTGCCTGGCGCGTGCGCAGGACCCGATGGGTGCCCGAATGCGGAAGACCTGGCTCCGCGGAGGTTCCCGCTTCCGAAGCGTGGGAGGAGCAAAAGAAGGCAGGTTGTAGATTTTGGTCTTGGCACCAAGGGGTTCCCCCGGGCCATTAGAAACAAAGAGAGGAAGATCAGGCACCGTGGTGGTGGCTGAGGGGCTGAACCCCCCACCTGTTCTCCAGGTGGGAGGGGGGTAGGGAGAGGAGAAGTACCGAAAACAGGGCTGAGGAGCCTCTGGGACAGGGTCCCAGAGCATGGGGGGCTGGACCCCGTCCCTAAGCATGGGGAGCTGGAGCCGCCAAGGCCGCCCAACTGGGTCCTGCCCAACTGTCAGCTCCTCGGTGATAGCGCCGCTGCAGGGTCTATAGCCCGGCCCCCGCTTGAGGTCCTTGGCTAAAAGATAGCATGAGTTCCGCTGCTGCCTAGTTTCCTCTCCCTCCTACTCTTCTCCCCTGTCCTCTTTCCTGTCCTTCCTTCTCCCCCATACATTGTCCTTCTTTTCCTCCCCCCCCCCGCCCTGCTCCTCTTCCCTCCCTCCGACCCTTCCCTCCCTCTCCCCCCTGTCTTTCAATTCCTTCTTTCCTCCGCCTTTTACACTGTTTTCAATCTGTCCTTTCCCCTCCCGTTTGCTCTTTTCCGACCTCCTTTCACCCCTTTTTCTTCTTTCTTCCTTTATTCTGTCACCCTCCATTACCTTTCCACTCTCCTTCCCTCCTTCGATATCATCCCTCCTCATCCTCATCCTCATCCTCATCCTCCTTCCCTCCTGCTTTTCTCCGCCCCTTAGCCCCCGCC
>NW_005365070.1:2639192-2649152 GCF_000412655.1 Myotis brandtii | reverse complement strand
TGCCAGTCCCCAGCAGCTCAGTCCTGCCGTGAGTCCATAGCTAAGCACCAGGAGCTGAGCACTGTTCGCTGTGCCTGGCTGCAAGTCTCCGACATGGCCCAGGAGAAAATGGAGCTGGACTTTGAGCGTGGCACATCTAATGGGGGCACCCTGAGGAGATCCAGCAGCGCTCCCCTGATTCAGGGGCTCAGGTGAGCAGGGTTAGGGAGGGTGGACTACAGGGTTCAGGGGCTCCTGGAGCCCCTGCAAGCAGTTTCCTTCCCTAAAGTGAGAGTTAGAGCTCCTTGGGACACTCTAAACTGAGGGGGTCATGATTTGTTTGCTTGACAGTGGGGTCCTGTGGTGGAGCGAAAGTTTAACCCCAAACTCTGGGCAGTGTGGGAACAACGGGACTCCAAACTCTGGGCAGTGTGGGAACAACGGGGCCCTCTCTACCTGAGGCTCTGTTAGCTCGCTGTAAAAGTAACGACAAGAAGCTTCTGGCTCTTCTAACAGGTTGCCTGCCCTGCCTAATTTACACCACTGAATGTCAGACTGAAGCCCCTGGAACCAGACTTGCAATTTGACACCTGTCTCTAAGAGCTGCTATTTCTAAGCTTAGTTTAGGAACCCTGGTATTAACAGTAGTTTACTTTAATAAATCACAGTTTATCTAATAACTTGAAATTAAATCATGTGTTCATGTCATATTAAGTGATTCAGATTTGTCATAATGTTTTCAGATTCTAAAACTGCCTGAAATGCATTCCAGTGAATAAAAAGGAGGGATAGCATGTAGCCTAGGTTAGAGAAAACACGGGTTTTGAACCTATTACATTTTACTTTCATAAGTAGACAGTTCATTTTAGGTAGAGAGCCAATTTTTGAGACCCTGTAGAAATGGAATTAGTCCAGAAAAGGGGATAGGAGTAGAGTTAACCAAAAACATTAATCAAGTGCAGGGAAGGCAAAGATTAATGTTTATCAAACTGATCATAATATCCTCATTTTGGGGGGGAAATGGGTTTACTTTTTTCTTTTATTAAATTTTGAAACTGCAGATGATAGAGTGACCCTTTTCTAATGCTGTCCTCGGTTTTACGTTTATTTTTGCTACTATAGGAATAAAGTGGTCTTTTTTGGTTGTCTTTTAAAATCTAGTAGGCAAGCAATTGCTAGGGACCAGAGTAATCCTGTTGACCTGAATTTAGTCTACTGTAGAAATAACATACTGTTTTTTGAATCACGATTTAAGTAATTACTTGAAAGGTAGCATAATGACAGAAGAGTGAGTGAGGAGACCAGGCCTAGTCCCAATTTTCTCCCTGACTGGCTATGATTATGAATGAGTCACTTAGCCTTTTTGAATCTCTGTTTTCTCACTTAAAACGTAGGAGAGTTGGATTGGGTGATATCTATATCCCCAGTCCTGAAAATCCTTCTTTACCTCTTAACAATGGCATGGCACTCTGCTGGGCACTGCAGGATAGTGTACAAAGATGACCAAAACACCTCCACCAAGGATTTAAAACACGTGCATAGTTTTCATTTATAAAAGGTAAAGTTGGTGTCTGAGGAAGCATCTACTTTTCCATTGTGCTCTTTGGGTTCAAAGGAGGGAAAGATTGCATTAGATTTGTGGAATAAATAGGCTTCATGGAGAGCATGGCATTTGAAATGGGTGTTGAAGGAAAGGAAGGATTTTGACAGATGGTAGTGGGAAGGAGGGCATTCGACTCAGAAGGGGCAACATGAGCAAAACGCCAGGTGTGATTATTTAGTTGGACAGTGTGGTTCAAAAGTAGAACATGTGTTTAGGGCAATAACGGGAGTTGCTGATTGGGCTCACATTGTAGAACACAGCTCCCCAGTTCTTGTCATGTCATGGCGCACACAGAAAGCAGTACTGATTGTATGTCCTCTAGGATAAACAGATAAGGCTGCTAGTTTGAATCTGGTGGTAACCGGTTTGAGGTGGGGGTGAGTTCTGAGCAGAAGCAGCTGGAGGCAACCAGTCTGGAGCTCCGCCCCATACCTCTCCTAGCTGCCCCCGAACCCCCCTAGGAGATCAGTATCTCCGCCAACCTGTAATCACCAGCACACCACTCAGGAAGCTCTGAAGAGGACGGTGAGGAGTTTATTCATTGTGTGATATGAGGAACCACTGAAGATTTCATTGTTAATTACAGAGTTGGCATCAGATATAGTTGAAGGATATCTTAAATAAGAAGACATTAATAATTTTATTTTTATTTTTTAGTGACCTTTCACAGGGTTTTCAGCCTTACGCACTTAGAACTCGGTGGAATAGTACAACGAGTATGAGCAGTCACAGCCTGGTGAGTATAGAAGTAAGTATCCTTAGTGGTTTTGGTTGCGGGAAACACTTTCAAATGTAGTTCTTTCTTTAAATTATGTGCTATGCACAATTATTTACAAAAGAAAAATTTTCTTACCTATCTTGTTTGCTGCTTAATGTTGTGGCCAATTTCAGCTTTCAGTGCACAAGAGAAGACCTGGTTAGAAATATTTCTTGGCTGTGGAACTTTGTATTTTTAAACATTGCTCTTTGTTTTGTGCCACTACTTGCATCATGATTGTGAGGTAAGTCAGGATTAACTTCTAATTATAACTGAGAGCTGTGGTCTTAATTTGTCGTAAGATGCAAAAATCACAAAAATGGTGGCAGAGTGTTTATTTTTGTTGGTGAATGCTGTTTATCCAAAGAAAGACTCCTTTAAAATGCGTGTATTTGTATTCTCAGTAGAGTTGCTGATCGTGACTGTTCTATATTGGCAGAGCTGTTGGGGATCACCTTATTAGTTGGTTGTGTTGGGAAAAATTATGATGAGGTTTTTATATAGCAGCACTTCACATGTGGAGCCCACTTATGCTGTAGCTGCAGTGCTCTGGAAGACATCTGAGATGTAAGCAAACAGACCTCTAAACGGCTGAACTAGATTTCCATAGTCTGTGCACAAATGTTCATCAGTTTATTTATAGGAGAGCCTCTCTGACCTCTGAATCATCTAAAATTTATGCACAATTATAATAAGCTTCCAACCCAGTAGTGTGTGAGAAGCAGCAAATCAGAAGAGGTACATTTGTGTTAAAGGTATACTGACAGCTGCTAGCAAAGGAAGAGAGGGGAAAACTAAAAAGCAGACAGAGGTTTTCTTAAAAAAAAAAAAAAAGTATATGGCTGAGTATAAGAGCTAAGAACCTGGTAATGGATCCTGAAGTGTTAATGGCATAGAACCATAAAATAATATGTTCTTAAGGATACCTGGGTCTTCCACCTTTTCTTAAATTATAGTAATACCTACTCTTGTATGACATTTTACATGTTACAAAGTACTTTCACACATTTAATCTCATAGCAACCCCAGTGAAGTAGGCAGGGTAGAAAATGTTTTTCCCAATTAAAAGAGGCAGCAGCTAAGACTCAGCCGATATAAGTGACTTGCTCAGAATCACACAATTAATAAGTGGCAGAGCTGGGATTAGAATAGAGATCTTCCTGTGCCATTCTGCATGGTATAATCTGTTTAACAAGGGGGAAAATATCACACTTTTAGGAAAGATTTCCAGCTGAAGTGACTAAAAATACTTAAAGGGGAAAATGTTAGCTATCTGGAGGTTTGATTCTCCTCACCACCTTCCCCGAGGATACTGGAAAATATGAGTACGTATTTTTGCTGTATATATGAAAAATGTTCCTGCATCAATAGCATAGCAAAGAAGGGAAAATGAATTTGCCTCTCTACACTTCACTTTTCTCTTTTCTAAGATATGAAGATTCTTATCAGCTCTATCTAGGCTCAGTTCTCACTGTTCTCTGACAAATACCCACTCTAGGCTCTGGCTGCACTAAAATACCTAGTTTGCTGAAGGGGTTTTGTTGTTTCACTGCTCTTTGTTGATCCTTACACTACCCTTCATCCCATCCCCTTCTCCTTTCTAGCTATCTGGTGTGGGAAGTCTTCCACAGCATCCTTTGGGTACTTCTATCATAATATTAATCACACCATATACATTATATCACAATGTACTCTATAAATCTTAATACACTTATCTATGTGCCTGCAAAAAGTAAGGTGTTGATGAATGAAATGGAAAGAAGGGGACTGATGAAGGAGACAGGCAGAAGTAGAATCTTCATAATTTAAAAATTTTTTATATGTCTTATTGATTTCAGAGAGAGGAAGGGAGAGGAGAGAGAGAAACATCAGTGATGAGAGAGAATCACTTACTGGCTGCCTCCTACACACCCTACACTGGAGATAGAGCCCAAAACCTGGGCATGTGCCCTGACTGGGAATCGAACAGTGGCCTCCCTGGTTCATGGGTCGATGCTCAACCACGGAGCCACACCAGCCGGGATGGATATTCATGATATAACAACTGATTAGATATAAAGGTAGGGAGAAGGAGGACTCAAAAGTCACTGCAGTTTTATTTCTCCATGACCAAGGGGAAAGTGTTGCCTTTATTACAAGTAGGGAAAATGAGCGGAATTGGTCGTTTGAAGGAACAGAAGATAAATTCTTTCTGGGCATGTTGGGTTCAAGGTGCTCTTTTTCCAAAGCAATATTCTAAATCTTTTTTTTTTTTTTAGAACTACAAGCTTCCTATCTCACCACCTTTCACTTTCAGCAGATGATGCTTTTCACTTCACAGAGAAGGCAGACACCTATCTTGTATTCATGTCAGCTTTCTTCTCCTTAAAACGTCTTTACCTTCACATGCAGTGTTTTCTCTTAATGGTTCGTATATTTTATGACTCTCCTGTCGCTTTGCTTGGTCTGTCATCTTCTCTCTGTCTTGTGTCTTCAGTCTCTTCGTCACTGGCCCTTTTGTTCCACCTTCTTCTCCTGACTCACACCTCTAATATCTGAAAAACAAACTGTTATCTATTTTCTCCTTCCCCCTTTTTTTTCTTCTCCTCTGGGAGCTTTTTCAAAGCTTAATCTACACTCCACTGCCTCTAATACCTTGTCTCCTAATTTCTTGTTAACTATTGGGCCAGTTTGTAATCTCATCATTCCTACCACAACTCCATGAAATATCTGTTCTTGCAAAAGTCACCAATGCCCACTTGATTGCCAAAGTCAGGGGCCTCTTATCCCACTTGAGCTCTTTGCTTGACTTAACATCATTAACCAGTACCTCCTTGAAGTTCTTGGCTTTTTTCTCATTTTATACTTCACTCTTATTTCTGGGACTAGACATGGCTTTGCTCCTCTGCCCCTCTTTCAGGTCTACTTCTCAGTTCTGTGTTAAATTTACAAGTTGTACATCATATAAATTCAGCATCTAAATTTCTGACTTTCTCCACAATCAGGTTTGGCAACCCTCATTTTGGCTGTCCTGATTATATCACTGCCTTTGGGGTTTCTTTTGTTGTCTGATGGACATATTCATGCTCTCCTGTTAGAGTCTTTCTTGTCTCATTTACTTGCCTAGTAGCTTAGTGTTTTTCAAATGACCTTATTAAGAGTCCACCAGTAAACATTTATTGCTTTCATAATGGCAAAAGTACTTTTTAAAATAATTTTACTGGTAAAGTTTTTTTCTTTACAAAGCCTAGAAGAGGAAAAAGTTAAAGAAAGGGGTGGGTAATGAGATATATTTTGAGGTAAAATCATATTTTAGTGGATAACTTTATTTATTTATTTATTTATTTATTTATTTATTTATTTATTTATTTTAATTGATTTCAGAGAGGAAGGGGGAGAGAGAGATAAACATCAATGATGAAAGAGAATTATTGGTAGGCTGCCTCCAGCATGCCCCACACTGGGGATTGAGCCCAGAACCCAGGCATGTGCCCTGACTGGGAATCAAACTGTGACCTCCTGGTTCATAGGTTGATGCTCAACCACTGAGCAATGCTGGCTGGACATAAAAAAATTTACCTGAATCACCTTTTGCTTAAAGCAGTTTATCATCATTTTATAATCCTCACTACATTAATATTCAAAAAAAGTTTTAATAGGATAGGGCTCCTTGTAACAGGATAATTGTCTTATTTACTTTTATAGTATTATAATTTCATTTGCATTTCACTAGGGGATAAATAATAGTTATTTATATTATGGCTACTAGAACCCTAAGGTTTGTTTATATGAATTTTATCTTACATTTTTTAATCAGATTGTGATTATTTTGAAGGAATATAATTTACCCCCCCCCAAAATAATTTTATCTTTGTATTATTAAAAAGTGGTGATCCAAGGGAAAGCAGCAGTTATTTTAAAAATATACTTTGCCTTCCACATTGATTTTTCTTATCTACTAAGGTTTGTGGTGATAGCATTAGTGATCAAATTTTAGAATTGATTTAGGTCATGAAAACAAAATCTTGCAGTTTTAAAGTGTTTTTGATAAACTTAAATCATAGTCACAATATTGTACTAGGCTTCTTAGTCTGTCTTTGTCCATTGGCAAAGTGTTAATAAAAATGAATAAAATCAGTTTTTTCTTTCCCTTCTTATATAGTTCTTTATTTTAGATTAGTGGGGTAATGGATATTTCCAAGGCCTGGAGTCTTTTTTGTATATATAAATGTACACAGCTCTGCATTCATTTGGGAAAAGCGTTAAAGTCAGTGCCTGTCTAGCGACAGATGGTGCCTTGAGGTTGGACACCTGGTGTACTTTCTAAAGACTGAATGTACTGCCTCTAGTGCATTAATGTTCAGTAATTTAAAGAGCTAGATTTCTAAGAAGAATATGAAAAATTATCTAGGAAGAGGTCATACACTGGTACTGACAGCAGATTGCTGCTTTGTGATTCAGGAAATAGTAAATGTTTACTTTTCTTTCCAGTTGCTGTCATCCTCATCTAATGGGATTTCTAGTAGCAGACTGCATCAAATCAAAAAGGTAAATTTTACTTTCTAGTGCAGATCTACAATTTTATGAATTGTACAGTTTGATTTTATTTTCATTTTGAAGATTTAGATATCAAAAATGCAGTAGGCTGCGACTGTTTTGTTGTAGACAGATTAAAAATCTCCTGCGGGTTCAGATAAAATACAGATGTGGTTTGAGTGACAGTCTTAGAATGTTATTTCTGCTGTACTGTGATTATGTCAAATAAGATAGAAAAGTCTTTTTTCTTTTCTTTGAAATAAAGAACTGTGTGGGTAAATATTATGTTTTCAGCACATGTTTGACTTTGCAGGAGGAAGGCACGGATATCATGAACAGAGAAACTGCCCATGAAAGGTTAGTGCTTCACAAGAATAGGACACAGCCTTGTGCACATCTTGTTTCTGAGCACTGATGGCCTTTCATTTTTGTTTGTTTTAGGGAAGTACAAGCGGCAATGCAGATAAGCCAGTCATGGGATGAGAGCTTGAGCCTGGTAAAGTTTTCACATTTGCTTGTGTGTTTTTAATTTATAGAAGCCTTTGTATTGTTCATTGGCTTTATTAATTTTTTCATATACTCATATTCATTTTTGATCTCTGCTTTTCTACCAGAATGTTATATTGCAACTTTTTAGAGTCTGTATATTTGTACTCTAAAAATATAGGCATGTTTAAGTAGTAAAGAAGAGCTGTGGTGTGCTGAATTGTGTATTATAAGGAAATAACACTTTATATTTACAGAGTGATAGTGATTTTGACAAGCCAGAGAAATTATATTCTCCTAAAAGGATTGACTTCACTCCAGTTTCTCCAGCACCATCACCCACCAGAGGACTTGGAAAGGTAGGCTCGTGGACAAGATATTAACTCTCTTTCACACTTTCACACACTGAGCTGTTTACTCTCTAAAACACACACACACACACACACACACACACACACACACACATCACCGCACTTTTTATTTCTTTCTGCTGCCAGGACCCAGGTGGTGGCAGCCCCTAACCTCTCCTGGCTCCCCTGAACCTCAACCTCCTCTCCCTCACCCCGGATATGGCTGTGGTCAGTGCCCATCCCCCAGGGGTCACCTCCTTAGTGCCTTCCCTGGGGAGCAGTGTGCCCAACAATTTCTGTCCAGCTGGAGTCTTTGCTCTAGGAAGAAGCTGAGTGACAGAGACGGAGGGCAGATGAAGCTGCAGCAAGAGGGCTTTCAGTCAGATGTCAAGAGTGACACCCCCTTGGGGAGAAAGTAGAAGCGACCAGACAGAGGTGCCTCAGTTTCTCCTTGCCCAAGTTCCTTAGGAAAGCAGGGGATGGCCCCACCAAGCCTTCAGTGGCAGGAAATCCTCACTCAGTGGTAACACAGTGTCTGCACCAGAGAGGAGTTTGTTCCAATACCTGGTTGCTTAGAGCCCCATAGGGATGAGTGGGAATCCCCAGCAGGCTGGGCAGATAACTGACGGCTGCCGGGCAGGCAGGCCCAGGGTCCGGGAGTGATGAGAAGTCCCAGAAGCAGCCATGATCCTGTGCTTGCAGGCACTGTGGTGTAAAGTCTTTCCATCTAGGCCCTGGAGCCTGAGCAGTCTGGTAGGGGCAGGTGTGCAGGGAGACCAGTGAGGAGACATGAGGGCCAAGAGATAGAGACACAGAGAGGGAGACGGAGACTTGGAGAGAGACAGAGATGGGATGGAAACACAGCAGAAGAGATAATGAGAGAGAAAAGGGGAGACGGGCACAGAGGGCAAGATAGAGCCCTGGGGGAGAGAGGCATATATAAAGACAGGAAGATAGAGACAAGAGGAACAGAGATATAAGGGGGAGGAAACAGAAACAGAGGGAGGCACAGAGACATGTGACAGAGATAGATATCAAATTGCTTCACTTTTAGCCCTAGCCGGTTTGGCTCAGTGGATAGAGCATTGGCCTGCGGACTGAAGGGTCCCAGGTTCGATTCTGGTCAAGGGCACATGCCTGGGTTTTGGGCTCAAGCCCCAGTAGGGAGCATGTAGGAGGCAGCTGATCAATAATTCTCTCTCATTATTGATGTTTCTATCTCTCTCTCCCTCTCCCTTCCTCTCTGAAATCAATAAAAATATATTTTTTAAAAAATTGCTTTACTTTTAGAGAATCTAATGGCTGGAAGAAAAATCAAAATCTGTGATAATAATTTGGGAAAAAATTATTATATATTTATATATATTCTCATTCATATATGAGAGAGATACATAGATAACTAAATAATTCTAAGGATATTGTTTCTGTCATTTTGAGAAGAATGTTTTGAAAACTGGAGCATTAGAACTAACTATTTTAATATTAAATATGTTTTTCTAGCAATGTTTTTCACCTTCCTTACAAATGTCGAGCAGCAGTGGGCTACCACCAAGTCCCACTCCTAGTCCGAGACACTTATCCAGGTAGGTAAACCTGCTTTTTATATGTGAGTGAAATGCTACTTATTGAAATTGTTTCTCTGAAGAATTTCCTCCCTCCTGACATTTTATTATGGAAATTTTCAAACAGAAAGCAAAATTGAAAGAATTGCGCAGTGAACATCCATGTACCTATTACCTATATTCTACCATTAACATTTTACCACATGCAATTTTGAGACAATGCCAATTTATATTCAGATGACATACATGTGCGCCCTTGATGATATGTCTTTTATAAGGAAAAAGTTTAAGATTATAGACCAGTCAAATCCAAATAACATTTTTTTTTGTGTGTGTGTGTGTGTGTTAATCCTCACCCAAGGATATTTTTTCTATTGATTCTTAGAGAGAATGGAAGGGAGAGGCAAGGTTGAGGGGGAGAGAGATAGAGAGACAGAGATAGAGATAGAGATAGAGGTAGGGATGGGGGAGGGGGAGAGAGAGAGAGAGAGAGAGAGAGAGAGAGAGAGAGACATAGACATTTGAAAAAGACATATCAGCCTGGTTGGTGTGGCTAAGTGGTTGGTTTACCTATGAACCAGGAGGTCTTGATTCAATTCCCAGTCAGGGCACATGCCCAGGTTGTGGGCTCAATCCCCAGTAGGGGGCATACAGCAGGCAGCCTATCAATGATTCTCTCTCATCATTGATGTTTCTGTCTCTCTCGCT
>NW_005365070.1:2629799-2639153 GCF_000412655.1 Myotis brandtii | reverse complement strand
TTATTGATTTTTTACAGAGAGGAAGGGAGAGAGATAGAGAGTTAGAAACATCGATGAGAGAGAAACATCGATCAGCTGCCTCCTGCACATCTCCTACTGGGGATGTGCCCGCAACCAAGGTACATGCCCTTGACCGGAATCGAACCCGGGACCTTTCAGTCCGCAAGCCGACGCTCTATCCACTGAGCCAAACCGGTTTCGGCAATTAAATATATTTTTAAAAAGAAAAAGACACATCAATTGGTTGCCTCCCACATATACCCAACCGGAGCCTGGGGTCTAACCTGCAACCCAGGTATGTGCCCTTGACCTGGAATCGAACCTGCAACCCTTTGGGGCATGAGCCTATGCTCTAACCATTGAGCTCACCAACGAGGCAACTTTTTAAAAAATCCTCACCAGCGGATATATTTTAAAAAATATTTTTATTGATTTAAGAGAGAGGGAGGGAGAGGGAGAGAGAAAAACATCAGTGATGAGAATCATTGATCAGCTGCCTTCTGCACGCCCCACACGGGATTGAGCCCGCATCCCGGGCATATGCCCTGACCTGGAATCAAACTGACCCTCCAACTAACTGAGCCACCTGACCAGGGCCAAATAACTTTTTTTAAATGTATATTTTGATTTATTTCAGAGAGGAAGGAAGAGGGAGAGAGAAACATCAATGATGAGAATCATTGGTTAGCTGCTTCCTGCATATCCCACACTGGGGTCGAGCCCACATCCTGAGCATATGCCCTGACCTGGAATCAAACTGACCTCCTGAGCCATGCTGGCTGGACACAAATAACTTTTTAAATAAGGTTTATTATATTTTTAAAGAAACTGCTGTGGGTATTTGGTGTTATAGAACGACTAAAATATAGCTTAAAACACCATGTTATTCCAGATTGTCTTATGCCAGGTCAGATCATATTTTAGCATTTCATTTACTCAACCTAGAACACAGGCATTTTATACTTCTTCCTATATGAATGCTAATTTTATTGACTTATTTGGTGGGTTGTAATTGTTCTTGCATCTTAGAAGTACTTCACATCATCGTGTTTGTTCTTTGAAGCAGGAGGAGTCAGAGCCCAGTCAAATGCATTCGACCCAGTGCTCTTGGTCCTCTTAAAAGAAAAGGTAAGCATCACATTTCTGATATTAAACCTAGTTGAACTTGAACTACAGATTAGAATTTCTGCCTAAAATTAGTTTCAAGACAGGACTCCTTTTTCCTAAAGAAATATGCATTATTCTTCCCCATGTATGCTTTACTAATTCTAAATTTTGTAAATTAGTTATTTGATACTGCCCATCTTTTTTTATACTTCATAACTGAGTCTTATTCATATATTCATATTATCAATATATATTCCAAAATTTTGCCTCTTGGTGATCTGAATAGAAAAGAGATGCAAATTGATATGTTGCAGAAATATATGCTTATGTCATAGTAAATAGGTCTATAAACAAGCTGTATTCTCAAATATAAGCCACCACTAAATTACACCTTGGCAGAGAGAATTGCCTCATATTCATGTCTATAGGATTTTTGCTATAATTGGGGTGCTCTCTTAATTACCTTATTTTGAATCACAAAGCACTAAACTGAAATGATCTTACTCAATGCTAGTTTTAGATGCTTATGGGCACCTGATGGAGTCTATTAAAAAAAAGGCTAAGAAATTTAACACAGTTTTAGTCATTATTCCTGGGGATATGACCACATGATTGCAAGTGTTGGATGTCATTTTAAACAAGAGTTTTAGCAATAATTTTAAAAAGCAATTCAGTAAGTGGTTTCTTTGTGCAGATCAGCTTCAGGGCCAGTAAACAAATCAACTCTCCTCATGGTAGGTAAACGGATACTTGCCGGTTTCGGTGAAAAATTTCCAGTGATAGCATCATACACAGATTCAAAAAGTTCTGTATTTCAGACAACTTAAAATTAAAGTTGGTATGTGCTGGAAAATAGATCCTGATACACTGACAATATTTGTATTAGTGAATACTGGAAAATAGATCCTGATACACTGACAATATTTGTATTAGTGAATACTGGAAAATAGATCCTGATACACTGACAATATTTGTATTAGTGAATAAATTTTGTTTTGTAAACCAATAGTTTTTTTCTTAATTCTTTAAGGAATTATTTATAATCCTAAGAAACTTCTCAAGAGCTATTTTATGAAATTAACACACAGAAAGTAAAGCTATTATTGTTGTTGTTGTCATTAATTTTAAATTTGTTGCAGGAAATTGGTGGAATTGGTTAATTTCAAAGCTATTCCAACATATACCAGCAGATGGAGGAATTCTTTGCTAAAAAGTGTTTTGCTAATGAGGTGTTGAAAGCCAGAAGGAAGCTTTTAAAAACTGCATATTAAAGGATGGAAAAATAAATAAAAATACAACCTTTCTTCAATTTTAGTAATAGTCAGAATAGCTCCAGAGGAAAAATAATATAAATTAAGTGATAAATGGGAAAAAATTGAATGTTGTATTTGTTTTTGCTTGATCTTTTTTTTCCTCATAAGAATCTTGTAAAGGTTTAAGTTCACAGTTATTAATTTTCCTACTGGAGTATAGATAGGCCCATGACTTAAAGTTTCTTTAATATTCCATTTAAAGCTCAAATGGAGCTTCCATTTCCAGATAAAGAACTTCAAAACCAAGGTATTTGCATGTTTTATTTCATAACTTACTTGGAAAAGGGCTTTTTCTGTCTAATTTAGGGTTTAGTGTTTGCACTCCTGGTGGCAAAATGTTAAGCACTGTTCCTTTGATGCAAAGTTTTTCTATTACCAGTTCTGAGAAAATCTGTAGGATTGAGATATCCAGTATAATACCAATTTTGAGAATTGGTTAATAATTGCTTTCACTTACAGATGTGCTTTCAAACTTATACAGTCCTGCATCCTTTAACAGTGGAGATATGTTTTGAGAATTTGTCATCAGTTGATTTCATCATTGTATGAACATTATAGAGTGCACTTACATAAACCTATATGGTATAACCTACTACACATCTAGGCCATATGGTACAGCCTATTGCTCCTAGTGTACAAGTCTCTACTGCATGCTACTCTACAAAACAGCATGAGATCAAATCAAGCACAAGAGAAAATTATGCAATCAAGACACAGGGCAAACGTGAGATGTTTACCAGCGTGACATGACATACTGTTTTATAGCAAACTTTAAAAAAATTATTGAGAGTATGTTTATTAAAGCTGGAACACTGATACAAGGAAGGGCTTAGGATCGAAGAAGTAACAGGAGAGCCTAGGCGGGGCTGATTTGGCTCTCTAGAAAGTCAGAAAAGGGGGCCTTGGAGATAGGTTCTGGGGGTTAGCCTGGGACAAGCTGCTGCTGTCCATTGCTCGCCTGGTTGCAAGTCTTGTGGGGTTCCTTAGAGTCTAGGAGATGCATGCCAAAGGGGAAAAAGAGAGGAAAGGGAAAGGCATGGGCGTGGTTTTGGGAGGGAGAGTGTGCCAGCAAACTTTTTTTTATAAATACAAAGAATACACTCTAAAATAATAACAAGTATTGTATAGTAAATACATAAGCCAGTAACATAGTTATTTATTATCATTATCAAGTATTATGTACGGTACACAATTTTATGTGCTGTACTTTTATGACTGGCAGTGCAGTAGGTTTGTTTATACCAACATCACCACAAACACGTGAGGAATGTGTTGTGCTATGACCTTATGATGGCTATCACAAGGTGATAGAAATATTTCAGCTCCATTATAATCTTATGGGACCACCATCTTATATGCAGGCCATCATTGACCAAAACATTATGCAGCCTGTGACTGTATTTTTACCTTCATTTTCACTAAGTAGGCTAAAGCAACCTTTGATTTATACACTCTTTATCAGATTAATACTTTTTAAAATTGATATTTCAGAGAGAGGAAGGGAGAGAGAGAAATATCGATGTGAGAGAGAAACATCAATCGGCCACCTCTCAGGAATCCTGACCAGGGACTGAACCCACAATCCAGGCATGTGCTCTGACCAGGAATCAAACCTGCCACCTTTTGGTGCACTGGACAATGCTCCAACCAAGTGAACCACACTGGCCAGGGGCAGACTAAATACTTTTTAACCCATTTAAATTCAAATCAGGAAATGTTCTGATATTAAAACATATCAAATCCTTACTAATCATCTAGCATAAATTATTATTTGCTGTGAGTTTCAGCTATTTGGAGATACTTTATTTCTGCTGTGGTTAGCCTTGATTTACTTTGCCTGATGCAATCAGTGTTCCACTCTTCTATTAAAGAACATGACTATATTAGCAGCATGATACATATAATAAATGGGAAGGTTTTCTTTAGGGCTGTGGCCTTTTTGGTTGAGGTTATGTGGAAGTATATTTCATCTAAGTTAAACACATAGAAAATATCTTTCAAGTAACATCTTCAAGAAGTATGCTCAGCTTTGGTTAATCAGAGATCATCCTATTTTAGCACTAAGCCTGTAAAATTGCTTTACAGTACTATTCTCTTTTGTTGTTTTAGGTGAAATGGAGTCCGAAAGCCAGCCTAAGAGGCTCTTCCAAGGCACTACCAATATGCTGCCTCCGGAAAATGCACACTTGTCTGATCTCAGTTCATGGTAAAAAATGAAATAAAATCAAAAGGATATTAGGGTATGGTATATTTAAAGAGTCACATCAAAAATATATTGGGATCATTTAAAATATATTCAGCTTTTTAAAAAATATATTTGTATTGATTTTCGAGAAGAAGGGAGAGGGAGAGAGAGATAGAAACATCAATGATGAGAGAGAATCATTGATCGGCTGCCTCCTGCACATCCCCTACCTACCGGAGATTGAGCCTGCAACCCAGGCATGTGCCCTTGACTGGAATCGAACTTGGGACCCTTCAGTCCGCAGGCTGACACTCTGTCCACTGAGCCAAACCATCTAGGGCATAATTCAGCTTTTTATCCATGCTCCATAGAGGGGAAATCTATCAGAGGTGTAGATAATGTGGAAAAACACATCATTTGAAAGTCATGAGTACCTTTTTGGAAGTGTGTATCTTTTGGCACCTCCCCCTTCATTCCTAGCTCCTGTTAAGTTAGCCTCTCTCAGTAGATGCTAATGGTGTGGGAGAGTGTCAATAGCTGGATGGTGTGAGAGTTTCTGGATTGCTTGGTAACAATACACTGATTGTAGCTGGTCTGCCTGCATTTTGTATTATATCCTTCTTTAAAAATATGTCTTTATTGATTTCAGAGAGGAAGGGAGAGAGATAGAAACATCAATGATGAGAGAGAATCGTTTATTGGCTGCCTCCTGGACACCCCCTACTGGGGATTGAGCCCGCAACCTGGGCATATGCCCTTGGCCGGAATCGAACCTGGGACCCTTCAGTCTGCAGGCCGACGCTCTATCCACTGAGCCAAACTGGCTAGGGCAGGATCTTTTTTTAAGAGTCCACAAGTGCATTCACTTTAAAAGGCTTGTATCCTCTAAATGAAAGAATTGTGTAAGCCACTTATAAGGTATAAGTATTAATGATTCCTTCTTTCCAGATCACTTATTCCATGTTTTGTGGAAGATAACTTGTACTTCTAGTTGACCAGGAAGTTAGATTTTTCTAGTTTATTAGACTCGTTGATCAGCACTGTTCTAACCTTGGAACAAATGCCTTTTAGATTGTTCCAGCTATTTTCAGCCCCACAGCTTTTCTTCTCTCTCATCTCTGTTTGTCCTTGGTAGTTCGGTGTGCTAATTTTGGTACAGAGTGCCTTTCCAGGTATGTAGACGATCAAAAAGAGAAAACCTCTAAAGCTTGTCAAGATAACTAGTAGATGAAACTCTATAATTAGTAGAAACTACATATCACTTATGGTAAAGTATGTTTTAATATAGGCACATGGCATTATAAATAGATTTGCTTACTCAGTTACTAACCAAGTAACCAAGTTTGGTAAAAGATAGGAAAGGTTTTTGCCAAGCTAAAAACATACAGACAGGGTGAGGTGATTTATAAAAAATATTGTCATAGACTGATTGTGCAAGATGCTATAAAACAGGTTCATACAAATAAATAAGAAAGGAAAGAGAAGGTGTGGTATTTACCAAAAGTTCTCTTCCCTTGTTCAGCCATTTATTCCTCCAAGCAGCATCCTAAGCTTTAGACGATGGTGGCTGTTGTGAGGTTTCTATTTCTGTTGCCCCTACTTCCATTCTCTGAGGACCTGTGACTGGCAATGAAAGTCCTGGGAACATTGATGATAAAGGGCACTTTTGATCCATAAACACAAAAAGTGTTCCCTCACACTGGAGAGATTTGCTTTATTCACGGCCACTCATAGAATTCTGTGAAGCCAACATATGGCTCAAATGATATGTTAAAAAGAAATTTATTACTCAAAATTCACAAAACTAAGTTTCAAATATATTTAAGCAAATTATAAATTTAAATGACATATTTAGTAAGTTTATAGCATTTGGACTTCCAAGGATATTAAAACTTAATATTTCACTAAGTTTTTTGGGACACCTTATATATTAATATTGTTGACATTTATGTCTATAGCTAAGATATTTTGAATATGAGTTATCCCTGATATGTAAAAATTGGATCCTGCCTTTGCAGAAACTTTTTTCTCTCTCTTTAATGTATTTTCATTGATCAGATATACATATTTCTAGAAATGGTGAGAAAGACAGGAAGTAGTTGTGTTCTGGTTTTTATTGCCACAGATAGCAATCTACTTGATAATGAAACCAATGAAACAATTTTTATACCATTTAGGGAATAAAAAATTATCAGATCATCAGTAAATGATCTTTTAAATTGTTATAGTTAATTCCTTGACCTACCCTACAAATAAAAGATGGGCTTTAACACTTTAAATTAAAGTTTATATATTAGATAATAACCTTTAAAATATGACATCTTTGAAATAGAAATTAAATGTGAAGTTTGAGTATGTGTCCATTTGGAATTAGTGTCCAGTGTGCCAACTGCCACCCAAAGAAATACTAAGCCTATTCTTTATATCATATTTTTTACTAACTGAAAATTCTGAAATTTCTGATAATAAAATCTGGGGAACATTGTCACCGCAAGACAGGAATTATGCCATTCTGCATTTAGTCTTCATGAACATCAAGAGTTTTAAGTACACCTTTCTTTACATGGTGCTTTGATTTTTTTTTTTCCATGGTGGGAACTCATGTTCTGCTCCTCATTTTTGGGAGAATAAGTCCGTAGCATGAAAATTAAGGAATTTGCCTGGCCGGCATGGCTCAGTGGTTGAGTGTCGACCAATGAACCAGGAGGTCACAGTTTGATTTCAGATCAGGGCACATGCCCACGTTGCAGGCTCGATTCCCCAGTGTGGGGCATGCAGGTGGCAGCTGATCAATGATTCTCTCTCATCATTGATATTTCTATCTCTCTCTTCCTTCCTTTCTGAAATCAATACAAATATATATTAAAAAAAGAAAATAAAGGAATTTTCAAGGCTGCTAGTCAAGATTAAGTGGTAGTCTATTTCTCCTACAGAAAAAGTAAAAGTCTTCAATGAAGTTTCAATTTTAATGTGACTGCTAATTTAACCCTTAGGATTTAAATTTTTTAGATTAATCTTAATTATTTTAGCATTATTTTAATGTTATATGTATCATGACAAGAAAATTTTATAGTGAATGTGTGACATACCAAGAGTAAGGTTTATTTATTTATTTTATATATTTTATTTTTATTTTTTGTTAATCCTCACCTGAGGGCATTTTTCCATTGATTTTTGTAAAATATATTTTTATTGATTTCAGAGAGGAATGGAGAGGGAGAGAGATAGATACATCACTGATGAGAGAGAATCATTGATTGGCTGCTCCTTGCATGCCCCCTACTGGGGATCAAACCCAAAATCTGAGCATGTGCCCTTGACTGGAATCAAACCTGAAACCATTCAGTCTACAGGCCGATGCTCTATCCACTGAGCCAAACCAGCTAGGGCTCCATTGATTTTTTAAAGAGGGTGAAAGGGAGGGGGAGAGACAGAGAGAGAGAGAGAAAGAGAGAGAGAGAGAGAAACATCGATGTGAGAGAGGCATTGATTGGTTGCCTGCTGCAAGTGCCCCCACAAGGGTCAGGATGGAGCCTGCAACCAAGATACGTGCCCTTGACTAGAATCAAACCCAGGACCCTTCAGTCCATGGGCTGACGCTTTATCCACTAAGCCAAATCAGTTAGGACCCAAGAATAAAGTTTAATCATGATTTATTTATTAATAGAAATATATACATATACTTTGAACATGTTTATGTGAGATACTGTGCAGATACTGTGCCGATACTTTTAAACTCTTGTTCCCAAAGTGACTGTGAAAATTATCATATTTAAATGTATGATCTTAAGAATTTAGAGCTCATGTGGGAAGATAATCTTGGGCCTTACTAAGGTAAAATAGTAGAGACTAGAGAAAATGCCCTATGGACCAGTTTAACCCACATCAAGGAGTAAGGATGCCCTGTTATCTTACCTTATTTCAACATCTGCTGAGCTTCATAGGGCTGTGGCTAATTTTTAGTGCACTTACCTGTCTATTCATCAATCTGATTGAACCCAGTTTATTGACTGGATAAGGCAAAGTGACTCAACCAGATGGGGTGAGAGTATGTGTCACAACAGACATCCTAGTTTTGTTGTTTGCATGTTTTAATGATTCTCTTACAATTTCACCCTTAGTTTTTTTAGACGGAAGGAATTACTTTAACAGTCATAAGTATATTTGGTTGTGTGGTTCAGATAGTGCCTCAACATTATGTTCAATGGTTGGAATGAATTAGTTCTCTCTCTCTCTCTCTCTCATTCAAGGATATTTTTTCATTGATTTTTAGAGAGAGTGGAAGAGAGAGGGAAAGACAGAGAGAAATATCAGTATGAGAGAAACACATCGATTGGTTGCCTCCTGCATGAGCACCGACAAGGGCCCAGGCCAGGGGGGAGCCTGCAACCGAGGTCCATGCCCTTGACTGGAGTTAAACCCAGGACCTTTCAGTCTGCAGGCCCACGCTCTGTCCACTGAGCCAAACAGGCTAGGGATGAATTAGTTCTCTTTTGGAACTGCAACCAAGATACGTGCAGGTCTTTTTTTTTTTTTTGAAGGTACAGTCAATTACCCTTTTTGTCTTTTATTAGATAGGATTTTTTAAATTAAATCTTTATTGTTCAGATTATTACAGTTGTTCCTCTTTTTTCCCCCCATAGCTCCCTTCCACCTAGTTCCCACCCCACCTTCTGCCCTTACCCCTGCCATTGCCCTCATCCATAGGTGTATGATTTTTGTCCAGTCTCTTCCCGCACCCCCCACACC
>NW_005365070.1:2582639-2628186 GCF_000412655.1 Myotis brandtii | reverse complement strand
GGGTCTCAGGGAATCAACAGGGTGGAGCAAACAGCTATGGCTGATCCTCAGCCCTGCCCTAAGAGGACCCGGGTCTCACTGTTCTGTGGTAATCACTGCAGGTGCCTCTGAGAGAAAGCCGCCCTCAAGTTCTGCCTGATGTCAGGTCCTCCAGTTTCTCCCTGTATGAGTCTGGGTCCCCAGAGACTCGCCCAGAACTGGAGTTCAGAGCAGTCGGGAGCTTGAGACTTCCCGATTGATGAAAAAGACAACCGTGTCCTCAGCCGCCAGCCCTTTCCGTGTGCGCCTCCGTACCTCTGCACTTTACTTCCACACCGCACCTCCTCTGAGTCTCAGTGTGCTTTTCTCTTTCCTTCTAGTTGTAGAATTTCCACTCGGCCAGCCTTCCTGTGGTTCTGGATGATGTCCTTTTTGTCTTTTAGTTGTATTTTTGAAGTGGTTGTGCGAGGCAGCAATTTCCGGTGTTTACTATGCCGCCATCTTGGTTTTCCGCAAGCAGGTCTTGTTAGAAATGGAATCTTTTAACCCAGTACTCACCATGAGTCTGGTGGTTGGAATAAGAAAGTCTTTATTTACATTCAGATTATCTGCTTGGTGTCCAAATTTTAATCCAAGCCCATTTATTTCTGCCAAGTAGCACAGAGCATGTCCTTCGGCTGCCCAACCAATATGTGCTTTAGGAAAATAAATTTATTTTAATATTAGTCTAGGCCAAATCCTGCAGGAGGAAAATATCACATATATTCCAAAGCAAATATAAAGGTGTTTTGATTTTCCAATGTCTTATATTATCAGTGCAACTTTCTTTCAGTAGTTTGAATAATTCATATTTTAGACCTGTTTTGCCTTTTGGTTGAAAAAATATCTGAGCCAGTTAAATTATCCAAACTTCTTTCTTAAAAGTGGTATTATTAATGATGCATTTGACAGCAGTGAGCATAGAGTAGGAGTACTGTGGAATATACTGTTTCCATTTTAATTTTTACTAATCTGAAGCCTGTTTATATTCTGTCTCCACCTAAAAAAATCCAGTGGCAATAGAAAGAAATGACATTTTGAAGAAAAAATAGAAGAATAGAGAAGCATGGTGGGTGGGAAGTTATATTTCATTGAGGGTGGTATAGGGCCCAGAAACTTCCAAATGTACCACAGGTTACTTAATACTGGAAATATATTAACTTAGAAATTCATATGAATGATAATATTAAAGGCTCATAATATTTACCCTTAGAACACATTAGATCAGGATGGGCTTTTGCAAAGGAGCTAGTGACCAGATTTAAATTAGAACCCATATATTCTGATTCACAATTCCTTCTCCAATTCTATGCTTTGTTTCTTTTTCAAAAATAAAAAGTATTTCTGTGTAAATCCTAAAACTTCCTGACTACCTCTCCAGCTTTGTTTCTCATCGTGTTCTTCTTACTGTCTATACTACAGCCACACTAGCCTGCTTTTGGCTTCTAGAACTATCCTTGCTTCCCCCAAACCTTACCTCATTCATGCCTACTCATCTTTCAGATGACAGCTCAAATTTCACTTTTAGGGAGACTTGTTCCTCCTTCCTCCCTGTTCCTTCAAATTAGATCAGGTTTCCCATGTTATATACTCTCAGAGCCCCTTGTATCTTTCCTTTATTGCTTTGATCATAGATTATAATATGGTTATTAGTATAATTATTTCAATGTCTGTATTCTGCACTGTTCTGTAATTTTGATGAGGGCAGGAACCATGTCTGTCTTATACACCACTGTTTTCTAATATCTAGCATAATTCCTGCACTTGGCAGGAACTCAGTAATAGAATAAATGAATGAGTGAATTTGGGCCAGATAGAGCATAGAGCTTTTATGTTGGATTGATGGGAATCAAAGCTGGAAAGGCAACCTGGTGGCAAATGGTGAAGGCTTTTAATTGTGAATGCTGCAATATGAAGGCAGATTTATGAGGAAGGGCAGACTGATTGTTGGGAGCCACGAGGGCTTGGGCTGGATGGATAAGGTATCCCTGTGCTGGGTTGTAGAGGCTCTTGATGCCCCAGATCAGGAGTTTTAGTGGAAGGGTAGGAGCAGAAGCCAGTTTTCAGGATTAAAGAGGTGAAAGGACTTTGAGGGTATTAGGTCTGTGGATATAGAGCAGTGATGGCGAACCTTTTGAGCTCGGCGTGTCAGCATTTTGAAAAACCCTAACTTAACTCTGGTGCCGTGTCACATATAGAAATTTTTTGACATTTGCAACCATAGTAAAACAAAGATTTATATTTTTGATATTTATTTTATATATTTAAATGCCATTTAACAAAGAAAACTCAACCAAAAAAATGAGTTCGCGTGTCACCTCTGACACGTATGTCATAGGTTCACCATCACTGATATAGAGCATTCCTTTTATTTTTTTTTATTTTTTTTTAAAGGTACATGCCCTTGACTGGAATCGAACCTGGGACCCTTGAGTCCGCAGGCAGACGCTCTATCCACTGAGCCAAACCAGTCAGGGCATTCCTTTTATTTTTTAAAAAATATATTTTTATTGATCTCAGAGAGGAAGGGAAAGGGAGGGAGAGAGAGAGAGAAGCATCAATGATGAGAGAGAATCATTGATCGGCTGCCTCGTGCACGCCCCACACTGGGGATCGAGCCCACAACCGGGGTATATGCCCCAGCTGGAATTGAACCATGACCTCCTGGTTCAAAGGTCAATGCTCAATCACTGAGCCATGCCAGCTGGGCTATCGAGAGCATTCCTTTTAGAAGCTTAACTGGATAGTAATAGAAGGGATCAAAGAAAGGAATCTTTTAGAGGTGGTAGGGAGACCTTTGGGTTTTGAAAGCAAGAAGAAAGGAAACAGTGTAAGAAATTTATAAAATGAGAAGAATATGAAATGCAAATAATGGAGGAAATTAGGAAAAAATGTGTTTGAATCAAAGTCTTTTGGGGAGTGGAGAAGTGATAAAATCTAGTGCAGTTGAAAGATTTGGTTCTGGAGTAGAAGGACCATGAAGCACTGTTTGATAGAATACTTCACACAGTTCGGGGTAGGTACTTCAATTAGTAACCATTTCCTTCTACTGTGAGACTGATGGGAAGGTAAGAAGATAAATATAAGGTAGAAAAATCTTTAGCTGAAGATAAGGGAACAACCTCACTAAAACTGTGACGTGTCAAGAGGAAGGCTTATTGACATTCTGGTGCCTCCTGGAGAGCACTAAAATGATAGGGAACCTCGAGTGTCTTACTTTCACAGGTATTTGAATATAGTACATGATGACGTAGTTCATTGCTATTGCTTTTTTGCTTTTTATTATTTACAAATGCAGTACTGATTTGTGAGTTCTTGAAACTATGTTTTTGCATGTTATGTTTACTTTTACCCTGATACATACATCTGCTTATAATTCTTTTTGCTTTGTCTTCAGTTCAAATATTTTGGATGGCAGTAGTAGTAGCAGTAGCAGCAGTGGCTTATCCTCAGACTCACTGGCTAAAGGCAGCATGATTGCAGAGTCTCCAGTAGCATGCTCCAATTCATGCCCTCCATTCATCTTGATGGATGATCTCTCACCCAAGTGATTTACCCATTTCTGATTCAGTGTTTTAGCTGCTGTTTCCTACATAAATCATTCAGTGAGAGGAACACAGAGAACTTTGATCCACAATGAGGATTAAAGTATTACATATTTAAACCATTTTGACACCATTCTTTTTTTGGCATCTCTCCTCTAAAGTTCAATTTTATGAGGATAGTGACCTTACTTGTGTGTGTGTGTGTGTGTGTGTGTCTCTCTTTTTTTGCTGATCACATTTTGGATCTAGGGACTAAATCTCAAATACGTTTAAGGAAAGCACTGATATGTATTTTTTTTTTTACTGATATGTATTTTTTTTACTGATAAGTATTTTTGATAATGGTTCCTTTTCCCAGCAGTTATATGACACCTAGAGTAGATCAGAAATTCTCTTGCTTGACAAATTATTTGTCCTCTGTTGGCTACATAGTTTCAAATCTATTTCACAATAGATGAGTTGCTTTTCATTATATATATATTTTTTTTATTTTTCTGCATCAGTTTAAAGCACATTGTTTTGTTTCCTTTTCCTGTTTGAGCTGCTCACTTGCCATTTCTCACAGAGCGGAAAAAACACATAGTTGCTTTCATTACTACCCATATTGCTTCTTTGTTGTTGGAGTGTATGACGTGAGGATTGATTTTAGTGCTGAGAGTGTAAATGAACTTACATGATGCCTGGAGTAGTCACCACACAAGTTCTTGTGACTTAGCTACCACAGTTGATATTTTTCTCCCCAAATCTGTTACCCTAAGGAATATATACAATATTATTAATATTTCTAGGTGGTGTTATCAAGGAGAAGAAATCCCTGCCTTGACCAGATGTGTGGAGCACCTACAAATGAATGAATAATGTTATTTACCCACTAACTACTGTCTAGAAAGCATACATGAAGCTTGACAGCTTGCCCTGTGTGGTATTATGAGGCCTGAGATGCCTTGGGGTAAAGATGTATATCATAAGGTACCTAGAAAAGGGGGCTTTATGTGACTGCCACATGCTGTTTTGATTGCTGCTTTTTTCTGATTACTTTTGTGACATTAAATTCTTTTGTTTTGTTGTGTGATGAGTGGTGCTGCTGACTGTGTTTTGGTCATTGTGTTGCCACCAGAATCAGAATCCAGTTCTTTTTCATGCTGCCTTATAGCAAGGCAATTTAATATCTATGTGGAGTAGGAACTGAAAAAAATCAATGTTATTGTGAACTCTGCTTTTAAGAAGCTGTTTGAGCTGTGAACATTGTACATGATAGTCTGAGATACCAGAAGTTAATTTTTAAAAGGTAAATCCTGAATGGAGCTATTTTAAAAACCTGAATGTAGTCTATTGTTATGTTATTTATTATTTAAAATTGTGTAAAAATGTCTGTCATGATAGATTTCTTTTAATGTTCATATATCGTGGGTGGATAGTCTGTATTTAATATGCAAATTTGCCTGCTAGGATCATAGTATTCCATTTTTGAATGTATGTAAGAAACGAAAACTACTGCACTTCTGTGTTTTGAAGGCAAAGATCCTTGAATCTTGAAGGAAGATGTTGCACTTTGCAGGTACTCGCTGACTAGTAATACTGTATAGCTTGAAGGGAAACATATTCTCTTTGAATTGTAAGAGAGCATCACTTAGCTAGCAATAAGTAGTTTTGTTACAGCATCAGATGCGTTGTTTATTTTAAATAGTAATAACCACCATTAATGGCTTTATTTCTCATATTGCTTTCACCTGTGCAAAGGCCATAATCCTTCAAACCTAACATAAATGTGTATATTATGAAGATTGTTCTCTAGTATGCCATTTTAAAGAAACATTATTTCTATGGTATTCAGTGTATTTATTCTGTTTGTGAAAGAACCATATTAAGATGTTTCTTCCTATATAATATTGAGCGATGGTTTTATCTTACAGGATACTTATCCACATTCACTCTACTGTCTTTTTGCCTTAAAGGGACACTTTTGGCCATTTAGTGGCTCTAATTTAGAACTCTTAAGAAATAACCTTTGGAATGTGATGATATTTATTTTTCAAATTCAGTGGTGGGGTAGAATTAGGGCAGGAAAATGAAATTGTTCCAATGGTATGAGAACTTGGAAGCAAGATGGTTAACTTTATTGTTTAAATGGACTAGAAAGTTAAGTTTCTGCAGGGATTGTTTTGAGATAAATAAAAGGTAGAGATGCTAATCTTCAGATTAGCTTGGTTAAGAGTACCCCTTTATTTTTATATAAAATTTAATATTTGAAAAGTGATCATTGCTATAAATTAAAATTATCTCTTCCTATTCTATATTATATCATATTTCAGGCTTCTATTTGAAAATAAATACAAGAGATGATATGGTAAGAAAATCCTATAGGTGATGTTCTTTTTGCTTGACTGACTTATGTAATCATTGTATTTCATGATAACTGCTTTTGGAATAATGGGAAATTTTGTGAAATGCTGACCTTGTGTATATCTTAAAATGCAAATTTAATAAAGTGTGTACACATGCATAAAATTCTGTTTTTTAAAGTGTGCACAGGGGCGGGGGAGCCTTCAGCCCCAGCCTGCACCCTCTCCAATCTGGGACATCCCTCTCTCAATCTAGGACTGCTGGCTCCCAACCTCTTGCCTGCCTGATTGCCCCTAACCGCTTCTGCCTGCCAGCCTGATCGCCCCCTAACCACTCCCCTCCCAGCCTGATTGATGTCTAACTGCTGTCCTGCCAGCCCGATCGCCCCCAACTGCCCTCCCCTGCCAGCATGGTCACCCGTAACTGCCCTCCTGTGCTGGTTTGGTTGCCCCCAACTGCCCTCCCCTGCAGACCTGGTCCCCCCAACTGCCCTCCCCTGCAGACCTGGTCCCCCCCAACTGCCCTCCCTTTCAGGCCTGGTCGCCCCCTACTGCCCTCCCCTGCAGGCCTGATCCCCCCAACTGTCCTCCCCTGCAGACCTGGTCCCCCCAACTGCCCTCCCCTGCAGACCTGGTCCCCCCCAACTGCCCTCCCTTTCAGGCCTGGTCGCCCCCTACTGCCCTCCCCTGCAGGCCTGATCCCCCCAACTGTCCTCCCCTGCAGACCTGGTCCCCCCAACTGCCCTCCCCTGCAGACCTGGTCCCCCCCAACTGCCCTCCCTTTCAGGCCTGGTCGCCCCCTACTGCCCTCCCCTGCAGGCCTGATCCCCCCAACTGTCCTCCCCTGCAGACCTGGTCCCCCCAACTGCCCTCCCCTGCAGACCTGGTCCCCCCCAACTGCCCTCCCTTTCAGGCCTGGTCGCCCCCTACTGCCCTCCCCTGCAGGCCTGATCCCCCCAACTGTCCTCCCCTGCAGACCTGGTCCCCCCAACTGCCCTCCCCTGCAGACCTGGTCCCCCCCAACTGCCCTCCCTTTCAGGCCTGGTCGCCCCCTACTGCCCTCCCCTGCAGGCCTGATCCCCCCAACTGTCCTCCCCTGCAGACCTGGTCCCCCCAACTGCCCTCCCCTGCAGACCTGGTCCCCCCCAACTGCCCTCCCTTTCAGGCCTGGTCGCCCCCTACTGCCCTCCCCTGCAGGCCTGATCCCCCCAACTGTCCTCCCCTGCAGACCTGGTCCCCCCAACTGCCCTCCCCTGCAGACCTGGTCCCCCCCAACTGCCCTCCCTTTCAGGCCTGGTCGCCCCCTACTGCCCTCCCCTGCAGGCCTGATCCCCCCAACTGTCCTCCCCTGCAGACCTGGTCCCCCCAACTGCCCTCCCCTGCAGACCTGGTCCCCCCCAACTGCCCTCCCTTTCAGGCCTGGTCGCCCCCTACTGCCCTCCCCTGCAGGCCTGATCCCCCCAACTGTCCTCCCCTGCAGACCTGGTCCCCCCAACTGCCCTCCCCTGCAGACCTGGTCCCCCCCAACTGCCCTCCCTTTCAGGCCTGGTCGCCCCCTACTGCCCTCCCCTGCAGGCCTGATCCCCCCAACTGTCCTCCCCTGCAGACCTGGTCCCCCCAACTGCCCTCCCCTGCAGACCTGGTCCCCCCCAACTGCCCTCCCTTTCAGGCCTGGTCGCCCCCTACTGCCCTCCCCTGCAGGCCTGATCCCCCCAACTGTCCTCCCCTGCAGACCTGGTCCCCCCAACTGCCCTCCCCTGCAGACCTGGTCCCCCCCAACTGCCCTCCCTTTCAGGCCTGGTCGCCCCCTACTGCCCTCCCCTGCAGGCCTGATCCCCCCAACTGTCCTCCCCTGCAGACCTGGTCCCCCCAACTGCCCTCCCCTGCAGACCTGGTCCCCCCCAACTGCCCTCCCTTTCAGGCCTGGTCGCCCCCTACTGCCCTCCCCTGCAGGCCTGGTCCCCCCCAACTGCCCTCCCCTGCCAGCCCTCTTGTGGTGGCCATCTTGTGTCCACATGGGGGCAGCCATCTTGTGTGCTGGAGTGATGGTCAATTTGCATATTACCTCTTTATTAGATAGGATGATTTTCTGCCTCCATAGTGCAGTATTACATTCTCTGTGGCTAACTGCAATCAAGTTTTGAATAAAAGGGTATCAGGAACACAAAGGAACTAATAACTATATTGAAGTTTGGACTGTTTCCCAAAACAAAGAGAAATCTCCCCCCATAACCTGTCAAATTTTCAAGAACATTTTTTAGAATTTGACAATTTAGAAGGTTCTTGCCAAGACCACATGGATTTCATACTTGTTTTCAATTTACTTTATCTTGTTTGTTTTTTACATATTCACAAGGCTAAATTGTTTTTAGAACTAGATGGAGGGGTAGACAGGCAAAAAATAAAAGCCTTTTTGTATGACTCAGGTTACAAGCACTCAGTTTTCTTTTCAGTATTTTAAAAATATATGAACTGTTTTATTTCACACTTACAGAAAAGTTGTATAAATAGCACAAAGAACTCCAGTATATCCTTCACCCTGGTTTCTCAATTGTTGATATTTAACCACATTTGCTTTATCATTCTCTCTCTCTCTCAATTATTGTATGTATGTATGTATGTATGTATGTATGTATGTATCTATCTATCTATCTATCTATCTATCTATCTATCTTACGTGTGTATGTACACACATTTTTTTTCTGAACCAACAGTTACAGGCATGATATGCCCTATTATCCTTAAATGCGTCAGTGAAAATTTTCTAAAGACTTGGACATTCCACATAATCACATTACAGCTTTCAAAATTAGGAAGTTAACTTTGATACCATTTAATCTTCAGACCCCTTTCAAATTTTTCCTATGGTCCCGATAATGCTCTTTAAGCAAAAGGAAAAGAAATCTTTTATCTGGCCCAGGATTCAAGCCAGTATTATATGTTACATTTAATCATTATGTGTGTGGTTTCCCTCAATCTGGAAGTTCCCCGATCTTTCCTTGTCTTTGGTGACCTTCATATTTCTGAAAAGTGCTAGTCAGATATTGTGAGAAATGTCCCTTAATTTAGGTTTGACTGATGTTTCCTAGTTATTAAATTCAGGTGTTTTTTAAATTATTATTTTGGGCAGGAATACTACATAAGCAATGCTGTGTTCTCAATATATCATAGCAGGAGGCACATGCTGTCACTGTCCTAATACTGGTGATGGTAACCTTGATCCTTTGGTTAAATTGGTTCTACCATGTTATTCCACTGAACAGTTAGTGTTTTCCCTTTGAAAATAATAAAATATTTGTATAGAGATCCTTTGAGAGTATTACATATCTTGTTTCCTCATGAAACTTTCACTTACTACTATTAGTATCCACTGATCTTTCTTCTCTGATGGTATTATGATGGCTATCTAATGGTGACTCTCTAATTCTATCATTTCTACTACATTTATTAATTGTCATTCTACTATAAAGAAAATTCCCTTCTCTACTATTTATTTACATCAATGTAGATTCATGGACTCCTATTTTAGTCAATGGGGTTTAACCCATTACCATGATTATATTGATATTCATCTCTCAGATTTGGACGGTGAGTGCCCCTCCATGCCAGCTCCTGAGTCCTGTTGACAAATCCCTATGATTTTTTGAGCAGTGCTTTACTTTCTGGCATAAGATGTCCCAGATTCATACTTTCCTTGCCCCAGCCCTAGGATCAGCCATTTCTCGAAGGAGCCCTGATTTCTTTTAATGGAGAATGGTATTTCAAAATCAAGGTGTAGGCTAGACACTGGTATAATCACTGCCACTGGGGGGGGGGCATCATGGTTTAAAGGCCTTCTCAGCATAGATCCACACATATTTATATCTGTTCATCTATTAAAAATCATGAATTCAAATTCATACCTCCTGTTTCAGTTCAACAACACAGGGTACATCCTGGCATCTACCCTATAATTCCATTCTCAGGTAGTGACAGACCTGGTTCCCTTTATCCTCAAAACAATTGGTCATTTCTCCTGTATGTAACCAATTTCCAGCCCTGACATCCTGGCTGCCTTGCCAGCTCAACCATCTCTTTGGCTCTGACCCTCATGCCCCTCTAGTCCTACCAGCCCTGGCTGCCTCTATGAAGGGAAAGGGAAAAAGCTCTAAATACTCAAGTTTTAAATATCCCTGGCTTACACCACCAACAACCTCCTTTTCCTTTGTGTTCAACTATTCACAGTTCAGGGATTTTTTTCTCTTTTTTTGGACATTTTTTATTACAGTTTACATTCAATATTATTTTATATTAGTTTCAGGTATACAATGGTTAGACAATCATAAACTTCACAAAGCATTTCTTCCAATATTGTCAGTATTCACCTGGCACCATACAGAGTTATTACAATATTATTGACTATATTCCCTATGCCATACTTTACAAGGGATTTCTTAGACTGTTTATCAATTTAACAGATATTTATTGAGCCCTGTGCAGGGAACTATACGTGCAGATTAAGTTCGTGCCTTCAAGAAGACAAGTCTAGTGAAATAAACAGAAATACACAGACTATTAGAAGCACCAATTTGAGTGTGCTGGGTGAATACAAAGGAAGAGCACCCAACATAGGCTGTGCTGTGCTTCTGGAATGTTTCCCAGAAGTAGCACTGAAGCTGAATCTTGAAGAGCAATCTTAGGTGGAGGTGGGAGTCAGGTAGAGGGAAATCGGATACAGGTAAGAAGAGACCAAATCACTATCACAGAAATACAGTAATTTGACAATTATGGAAAATGAGGCTAGATTAACCAATGTTACCTCAATGAATTAAAAAAATGAAGCTGGAGAGAGAAACAGGCTGTGGTCTTTTAGAATTTGAGCGTTTTAGCTTATGTAGGTAGAAATCTTTATGCCTATGTGTATAGACATAAGCAGGGAGATTGTATGAAGAAGTGGGTTAAGGACAAAATCCTGACAAACACCAACATTTAAAAGGAAGCTGAAGGAGGGATTGGGTAGCAGGAGAAAACTGGGGAAAGCAGCTATCTATATCAGTGAAGCTAAGGAGGGAGTCATTGCCAGGGTCACTTAAGGTGAGGACTGAAAACTCCTATTGGTTCTGATAATTAGGTGGTCCCTAGAGCCTTTCATATGTGTACTTTTGGTGAAGTGAAAGGGGTAAAAGTGAGATTGCAGAGGCTTAAGTAAATGAGGGGTTACTATCTCTTCTGACTAAAGGAGTGATTAGAGCTCCAAAGCTAAGTAAGATCAGAATATAGACCTCATAGACAAGTTTTTAGTTTGGGTCACTGAGACCTGCCTACTTTGGACAAAAAGAATCTATGCCCACATTTTCTAGCTTCCTCTTTTCCTTCTTTCCCAATCCTTGTTCATTACATACAAAAAGTTTCTCATTTCTCTTCTGTATCCTCAACAGCCAGCACTGTATCTGAAGCATAATAGTCGCTCAATAAAGTTTTGTTGAATAATTGTGGAGTTATTCACTCTAACCAACAGAGGGAGCTGAAGGAATATCACTAGGGAGTGTTAACCTATAGAAGGAACTGGAAGAAAGCCACACACACTCTGCCCTCTAGGAGGAGCATCAAGCTTCTTGTCTTCCACACATTCCTGAGGAAACTTACATGAGGAGTCTCTCCACTTTTAGCTAATATTTTTAATACATACCTAATATGTATCTTCTGTTTGTGGCACATGATGCAGATTTTCCATTTATGAGAGTTATATGAAGTATTCTGTTATAACAAATTTAGCAAATAATATTTTAAAATACATATATCTTAAACAATAAGAAAAAGTGAGTTATTTTTATTGAATTTTTACATTTTATTGAACTTATTTGGATGACATTGTTAATAAAATTATATAGGTTTCAGGTACAGAATTCTGCAGCACATCATCTGTATATTGTATTGTGTGTTTACCACCTCAAGTCAAGTCTCCTTGCATCACCATTTATCCCACCTTTACCTTATTCTACCTCCCTCCACTCTCCCCTTCCCTCAGGCAATCATCATACTGTTGTCCGTGTCCACGAGTCTTTCTTCTTTTCTTTGAAAAGTGAGTTCAGATCCAGGAAAGTATTGGGTCACAGTGGTGTGTAGAACTGTCTGTTGAATCTGTGTGGAATGTTTTTATTTGAGGGGGTGTCTCTTGGTATTCTCTCTTCTGTGAAGTGTGATAAGAGAAGTCTGGTACCTCTCTTTAGCTTCTGAGAAGACACTCTACTTTGAAGATCAAGGGGAGAACCTGTCTGGGGGTTAGGGAAAACAGGTCTTAAGGAGCACTTGAGCCCTGATTTGTGAGGTCCTGGTTGGTTTAGAACTGAGGGTTCTCATGGGGACTTTTAATGCTAAAACAAGGAAAGTCCCAGACAAACTTGGACCAATCAGTCGCCCTAAAAGGTTTCTTGCCTCCTTAGGTATGGTTTTCCTTTAGTTTGTGTTTCATTACCTATCTTTTCTGACTAAAGGAGTGGACAGAGCTCCAAAGCTAAGATCAGAATGTAGCCCTCAGAGAAAGAAGTTACTGAGACCTGCCTACTTTATTGTTGTCTTTTTTAAAAGAAATTCTTTTTTTTCTTTTTTCTTTTTTTATTGTTTTTTTTTTATTGTTTTATTGCTTAAAGTGTTACAAAGAGTATTACATATGTCTCCTTTTTTCCCCCCGCCCTTGACAATCCCCTGGTAAAAGAAATTCTTTTATTTTAATATTTTTATTGATTTTTAGAGAGAGAGAGAGAGAGAGAGAGAGAGGGAGAAAGAGAAACATTGATGTGAGATGTGAGAGCTGAACGTTGATTGGCTGCCTCCTGCACACCCCCCACTGGAGATTGAGTCCAAAACCCAAGCATGTGCCCTGACCAGGAATGGAGCCAGCAACCTTTGGATGCCACAAGATGATGCCCCACCAATTGAGTCACATCAGCCAGAGCAAGGCCTGCCTACTTTGGACAAAAGAAATTTTTAGTCTAACCCATCTGGTGACTGCATTGAAGTCTGAGATGAAAGCCCAAGCTAGTACAGTAGTTCTTTGTCTGAATCTGTCCTTCAAGCATTTAGCTCCCTTCAGGATGGGGGTTGGGGGAGGGGAACTGTGGCTGCTATAGGTGGTGGGTCAAGAAATCTAGGATTTGTAATCCTGACCATGCATATTTCCTCTTCAAAGACAAAACTAACATCTCATAGCAGTGTTCAAAATTATTTTCTCTTTTATTGTTTTCTTCATTATTTGTTATTCATTTTATAATTATCTATATAATAAAAGCCTAAGCGACTGTTATGGAGAACGACCTGAATGACCAGTCACTATGATGCACACTGACCACCAGGGGCAGACACTCACTGAATGCAGGAGCTGCCCCCTGGTGGTCAGTGCACTCCCACAGGGGGAGCAGCCACTCAGCCAAAAGCCGGGTTTACAGTTGGCAAGCGCAGCAGCCATGGGAGCAGCCTCTCCCACCTCCGCAGCAGCACTAAGGAGCAGCAAGCCAAGCGGTAAAGAGCGAGCAGGCAGGCAGTAAGGAGCGAGGGATCCCAGATTGTGAGAGGGATGTCCGACTTCCGACTTAGGCCCTATCCCCCTGGTCCGGCAGTCGGACATACCACAAGGGGTCCTGGACTGCTAGAGGGCACAGGCTGGGCTGAGGGACCCCCCCCCCCACAGTGCATGAATTTCATGCACCAGGCCTCTAGTAAATTATAAAGGAAAACTCATAAAAGCTCAAACCTTATAGAAATATGCAAATATTTCTATGCAAATAAATAAAATATTACCTGTACGGCCTTCATATTTATAATAGATATATATGCATATTTTTCTCCCTCATTTTATTTTATTGATTAAGGTATTACATATGTGTCTTTATCTCCCCATTGCCCCCCAACCCCCCACTCATGCCCTCACCCCCCTGCAAAGTAAGCAATTTTAACCAATCCAGCTACTTATGGCTGCTTTTGAGACACCAGGGTTTTCCTTTCCAGTCCTAACCACTCACCTGCCTGCCTGTCTGATTGCCCCTAACCCCTCTTCCTGCCTGCCTGATCACCCCTAACCTCTCTGCCTACCTGCCTCATTGCCCCTAACTGCATCTGCCTGCCTGCCTGATCACCCCTAACTGCCCCCCTTGCCGGCCTGATCGAGCCCCCCAACTGCCTCTGCCTGCCTGATTGCCCCTAACTGCCCTTCCCTGCTGGCCTGATTGCCCCTAACTGCCTCTGCCTACCTGATCACCCCCAACTGCCCTCCCTTGCAGGCCTGATCTCACCCTAACTGCCCTCCTCTGCCAGCCAATTTGGTTCCATTGGTCAGTTTCTATGCCAGTCAGCATCAAAAGCTCCGCCTCCTAGGCAACCATTGGCTCCTCACAGTTAACCCAGATTTGGTTCTGATTGGTCAGTTTCTATGCCAGTCAGCATCTCTGGGCCTATCAACGGGGCCTGATCAGAAAGGCAGGGCTGATCAGCAGCCCCAGTGGAGGCCTGGAGAGAAATGGAGGCTTGGCTGTTAGCCGGGCCGGGAGAGAAAGAGAGGCAAGTTCTGATCAATGGCTGCCACAGAGGCTATGGATCAGACCCTGCTTCTCTTTCTGCAGGCCTCTCTCCAGGCCTGATCCGCAGCCCCCTAGGCAGTTAGTGCTGGGTCGGGGCACCCCCAGCAGCCCCAGTCAGTGGGCACGTACCCGTCTTACAGGTTTGATTTCTGGGATGGGGTGCATGCAGGAGGCAACCAATTGATGTGTTTTTCTCACACTGATGTTTCTCTTTCCCTCCATCTCTCTCTCTACCCCCTCCCTCCCTCCGCTCTCTCTAAAACAAACAAAAAAAAAACAACAAAAAAAAACAATGGAAAAAATATCCTCAAGTGAGGATTAGCAACAACAACAAAAAGAGTTAATATCCCCAATATATAAAGAACCCTTAAATTCCAGAGGGGGGGGGGGCTAAAAATCCAAAGAGGAAATGGGCAAAAACATTGAATAGACAGTTCACAGAAGAAAATATAGAAATGGCTTAAACGTATAAAAAGATACTCAACTTCACACATAGAAAGATGCAAATATATTTTTTAAAATATGCAGACAACTTGCCTATTCGAATCACTTGGGGAGGAGAGTGAATGCTTGGAAGAATGAACAAATGAATGAACTATTGGGTTCTTATACTCACCAATGGGGCCTGCTATTTCATAATTGAATGAATGAATGAAGTGGAAACAAGAAGTATCATCTACATCCATGTTTTCTTTAGTTCTCTCTCCCCCTTTCTGTATCAATTCTTAGCCAGTTTCCATAATAAAATTTTTCTCCTAATTTTTCTCCCTAATTGCCATTTCATGTCCATTTATTAAGTAAAGTAAAACCTTAAGCATGACCCATGAGCATAAAACAAAAATAAGATAAGCTGCAAGATTTAAAGAGCAATTAGTTGTTACTATCTAAAGTGCTTGAAAATGTTCCACTTTCTTATCTTTCTATAGTTATTTTCTCATGCACCAAAACATGAAAAACAAAAAAATAATTTGTTGTTAAAAGCATTCCAACATTTGTTTGACTTTATTACTAAAACTTCATTCTACAGTTTCATTGCAAACGTAGAGTATTTTATATTTTAGTTTTACTTTTGTGAATTAACTTGGGACCCTACTACCATACTTTGTTTCTTTGTTTCCTGGCACCCCCCCCCCCAAATCAATAAGCGTTTGAAATGTAACACACTTGTAAGTTGGGGAGACTGCATGTTTATGAGTGCCCGTTGATTGAATTTCTTAAGGCGCCCTTAAGTAGTTGTACTTTTTTTTCTACCAGTAGAAATCCTGGCGGATTTTTCTATTATACTTAATTCTCATCATGTAGAATAAAGCTTTCTTCAAACATTGATTTTTTACCTCAGAACATGAATGAGTCTCTTGATTTTGCAAGCCCAGAAAGACAAACTTTCCCCCATAGAGTCATTGTAAAAGGAGCCTCATGGTAGTAGATCCTATTTTCTCTAATACTGTAATTATAGATTGACCCAATAAATGTTACTTAAAATTTTTTCTCAATTGAAAGGCACTAGAGAAAAATCACACGTCTTAGACTAGAGCAGCTTAAGTCTGCTACAAATCGGTTTATCCTTATTTTTGTGTGTATTTAGAAGTTTTGATAATCTATGTAAATAAACATGCTGCATAGCAGCGGTTTACTGCAGTAAAACAGCATTTTTCAGGGTGCTGTTAAAAGGCTTTGATGAATGTTAATACAAATTGAACTGGGACAACTAAGGGTTTGAAGTTAAAATTTAGGTAGCATGCTTTAAATTACTTATTGTAAAAGTACTATATGCTCATTTGAGAATATATAAAAAGTAACAGAAAATAGAAGAAGGAAAAATTTAAAGTGAAAATAAAATCACCACAATTACACCAGGCAGAAATAGTTATATTTTTTCCTACATAATTGAGCTTATATACTATGTGCAATATTTTAATCTATGAAAGTACTTACACTTTGATAGTGTTTTTAAAAAGAAATAAATTGTCATTCAGGGTATTATACGTGTGTCATATGTTCGCATACTACTGTGATGACTGGTTTGAAAGTCCTGTGTCTAGAAATCAATTCCTCTAAGTCCTGTTTCAATTACCTGCAGATGTCAGTGTGGATCTGAGTGTGGTTCAACAGTTTGTTCCTTGATGTGATGGGGCAGTTGAAGTCCAGTTGTGAACCAGTTGCTTATTAAACAAATGCCAGTTTAGTTTGGATGAGAAATATGAGCTGCAAGGGCCTTACGTTGCTGAAACTTCTTTTTTAAAATTTTTAATAAACATGGATATATTTTCTAGTTACAGAGGTTTGCAGAAGAGTATACCCTCTTCTTCCCAGCCTTTATTAAATGTTACCGTGCTAGAGGGGTGGAGTTGATATAGCTGGGCTTATTAAATATGACTTCAACCCAGATGGCAAGTCTGAGGGTATATTACTAGCTGTGTTGGTTTACTTTCTGCTGCTATCGCTTATTTATTTATTTATTTATTTATTTATTTTGCTATTGCATATTTAAAAACAAAGTTTAAAACCAATAATTCCACTTCCCAAAGAGCATCATTTTTGTCATTCCTTTTGACTCTTCTTTTCTGTGATTCCACTCTTCTTCTACTTCACAACATAAAAAGCCATAGTGTTTATTAGGCTAGGAAATTGTCAGAGAGACTTGCAGTGGCTCATTGTGGCAAAACCCTGTTTTTCTTGGGCTACGACATAAATCTACCATCTGTTTCATAAACTAGCAAGCTTCCTCTCGGCTATAATTTGCTGTATATATTGGTACATAAATTGTTGGTGGCTTATGTTTACCTAGCAACAGAATCTGTTTGGCAGAAGGCTGTGGGAAAGGAGGCTCTCGTCCTTCCTTTCTTTTCGTTCTTTTCTTTCCTTCCTTCTTTCTTTCTTTCTTTCTTTCTTTCTTTCTTTCTTTCTTTCTTTCTTTCTTTCTTTCTTTCTTCCTTTTTTCCTTTCTTCCTTTCTTCCTTTCTAGAAGTTTCATCTACAAATTTTCCTCAAGTGCAAGAAAGGCAGATGTACTGGGGGAAACAATCTGCCTTTTATATTATTTTAACCCAAATTGCCTAGTAAATGCCCACTTTGGAGGATATTTGTGCTACTTTGATTACCTTGTGTATAACTGAATGCCCTCTCTGGTTTTTCTTTTATAAGAAAATTTCTTATAAATCATTGTGAAAAACTGTCTTGATCTTTTAGCTCTCAAAGACCACTGAGTTTTGGAACTGTCCACATCTGTCCAGTTAAATTTCTCCAGTGTTCTTAGTGCCACTTACAGGTTTTGGGTGTTGAATTTACATTTCAAGAATATTGGTTGGGAAACAGAAAGACAATATTGTATTGTGGACAAATACTTATATGTGGAATCTAAAAAAATAAAAGTAAGACTCATATAAAGAGAGTAACTTGTGGTGGGCCAGGGGGCTGGTAAGTAGAGGGAATGGGAGATTGGTTTGAGGGTTCAAACTTCCAGTTAGAATATGAATAAATTGTGAGAATCTAATATACAACTTGGTGACTACAGTTAATAACAGTGTTGTGTAAAAAAAAGGTAGCTATGTGAAGTAATGAATGTGTTCATTAACTTGATTGTGGTAATCATTTCACTTATCCTATATAATAAAAATTTTATATGCTAAGTGTCTGACCTTTCAGTTGACTGCTTGACCAGTCACTATGACACGTACTGACCACCAGGGGGCAGATGCTCCAACCGGTAGGTTAGCTTGCTGCTGCTGGGTCCGGCCAACAGGACTGGCGAGAGGACCAGACACACCTCGGAGCCCTCCCAAGGTCCGTCTCCGGCTGGCTGTCCCCCATTGGCCCCAATTGGGACTGGGCAAGAAGGTCCTGATCTGGCCCCGATCACAGGCCAAGGGACCCCACCCATGCATGAATTCGTGCATTGGGCCTGTAGTGTATATATAATCAAATTATCATGTTGTGCATTTTAAATATATTGCAATTTTATTTTTCAACTGTATTTCAATAGACCTGGGGCAGTGCAGGACAGAGGGACACTGGTCAGGACCTGGTAGTTTTTGTTTGTTTGTTTGTTTTAAATATATTTTTATTGTTTTCAGAGAGGAAGGGAGAAGGAGGGAGAGATAGAAACATCAATGATGAGAGAGAATCATTGATTGGCTGCCTCCTGCACGCCCCCCACTGGGGGATCAAGCCCACAACCTGGGCATGTGCCCTTATTGGGAATCAAACTGTGAACTCCTAATTCACAGGTCAATGATCAACCACTGAGCCATGCCAGCCAGGGAAGACCTGGTAGTTTTTAAGTTAAGTGTAACAGAATCAAGCATCTTGCACTGTGTTGTCTCCATTACTTTAATTTTCCTTTAGTTGATTGAGTTGCATATTTCTCCCCACTCGCTTTTTCAGCTTTCTAATCAGCAGAATGATATTTCTGCTAGAAGAAAAATAAACAAAGGGAGAAAAAAGTTCTGACTTTCCTTCACATTAGTTATAGACATCATATGCTGTTAAAGGTTAGAGTGTACTTTATGCCTTCATTTTAAGAAGGGAAGGAGGTGTTGTCCTGTCAACTTTCTTCACAAAACACCAGGGTGTAATTTTCTGTGGGCTTATTGCATTACTATTGCCTTTGTGCAAGTGGCTGGCTTTCTGTTTTGATCTACAACTGTTGTGTAGTTTGCAATGAAGAGGCAGTATGGAGGTTACTAACACACTCCTCCCTCCAAACAAAAAAGAAAAGAAAGAAAGAAGAAATGATTAGGAAAAAGAACTACTATTCTATTCTGCAACGTTGAAGCTAGTCATAAGAGAGACTATAGCAGAATTATTATACAAAAAAAAGTTCCTTTGGCCAGAGCCTTCCCATAACTTTCATTTTACAGTTTTTGTTCCTGCCCCTTTAAATCTTTGACTGTTCACATGGAAATTAACTGGCATGTTTCAGGTGCACAGCATAGTGGTTAGACAACCATATACTTTACAAAGTGTTCCCCCTGATATTTCCAGTACCCATCTATCACCATACATAGTTATTAAAATACTAGAGGCCTGGTGCATGACATTCATGCACTGAGGGTGGAGGAGGCCCCTCAGCCTGGCCTGCACCCTCCTGGAGTCCAGGACTCCTCGGGGAATGTCTGCCTGCAGGCTTAGGCCCGCTCCCTGCTCCCTGAGGGGTCCTTAGCACTGCTGCGGAGGTGGGAGAGGCTCCTGCCACCACCACTGTGCTCGCCAGCTGTGAGCCCGCAGGAGATCCTGGCTTCTGGCTGAGCAGTGGTCCCCCTGTGGGAGCACACTGACTACCAGGGGGCAACTCCTGTGTTGAGCGTCTGCCCCCTGGTGATCAGTGCATGTCATAGTGACCAGTCATTCCACCATTCGGTCAATTTGCACATTAGCCTTTTATTATCTAAGACTAGTGACCCATCACACGAAATTGTGCAACACCCAGGACCCCTCCCCCCAATGCCATGGGACTGCCCTGAGTCCCAGAGTCCCACCCTGCATGGCCAGCATGCCGCAGAATGGCCCTGAGTCCTGGAATGCTGCCCCGATGCCCCACCTCCAGGCTGCACAGCAGCCGCCAGGCCCCGCCCCCACAGCTCGCATGCGCGGGACCGCGGAAACCCCAGCAGAAGCCGCGTGAAGCGGCTGCCGGGACCCCCATGCCCCTGTGGGGCAGCAGGAACCCCTGCGGAAGCCGTGCAGAGTGGCCGCCAGCCCCGCCCCCACTGCCCAGCTCCCACTGTGCATGCCACCATCTTGTGATGGTGTTACGGAGTAAGGGTCAATTTGCATATTGCCTCTTTATTATATGGGATTGCTGACCATATTTCCTATGCTGTACTTTACATCCCCATGACTATTTTGCAACTACCAATCTGTACTTCTCAATCCCTTCACATTTTTCACCCAGTTTCTCCAACCCTCCCCTCTGGCAACCATCAGTCTGTTCTCTGTATCTACAAGTCTGTTTCTGAGAAATTAGCATCTTGAGGCAGGAGATCAAGACCCATTTCCAAAAAGAAGATAGTCAAAGGTGAAGGAGGGAAGATGAGCTAGTCAGAGAAGGGCTGACAAAAGAAAAAAAAAGCAGAAGACTGGGATTTTGAGACAGGAGTGAGTCGCATGATGGGTCCTGGAGGACTAAGTAATCAAGGAGGAAAGTTAATTGCCTCAGTGAACCAACACTTATTTAGCAATGATTATGTGCCAGGGACAGAAGGTGGGAGAAACAGGTTAGAGAGAAGTAATTTTAGGAAGATGATAACTGGAAAAAATGGTGGAGGATGCACCAAAAGTCTTTGGTGTCTTTATTTCTGCAAAGAAGATACAGAAGTCAGATTGCAAAGGACTAAGGAAGGAATGTAGGGGTGAAAGCAAATTCTCATTCTAAAAGTTTGGCAGCATTTAGAGACTTGTAGCTAGCTACAAGGGTAGAAGGGTCACTTGTAGGGTAGTTGTTGCTATTGTTGATGATGGTGAGACTGAAGAGCCCATGGGATAGGTAAGAAATCAGAGGACCCTATTGAAAATTGCTATCCAGTAGAACTTTCTGTGATGATGGAAATTTTCTATGTCTTTGCTGTGCCATACAGTAGCCACATGTGGCTTTTGAGAACTTGAAATGTGGCTAGGGCAATTGAAAAACTGAACTTTTAATTTAATTTTAATTAATTTACATTTAAATAGCTTCATGTGGCTAGTAGCTACCATATAGAATAGTGCAGGTCTAGATGGAGAGGATAAATGTGGGAGTAGAAAAGTGGGAAGGGATGAATTCTACAACAGAGGAGGAGATAACTTTGAGAATATTCAGGGGTGAAAAAACATCTGATGTGAGAGATATTCTAACATTCCCAATAGCTAAGTGAGTTTATAGCCATAGCTTCAAGCAACATTTGTAAGAGTTTTGTAAGCAAGTTCATCTACTAGGAATGGGGAGTTGGGAGGAAGACTGGAATATTCACAATATAAGATGAATAAGGAACAATTGGGCCATGGTGGGAGCCAAGCTGTAGTTGACAGCATGAATTTGTGTTGGGCCAAGTCTAAGGGGCTTGATATGGGCCAAAATTGTACTGGGCCAAATGTGAACAATCCCATATAAGGTTCTTTTTGGAGTGAAAAATGAACTAAAAGGATCTGGAAAAGATTATTATGCAGTTTAAGCTTAGAAAGTTATGTTTAAGTGTATCTCAGCAGCTCTATTACTCTACCTTAAACATTTCCTGGTACATTTCATTGTCTTTTTCTGATGAATTTAAGCCTTGTTACAAAATGTATTTGAAAGAATCTTACCAGACAAGTTAGGCATTTCTGCCTGGGTGCTATTTGGTTAGAATAATCTGTTGGATTCCATTGCTTATTCTCATGAAGAGTTTTGGGGAAGCTCACCCATCTCTGGTGTAGGGATGGCGGTGGCAGGTGGCTTCCTTAAAGCTATAAAAATTATAGTACTGTACAAAACCATTGCTATTTAACACCCTTCCAAGATGTCCTTGGAAGGTAGTAGCAGGAGATGGTTATTGCAATATAGATACTATTTATGGTAAAGGAGAAAAATTAAGGGAATGAGGAGATAGGAATGGAAACTGACGAGCTAGGGTTTTTCTATATGTCAACAACACAAAAGAATTATGAACTAAAGAGAGTTTTTTTTAAGTCCAGGTATAGACAACAGTTTAAAATCTTGATGTTTTTTATTAGAACTATCCACCAAGTTCAAAATTTTAGCTTCAGAAATTTCTAAGTGCACACTTTGGTTATCCAGTGAATCCTATGGGTATTTCCATGTAAGTCTTTGATTCTTGTTTTCATTGCAACCTAATGCCCTTGGAAGAGGCCAGTTTGTGTCAAAAGTCCATGATGAATAATCCTGATTAGAACTCTTCTTATAACATTAAGATATAAAATGAGCACAATATATTTCATTTAATATATTCCAATGACCAGAAAGGGGCAACATGACTTTGCCATTCTAGAGTTCCAGCCAGGGCTTTACTGAAAAATAAAATACATGTTGGATCCTCAACTTTCCAATATCAGGCCTGAGTAATAGCCTTGCTAGTTGTTTTATCCATCAAGAAAAGCAATCTGCTATGATATCAAGATATTCCCTTCATTTAAGCCCTGATACCAAAGTATTTCAACCCAGTAGCTACAACCAAATGAAATCTCCAAAGTTGAGAATAAAATTGGAGAAAGTCGAATCTAGAATGTCTCTAAAGTATAAGGAATAACTCAGAAATTTTAAAATTTCAATTTGTTCATCTGTTCAATATCTTCCAAGAACCCCTAACATTGGTGGTGAGCTAGGGAGAAGACAGATATTCAAAGGTAGTATACACTATGAGATATGAATCTGGCCCTCAAAATCTTATACTCTACTTGGGGTAACAGAGCTGAAGCTTCTAAAGCACTTCAAGAATAATTAGGTACTAAATTACATAGTAAGGACCACAAGGATGACTGGAATCTATCTCCTTAAAGATAAAAGAGACATGCGATAGCATAGAAAGAATCCAGGACTAGGGTGTCCAAGGCCAGTTTTATCACTAATTGACTGTATCATCTTGGCCTGAAACTCCCTAAGTCATTAGTTGTTCTTTTTCTCTAAGATGGAGATGGTGTGACCTGCTAAGCTTGCTTCCACAGAGGACTTCTTTGAAAATTAAATGAGAGGGATGTTGTAGGTGAGAGTCTTGCCTAGAGTGGGAGGTTATACTGGATAATTCTTAAAATTCTTTCCTACTCATAAGATTCTATGATTTTGTGGTAGTAAAGTGAAAATGCTTTGAGAAGTATAAAGAGGTAGAAATGTAACATTTGTGTCACTATCATCATTATAAATGTTCCTTGTGGATTCCCAGCAGCTGATGTTCTCCCTATATCTGCTAATGGGCCCCACACACAGCACATTTCTTGACTGTCAGCCTAGGGTTCTCTGCCAGACCTCATAATGTCTCTTAAATATCAATAATTTCAGCCATGTCCTGTGTGGCTTGGTAGGTTGGAGTGTACACCAGAAAGTGGTGGGTACAATTCCCAGTCAAGGCACATACCCAGGTTGTGGGTTCGATCTCTGATTGAGCCATGTGCAGGAGGGAATCTCTTTCTCTCTCTCCCTCCCTCTCTCTAAAACAATAAAAAATTAATTAAAACAAAATTAATAAACTCAGTGACCAGCAGAGAATTTCCCAAGGAGGTCTGTATTCTTTCCCCACTCCCACAGACCCCACAGACATTAAATTTCTCTCCCCTGGCAGAGTGCAAACTTCACTCACTACAGACCACCTAACAAAATAATGTCTTTTAAAATCATTAAGTGGAGCCCTGGCTGGTATTGCTCAGTTGGTTGGGTGTTGTCCCATGTCTTGGCATATGCCCGGATTGGGGGCTCAATCCCCAGTAGGGAGCATGCGGGAGGCAGCCAATCGATGTGTCATTCTTACATCAATGTTCCCCTCTCTCTCCTTCTCTCTCTCTCTCTCTCTCTCTCTCTCTCTCTCTCTCTAAAAAAAGTCAATAAAAATATTGAAAAAATAATAAAATCGTTAAGTGGAGTGACCAGGCAACCTACAATATAGCAGGGTATTTTTTTTAGGGAGGTCCTTCCACATTTATCTTTCCTTTACTATCAGAATGCAAGCTGCCATACAAAACCACTGGACAGACACTCTTTTGGCCTCCTGGATAGGCCAACTTTAGCCAAAGGAAGCAAGCAACTGAATGGGGCGCTCTTGCTGCAGGTTGGCCATGGGTTAATAAGAGGTTTCATTTAACTTTAAATGGTGTTCCACCCCACCTCTCCCAGAGTATCTTATTGTCCTGAATGAAAGGCCTAAGGGCAATGCTTAGAAATGAGTTTAAGCTGTTATACATCAACTAAGGATAAAGTCCTATGTGCTTCTGCTGCATTTGTAGCCTGCTCTATACCATTACTTTTGACTTAGCATATACTACCTTGGATTGTTTTTAATTTTTCCAACGCATATGGCATGTATTCCTTACTAAAACCTTCGTAGTCCCTTGAACATTGAACACAATGTTCTGTACACAATATTCACTTGATTTGAAAAACAAATTCCAAGTAATGTAGAAAATACCTGTATGATCTTTCGAAGTTATTTACAGTCCAAGAGAAATTATACTGATACTACTCCAAGAAACTTGGAAGCCTATTTGCTTCTACCCTTTCACTTCAAATAATGCAGATTGGTTTAACAGCCCACTGCATCTTACTAATGTTAATGTATGGTTACCTCTGGCAGTTGGTGCTGGGATCTGGGAGTGGAGTTTGGGCATTAGTTAAGCTTTGCCAATGACTGTGATATATCATCTATAATATATGATACGTGATATAGCCAGCAGAGCCAAACAAGTCACTTTGAGAGTGAGTTATTGGCTTTCTGAGCAGAAAAGGTATTGGGTAAAGTCCAAAAACAGCACTGAATTTTCCTACTCTGTGAGAAGCAAGAAAAATGAGGGCCAAGGTGACCACAATCCTATCTAGCTTCTACATCTGCATTTACCAAGACGTTTCAAAGTCGTTGATGTTAATTCCAGAGAGGCAGTAAAAATGGACCAAAACCAGAGAGATGCAAAGGGTGCCTTCCTGTCTCTTGGGACAATTAGGCAGCCAGCCAGCCTTGCCAGCTGAGGGAGAACAAGGCAGCCTGCCCAGGGAAACCACGGAGAAGTCAGGCAAGAAACTGAAACCGTCTGTGAGAGGGGTGGGAGGTTTGAAAAATTAAAAACAGGTCAAGGAGGAAGCCAATGGTGGGAACTGAACCCTGTGGTTGTATACATTCTAGGACAGGGTGCCACACTGAGCTCTGCAAGTAGTCCAGCCTTGCCTGTGTCAGTCCTCAGCCTGAGCTGGGATGAATCTTAGTTTCTCAGGCTGATTCATTATATATTCAACACAAACAGTAGAGAGATGAGGAGAGGAATGGATTTTAGGACCTCCTTAACTCTCTCTCAAACTGCAGCTAGTGTTTTTTAACCCAGCACCTTCAAACAAAGGGAGAACCATGTTAGCTTCCTTCTGGGAAAGGAAGGAACTAGGCTCACTGTGGTTTGGGTCATGCTTGCTAATAAGGCATTAATCAAGGTCCTGACATAGCTGGAAAGGGCTGGTTTCCTCTTCATGTATAGAATCATAAAGGGGGCACGACATTCAAACAAAAGGCCAAGGAAACCTCTCCCAAAGATCCTATCAACTGTAGTTATGGACCAAGGAGTCTGGCCAGAAGGGAAAGCCCATTTTAGCAAAGGGCCCTGTTTTTCCAGGCAGTGACATTCCTGTTACTCCGGATATGACTATAGTTCCAAAGAGGTCACTAGGGCACACCTTAACTTTAACTTGCTTTTAGGGAGTGGCCAATTATTCGTGGTAGGGTTATTTTTTATGATCGCCAGCATTAAGGAGCACGGATATCCTATGCTTAAGGTGGTGGCCATTGTGGGTTGATATCCTACCATTTGTTCGACCTCTCTCACATTGTTTAGCACAAGTGTAATTTTGGGGATTGCTTCCAGTTTCTAATTAGTCTAACCCCATGGTCGGCAAACTGCGGCTAGCGAGCCATACGAGGCTCTTTGGCCCCTTGAGTGTGGCTCTTCCTAAGCCTTAGGAGTACCCTAATTTAGTTAATAACAATGTACCTACCTATATAATTTAAGTTTAAAAACTTTGGCTCTCAAAAGAAATTTCAATCGTTGTACTGTTGATATTTGGCTCTGTTGACTAATGAGTTTGCCGACCACTAGTAACCCATTCTTGGTAATGCCATGCTCCTGAATATTTCAGATATACCTGGATACAAGGATTAGTTTGGAAGTGGGCATGTGACCCAATACATATTTTAAAAATATTTTTTATTGATTTTTAGAGAGAGAGGAAGGGGAAAGAGATAGAGAGATAGAAACATTGATGAGAAAGAAACATCATTGATCAGTTGACTTCTGCACTCTCCCTGCTGGGGATTTTGCCTACAACCTGGGCATGTGTCCTGACCGGGAATTGAATCAATGACCTCTTGGTTCATGGGTCCGATGCTCAACCACTGAGCGACACTGGCTGGGCGACCAAGTACCTACTAATGAGAGGTGAAGGAAGGCCTGCTGTGGGTTTTTAAAATTTTTTAAATTATACTTAATCCTCACCTGGGATATTTTTTCCCATTGATTTCCAGAGAGAATGAAAGGGAGAGAGAAGGGGCGGGGATGAGAGAGAGACACCTAGATTGGTTGCCTCCTGCACTCGCCCCTACTGGGGCTGGGGAACTTGCAACCCAGGTATGTGCCCTTGACCTGGAATGGAACTTGGGACCCTTTGTCCCCAGGCCAACTCTCTAATCACTGAGAAAAATGGCCAGGGTGCTGTGGGCTTCTGAGAATGTTTCCTCATTGTTAAGAAAGAGGTCTCTCTCCCTCTAATATGGTATTATATATGGATGCAAGGTCTGAAATTCCTGTAGACATCTCACTGAAACTTGAGGATAAAGTCAACTCACAGAGGATAAAGTCAACTCACAGATTTGTGAGCCAAACACTTTTCTTATTTTGAGAGGTAGATGGTTTCAAGAGAGGCTGGGTGGAAACTGAAACAGGAACTCCCATCATCCTGCAAGGATTCTGGGGGACTGACAGACACGAACTAGACTCAGAGGAGACTATAATTCAGGAGACCAGTTTATTAATTGACAATGGAAGGTATGCCTTTCCAGTGCCTGGATTATTTTTGTCCTCCAACTTCCTTTCTCAGTATCAAGGTACCTGGGAAGCCAAGTTGGTAGTAATAATAGCTACAACAGCAAATGATAATAATAACTAACAGCCTGGTTTGCACAAAGTTATATAGCTAGTAAATAGCAGAGTACAGGATTTAGGTTTTAATCTACCCAAGTCCAAAGCCCACACTCTTTTTTTAAAAAAAACACAACACAATAAGGACATTTATTTTTATTTTTTAAATCACTTTTAATATTTTCTTTATTGATTAAGGTATTACATATGTGTCCTATCTCCCCATTGCCCGCCCCCTCCCTGCTCATGCCCTCACCACCCTGGTGTCTGTGTCCATTGGTTAGGCTTATATGCATGCATATAAGTCCTTTGGTTGATCTCTCCCCCTTACCTCCACCCTCCCCTGCCTTCCCTCTGAGGTTTGATCGTCTGATCAATGCTGCTCTGTCTCTGGATCTGTTTTTGTTCATCAGTTTATGTTGTTCATTATATTCCAAATATGAGGTCAAGTGATATTTATCTTTCTCCAACTGACTTATTTCGCTTAGCATAATGCTCTCCAGGTCCTTCCATGTTGTTGCAAATGGTAGGAGTTGCTTCCTTTTACAGCAGCGTAGTATTCCATGGTGTAGATGTATCACTGTTTTTTAATCCACTCATCTGCTGATGGGCACTTAGGCTGTTTCCAAATCTTATTGTAAATTGTGCTGCTATGAACATAGGGGTGCATATGTCCCTTATGATTGGTGTTTCTGATTTCTTGGGATATATTCCTACAAGTGGGATTACTGGGTCAAATGGGAGTTCCATTTTTAGTTTTTTGAGGAAATTCCATACTGTTCTCCACAGTGGCTGCACCAGTCTGCATTCCCACCAGCAGTGCATGAGGGTTCCTTTTTCTCCACATCCTCACCAGCACTTGTCATTTGTTGATTTGTTGATGATAGCCATTCTGATAGGTGTGAGATGGTACCTCATTGTTGTTTTGATTTGCATCTCTTGGATGATTAGTGACTTTGAGCATGTCTTCATATGTCTCTTGGCTTTCTGTATGTCCTTTTTTGAAAAATATCTATTTAGATTCATTGCCCATTTTTTTGGTTGGGTTGATTATCTTCCTTTTGTTAAATTGTATGAGTTCCCTGCAAATTTTGGAGACTATACCCTTATCATAGATAACATTGGCAAATATGTTCTTCCATGCAGTGGGCTTTCTTGTTGTTTTGTTGGTGGTTTCTTTTGTTGTGCAGAAGCTTTTTATTTTGATGTAGGCCCATTTGTTTATTTTCTCTTTAGTTTCCATTGCCCTCGGAGCTGTATCAGTGAAGATACTGCTTTGGCATATATCTGAGATTTTGCTGCCTGTGGATTCCTCTAAGATTTTTATGATTTCCCATCTTATATTTAAGTCCTTCATCAATTTTGAGCTTATTTTTGTGTATGGTGTAAGTTGGTGGTCTAGTTTCATTATTTTGCATGTATCTGTCCAATTTTCCCAACACCGTTTATGGAAGAGACTGTTTTGACTCCATTGTATGCTCTTGCCTCCTTTGTCAAATATTAATTGAGCATAGTGGTTTGGGTTGATTCCTGGGTTCTCTATTCTATTCCATTGATCTATCTGTCTGTTCTTGTGCCAGTACCAGGCAGTTTTGATAACAGTGGCTTTGTAATACAGCTTGATATCTGGTATTGAGATCCCTCTTACTTTGTTCTTCTTTCTCAGGATTGTTGCAGCTATTTGGGGTCATTTTTTTTTTATTCCAGATGAATTTTTGGAGAGTTTGTTCTAGGTCTGTGAAATATGCCATTGGTATTTTAATATGGAGTGCATTGAATCTATAGATTGCAAAGCCCAGACTCTTAACTACTAACTTATATAGCCTTTAGTGGCAATCAGGAAGTTATCATGGTTAACAAAAACAATAGCAAACTTTAAAAATAAAATTAGCTCCTTATGTACTGTAGGCTTTGTGCTAAGTACTCCACATGTATTACCTAATCAAATCCTTATCATATACAGTGGGGATGGGTATTATTATTATTATTCCTACTTAAGAAAACTCAGGCCTGGGAATGTGAAGTCAGTCCTCCAGGCTACATGAGTAATAAATGGCAGGGTCACCTGATTTGAATCTAAAGGAACCACTATTTTAAAAAATATTTTATTGATTTCAGAGAGAAAGGGAGAGGGAGAGATAGAAACATCAATGATGAGAATCACTGATTGACTGCCTCCGGCACGCCCCTACTGGGATCGAGCCTGAAACAGGGCATGCGCCCCTGACCAGAATTGAACCTGGGGACCCTTTAGTCCGCAGGCCCACGCTCTGTCCACTGAGTTAAACCGGCTAGGGAAAGGAACCACTATTTTTTAGGACATTATAACCAAGGGAGGGGTAGAAGGGTAACATCTGGTTGTCTCCTGTATTCTGATCCAAAGTATACCTTTTTGATGGCCAAAAAAACTTAGGTCCACTTCTGTAAACAGTGCTGCATACTTATTAACAATTTCTTATGATTCACGTCTCCTCATTCATTATTCACACTCAGTTACCCTTTTTGTGACAAACACATCAAGATAACTGATTTTGTACCAGTTAGCCTTTTAAATTTTATTGATTTATTTATTGAGATTTTATTTTAATTAAAAAAATTAATTTATTTTTAAAAATTTGTTTTTAATTATAGTTGACATATAATATTATAATAGTTTCAGGTGTACAACAGAGTAATTCAACATTTACATACCTTAAAAAGTGATCACCACAATATAGTTGAGATTTTAGAAGCCATTCTTGGTCTCCTGTTGATTTTGAGACAGTACCCTAAACTTAATAGAACAAATGGTTAGAGTTTTCTTTGTTAACATCAGTAGTTAATGACAGTTTCAGAGCATGACATTGGTTAGCCTTGTTCCTACAGCCCAAGTCTACCTTATTTACATTCTGTAGGACTCTCTTTACTATCTTCAACATTTTTAGGGTGTCAATTTGCCCATTTTTCCCTGAACCATATATCTTTGTGCCAAAGTATGTTTCTTTTTATTCTTTACTATGTTTTTATTTTCTGATTTAATTGTTTTAATTGTTCTATGTTTGGAAGTCTTCTCTCTTCCAACAAAATAGCAAATTTCTTGTAGGCATTGACTGTGTTTTCTGCTTCCTGAACATTCCCCACAGCACGAAACAATGTTGAGCACATAGTAAGCATTCAGTGAATGCTAATGGAATTGAATTATGAACTATTGTCTCATGTTCAGTCTTTCCTCAAGGGCTTTCAGTTAGAACATTTGGCTGGAATTCTGTACAGACAAAACTGAATTAGGAAAAAAACATGCAATGTATGTTACAGTCAAGGCTCAGAATTTCACATTACCTAATATTTTGACTTTTTTCCAAATCAGTTAGTTATTATCTGGTCTCACAAACATTGCCTTACTTTTCATATTTCCTAGGTGGGAATTTTCTTCTCTTTGCCCTTAATTTCACAGTTTTCTTTCTCAAACAAATCCTTGAGTGAAGTTCTTTATTTGTGCTGAAGAAGTCACTACTTTGGCCATCCATAGTGGCCTAATTTGGAACATGTGCCATTTCATATCTGTCTTCACTTTTCTTTTTTTCTTTTTCACATTCATAGCTGCATGTAGATAACAACAGCTCAAAGGTTACAACACAAATGGAGGGCCCAGCCCTTGCTGTCCTTATGGCTGACACTCTAAAAGAAGAAAAACAGAACATTCACAGAGACCACAGCACACACTGCTTTTTCCTTTTTATTGAATTTATTGGGGTGACACTGGTTAACAAAATTATACAGGTTTCAGGTGCACAATTCTATAATGCATCATCTGTACACCGTATTATGTGTTCAACACCCCAAGTCAAGTCTCCTTCTATCACCATTTACTCACCATACCCTCCTCCACCTCCCTACTCCACACTCCCCTAGCAATCACCACACTGTTGTCAGTGTCCATGAGGTTTTTTTCTCTCTCTTTTTTTCTTTTTTGCACAATCCCTCCACACCCTCTGCCCCCAAATCCACCCAACAGCTGTCAGCCTGCTCTATATCTATGAGTCTGTCTCTATTTTGCTTATCAGTTCAGTTTGTTCATTAGATTCCACATATGAATGAAATCATATGGTACTTGTGTTTTTCTGACTTATCTCACTTACCATAATGCTCTCCAGGTCCATCCACGCTGTCACAAAGGGTAAGATTTCTTTCTTTTTTACAGTCAAGTAGTATTCCATTATATAAATGTACCAAAGCTTTTTTATCTACTCGTCTAATGATGGACACATGAGCTGCTTTAAAATCTTGGTTATTGTAAATAATGCAGCAGTGAACATAAGGGTGCATATATTCTTTTGAATTAGTGTTTCTGTATTTTTTGGATAAAATTCCAGAAGTGTAATCACTAAGTCATAAGGTCGTTTCATTTTTAATTTTTTGAGATAACTCCATACTGCTTTTCGCAATGGCTGCACCAATCTGCATTCCCACCAACAGTGCACGAGGGCCCCCTTTTTTTCCACATCCTCGCCAACAATTGTTTGTTGACTTATTGATGATAGCCATTGTGACAGGTGTGAGGTGATATCTCATTTTGGTTTTAATTTGCATTTCTGTGATGATTAGTGATGTTGAGCATCTCTTCATATGTCTATTGGCCATCGGTATGTCCTCTTTGAAGAAGTGTATATTTGGGTCCTTTGCCCATTTTTTAATTGAACTGGGGTTTTTTTTGTGTTGAGTTTTATACACTTTTTATAAATGTTGGACATTAACCCCTTATCAGATGTATCATTGGCGAATATGTTCTTTCATTCAGTGGCTTGTTTTTTAATTTTGTTGATGGTTTCCTTTGCTGTGCAAAACTTTTTTAGTTTGATGTAGTACCATTTGTTTATTTTTTCTTTGTTTCCTTGCATGAGATGATGCCCAACCAACTGAGCCATGCTGGCTGGGCTATTACTAGAGGCCCAGTGCACATGCACTGTGGGGTCCCTCAGCCTGGCCTGTGGGGATCAGGCTGAAACTGGCTCTCTGACATCCCCCAAGGGGTCCCAGATTGCAAGAGGGTACAGGCCAGGCTGAGGGGCCCCACTGGTGCATGGGGCTGGGGAGGGACTGCGGGAGGGCTCCAGGGTGTCTGGCCCATCTCGCCCAGTCCTGATTGGCCAAACCCCAGTAGCAAGCTAATCTACCGGTTAGAGTGTCTGACCCCTGGTGGTCAGTGTGTGTCATAGCGATTGGTCAAATGGACACTTAGCATATTAGACTTTCATTATATAGGATTGTTGTTGTTGTTAATCCTCACTCAAGGATATTTTTCCTTTCTTTTCTTAATTGTTATTGTTGAAAGTATTACATATGTCCCCTTTTAAGAATACTTTTGCATTGATTTTTAGAGAGAGTGGAAGGGAGGGGGAGAGACAGAGAGAGAGAAAGATCTATGTGAAAGAGACACATGGATTGGTTGCCTTTTTCACATGTCCTGACCAGGGCTGGGAATTGAGTCTGCCACCGAGGTACATGCCCTTGACTGGAATAGAACCTGGGGCCCTTCAATCCGTGGGCTGATGCATTTATCCACTGAGTCAAACTGGCTAGGGCCATCCCTTTACTTTTAGATTGTGTATATCTTTCATTCTGAGGTAGGTCTCTTGTAGAAAGCATATATATGTGTCTTGTTTTCTTATCCACTCAGCTACCCTATGTCTTTTGATTAGAGCATTTACTGGTAAGCATTTACATTTAAAGTGATAATTGATAGTGATGTAGTTATTGCTACTTCATTATTTTAACTATGTTCCTCTGTTTCCCTCCTCCTCCTTCTCCTTCTCCTTCTCCTTCTCCTTCTCCTTCTCCTTCTCCTTCTCCTTCTCCTTCTCCTTCTCCTTCTCCTTCTCCTTCTCCTTCTCCTTCTCTTCTCATTCTCATTCTCATTCTCATTCTCATTCTTATTCTCCTTCCTATTCTTTTCCTTCTATCAGGCCCTTTAACATTTCTTATAATACTGGTTTGGTGATAACAAACTCCTTTAGCTTTTTCTTGTCTGAGAAGCTCTTTATTTCTCTGTTGAGCATTCTTACAACCATTACCTTGACTCTATATCTGATAAATTGCTTGCCCCTGTTTCATTTAGCTCTTTATCTGAAGAGTTCTCCTATTCTTTCATTTGGGATTTGTTTCTTTGTCTCTCCATCTTGGCTATCTCTTTGTGTTCATTTCTATGTATTAGATAATTCTTCTATGACTCCCAGCCTTCATGGGTGACCTTATGTAGTCGGTGTCTTTTGGGGTCTAGTGGTAGAGTCTCCTTGATCACCTGAGCTGGGTGTCTCAGGAATGTCTCTTGTGCAGGTTATGTGGGCTTCCTGTTGTAATTGAGGCTTGATTACTGTTGGTCCATTTGTGCATGGAATTGATCCTCAGGCTGGCTGACTGTGAGGCTCAACCCTGACCATGGCGTGTAAACTGCTGCACAGCATACACATTTGTGGATTCCAATGGAGGAGGGAACTAGAGGAGTCATTAATTTTAATCTGATTTTGCCCCTTAAGGAAGTCAGCACCCAAACCATTGCCAAAATTTTGCTTATTCCTATTGTGGACTTCAAAACCCCTCTCACAGTTGAAAGAATACTACTGTTGTCCTTTTTACTGTGTACTCAGTGCCCCAGACAATATGGTCGCATTCACATGTTTTTGGTGCTGGGGCAGGGCTAATGGTAGATATTCTGCTCCATCATGAGGAGAAACAGTAGACCTATCAGCCTAATTTCAGTGAAGAAGCCTCCTTAAACTCCCAAGTTCAATAATTGGACTTAGGCAGCAGTGGCCTCCCATCAAATCATGCCTGAAAACTGATTTATATGAGGGTGGGAAAAGGCCCCTCCCAGGGGATTCCATCTCCTGCCCTGCGCCTCCCTGCACCTGTGACTGTATGAAATCTCCACCCTGCCAGCTTTGTTCCTCAGTAATCTCTACTGAGGGAATTTGGGCCTGCTCCCCACAGCCACTTCCATCTGCACTTGGCTTTCATCTTGAGTCCACAGTTCTGGCAAATGCTGACTTCTTCTAAGCCAGTGTGAGGAGAGTGCACGTTCAAAGTCATCTGCCTGTGGTTGGAGGGAATAGAAAATGGAAAACATGCTCATTTTGGAGTCATCTCATTCTTTTGGAAAAAATCTGAAACCACTGGTTTATTGTTTGCAGACTGCCAAGTGTGTTCTTTTTTTCTAAGACACAGGAAACCATCTTTGAATTTCATTCTTAATAACATAGGAACTATTTGCAGTACTTCTCTCACTCATTGCAAAATTTCCAGATAAGGTGGGGTTTGGGTTGGGCTTCTTTGTGTTGCTGTTGATCACAAAAGGTTAATAACTGATCTACTTTGAGCAAAATCAAGGTGTTTGTCATTACTCAAAACTTCTAGACAACTTCTGTCTTGAAGATTTGCTATCCCTTAACCTGCTACCTACTTCAACAAAAAGCAAAATATGAAAAACGGATGTCTGTTCCCTCTAACTTCCTGTCTTCCAATGTTCCCTCACCATACTACAGTGGAGGGAAAGACTGTGATTATACATTTGTTAGGGAAATTTTTTATTTTATTTTATGAAAGGCCTTCCTTCCTGTTGTAAAGCACAGCTTAAACATAAGCAATAAAACTTCATAAAACCAGCCTCTGTTTACTCAAAATGGTGGGCAATTTGAAACTAGATTATAGAAATATACATTTTTTTTTGTTAATCTTCACCTGAGGATATATTTTTTTCCATTGATTTTTAGACAAAGTGGAAGGGAGGGGGAGAGACAGAGAGAGAGAAACATCAATGCGAGAGAGACATATTGATTGGTTGCCTCTCACAGGTACCCTGACTGGGGCCAGAGATCGAGCCTGCAACTGAGGTACACGTCCTTGACCGGAATCGAATCTGGGACCCCTCAGTCCAAGGGCTGGAGCCCCAACCACTGAGCCAAGCCAGCTAGGGCAGAAGCAAAGATTTTTTTTAAAAAATAAAAAATTAATGAAATATAATATACATGTAAAAAGTATACAAATTATCAGTGTATAACCTGATGAATTTTTACAAAATGAACATAGTCATGTAATCAGTACCCAGATCAAGAAACAGAACACCTTCCCTGTAATAGTTTCCTAGGACTTCTGTAACACATTACCACAAATTTAGTGCTTACAATAACATAAATTTATTCTCTCACAGTTCTGCAGGTAAGAAGTCTGAAATCAAGACATTAGCTGGGCCATGCTCCTTCTGGGTGCTCTAGGGCAGAATCCTTCCTTGCCTCTTCCAGCTCTGGTGGCTCCTGGCCTTTCTTAGCTTGTGGCCACATCATGCTAAATCTCTGTCTTCTTCTTCACAGGGCCCTTCTCCTCCCTCTTCTGTGTCTTCCTCTATTTAGTCTTTTATAAGGATTCCTCTCAACTCTTCTCCCAGCCACTCCCTTGTCAAAGGTAACCACTGTCCTGACCTCTAACAGCATAGATGAGCTTTTCCTGCATTTGAACTTTTTTATATATCAACTAGTGGCCCAGTGCACGAAATCCATGTACATTAAAAGGGGATTAATTAGATTCTAATTAATTAGGCAGTGGTTCTCAACCTTCCTAATGCCTCGACCCTTTAATACAGTTCCTCATGTTGTGGTGACCCCCAACCATAAAATTACTTTCGTTGCTACTTCATAACTAATTTTGCTACTGTTATGAATCGTAATGTAAATATCTGATATGCAGGATGTATTTTCATTGTTAGAAATTGAACATAATTAAAGCATAGTGATTAATCACAAAAACAATATGTAATTATATATGTGTTTTCCGATGGTCTTAGGCGACTCCTGTGAAAGGGTCGTTCGACCCCCCAAGGGGTCGCGACCCACAGGTTGAGAACCACTGAATTAGAGGAAATTTTTTTAAATATTGCTATTTGCCCTTTCTCTGTAATAGAAGTGTCAAGAGATGAGAGAAAATTAGTAAAATGTATATGAAAATCTTCCTCCTGCCAGAGTATGGGGCGCACTGCGGGACCCAGAGTCAAGTCCCTGCCCACCCGCATGTACCTAAAAATTGCGCAAGACCCAGACCCAGCTGGCCCCACCCTTGTCAAGCCCGGCTGGCCAGGAGGTGCAGCCTCAGGTCCCCTGGCCCGATGCCAGGCGGGTGGCACAGCATCAGGTTCCCCATCAAGCCCCACAGGGTGGGGGGCGCAGCCTCAGGTCCCCCAGGCACCTTCAGGTCCCCCAACCCAGCACCAGGGTGGGGGGTTCAGCCTGAGGTCCCTTGGCCTGGCACCAGGGCAGGCAGCACAACCTGAGGTCCCCCGTCCTGGCATCAGGGTGGGGGGAGCACCTTGAGGTCCCCCATCAAGCACCGCTGGGTGGGGGACATGGCCTGAGATGCCCTGTCAAGCCCCGCCAGGTGGGGGGTGTGGCCTGGGATCCCCCATCAAGCCTCGCTGGGAGGGGGCACAGCCTCAGGTCCCCCATCAAGCCCCACTGGGTGTGGGGGCACAGCCTCAGGTCCCCCAGCCCGGGGCGGGGGGAGCAGCGGGAGGTCCCCTGTCACTGCTGGGTGTCCCCTGTCAAGCCCTGCTGGGTGGGGGGCATGGCCTGAGGTCCCCTGTCACGGTGCAGCCTGAGGTCCCCCGTCAAGCCCTGCCAGGCAGGGGGCACAGCCTGAGGTCCCCCGGCCTGGCTCCAGGGCAGGGGTCACAGCCTGAGGTCCTATGGCCTGGTGCCAGGGTGGGGGGTGTGTGGCCTGAGGTCCCCTGTCAAGCCCTACCAGGTGGGGGGCACAGCTGCAGGTCCCCTTCCCAGGCCCAGAATTAGGGAAGTGCCTGCACCTACTCATGGCTTTTGAACCAGTGACTCCCTCCTGGTCTCGGGAACCACCTGTAAGTAACTAAAGTCAATGCATTGAATGCCCCATTCAGCCCAGGACATTACACCCCATGCAGGGAGGGCAGCCACCCTCCCCCCAAAGATATTCATATGGGGTCAATTTTTAGAGCAATTTTTAGAGCCTCCGGTCCCTGCTGATTGCTCGTTAAGGCTCATTATGGGAACTTGGCCTCTGCTGTGGGCACAGCCATCTTGTGTTATGGAAACCCCACCTCCGCTGTGGGCGCCACCATCTTTGTGACAGTGTGATGGTCAATTTGCATATTCACTCTTCATTAGATAGGACTAGAGGCCCAGTGCACGGATTTGTGCACCAGTGGGGTCCCTTGACGTAGACTGTGGGGATGGGGCCAAAACTGGCAGTCCAACACCACCTACCGCTCCTACCTGCCGCTCCTGCTCATCCCGGCCCAGCTGAGCCTGCCACTGCTGTCACTCAGTAGGCTTGCTGCAGCTCTGCTGTGGTCTCTGGGCTGCAGTGGCCAGCCATGAGCCTTGCGTCTGGTGCCTGTTGGTCAGCTGAGTGGCACTCCTGCTGTGGGAGTGCACTGACCATCAGGGGGCAGCTCCTGCATTGAGCGTCTGCCCCCTGGTGGTCAGTGCACTCATAGTGACCGGTTGACCAGTTGTTCGGTTGTTCGGTCGCTTAGGCTTTTATATATATACACTAGAGGCCCGGTGCACAAAATTTGTGCACTTGGGGGGTTGTGTCTCTTAGCCTGGCCTGTGCCCTCTTGCAGTCCAGGAGCCCTTAGGGGATGTCCAATTGACAGCTTAGGCCTGCTCCCCTTAGACATCCTTAATGCTGCTGAGGAGGCGGGAGAGGCTCCCACCACAGCCGCTGCGCTCACCAGCCATGAGTCCGGCTTCTGGCTGAGCAGTGCTCCCCCTGTGGGAGTGTACTGACCACCAGGGGGCAGCTCCTGCATTGAGCATCTGCCCCCTGGTGGTCAGTGCGTGTCATAGCGACTGGTCGTTCTGCCATTTGGTCGATTTGCATATTTGCCTTTTATTATATAGGATAGATGGAATGACACAGGATGTGCTCTTCTGTGTCTGGCTTCTTTTGTTCAACATCATGCTTGTGAGATTTATGTATTGTTTCCTTACAGCTGTAGATCATTCATTCTCATTGCCCTGTAGTATTCCATTGAATGACTTTATCACAATTCATTTATCCTATACTTGATGGACCTTTGAGTTGTTATCTGTGTTGGCTATTATGAATAATTCTGGTATAAATATTTCTGTATATGTGTCTTGGAGCACATGCACATACATTTCTCTTGAGTATACATAGGAGTAAAATTGCTGACTTCTAGCTATGTTGTGTATATGTTCAGCTTTGGTAGATAATGTCAAAGAATTACAGAATTTTAAAGTTAGAATTAATTTTTGACATCAAGAAGATTCTTCACTTAAATTAAACTCAAATACTAATTCCAAATCCACTTATTTCAAAGCCCACTCTTTCCCCTGGCCCCAGACTTTTCAAATTGGGAAGATGTTATTACACATTGTCATTCTGACTTAGTACCCCATCAAGGCTCTGGGCCGAAATCACACAGCATTGCATTTGTCAGATCAGACAAGTAAAAGATAATTTGGTGGCACTGGTTATGGGGGAGGCAAGAAGCAAACCATGTGGCCAATAGTGTTAACTGGAGTTAATTGATTTCCTCTCTGCATTTAGGTGTCCTGTTTGCTCCAGGAGTCAGCTGGCTCAGAATTAAGTATCTCATGCAGGCTATTTCATCCTCACTGGTGTAAGCAGAGGAGTAAAGAGCTTTACACATGAAGCTTTCATTGAAAGGAGTATATGTTTCAGAAAAGAGTCCCATCTTTTGGACCCTGAGCTATGGAAAGCCAAAAGTCAAACAAAAAGCAATTTAACAAGATATCTACCCCAACCCCAACTCCCACCTTGCTGTGTTATTTTTTAAAACACCATTTACTAGTAGTGTAATTAAGCCATTGCCTCATAAAGTTGTTCATCAGGAACTTTAGTTTCTCCAGGAAGAGATGAAAATAAACTGAACATTTCATGTCACTGTTCCCACAAGGTTTTAAAAATCATGTTTTTCTTTAACAACATGCTAGGAAGCATCTCTTGTCAATAGGAGTTGTTTTACCTCAGAATAACAAGGCAACAGAATCTATAATGACAGCTTAAATGCACATTTTAAACATGAATTCTTCATATAGATTACCAGGCATGTTTGACTACACTGTATTTTCCCACATAATTATTTTTTAAAATATCCTAATTATTTCATTCTGTTGAATACCATCTGTCCTGGAAGAATTGTGTCTAAATAAATCAACAGGTTTTGGGTCATTGTTCAAATATGAGGGAAAAACCACCCCCAAATGATATTCTGGCACTTTGGTGGAAACTAACAGAATTCTGAATCCCACATTGGGAATGCCTCATCTCTAGCTCCCCTGGAAACTAACTCATAATTTGTGGAGCCCAAAACAAAGCCAAATTAATTTTGGAAAGAGCAGTGGGAAAGGGATTGGGGTGGGACTTTCCCAGAAAATGTTTGAGCCTTTGCTTTGAGAGCTGTCTGTTCACCCGGACAGTTTGCACTTCTCAGAGAGGGTGGAGGAGAGAACAGAAGCTGGACACCTGGGATATGCCCAGTTTGCTTGGGGGCAGCCATCTCACCCTGGGCATCACATGATTAGTGTAGTTATATCAGGAACCTTGGAGAATGAGCCACAGCATCTGTGGGAAGAAAATTGCCAAGGATTGTCTGCCTTGTGTCTTGTTATTTAGAGAATTGCTGATGTGTTTCAAATAATCAAATACTGTTCACTGGGAAAGCACTTCTCCCTGAAGCCAGTTCTAGGCACTCTGGATCTCTGGTACTTCTGCTAAGGACCTGCAGGCATTGCTGTTAGTAGTCTACATTCCAAAAATCATTGGCCTCCTTTTTTCTTTTCTTTTTTCTCACCCTGTCTTGCTCTCACTACTCACCTCTCCCAACTTAATTCTCTCTTTATAAGTTTGTTTCTTCACTCAAAGATGTAGCCAAGAAGCCCCACTGGCTCTCAGGGTTAGAAAGGAGGTTGAGTCTCCTGGCCTTAGAATTGCCAGCAGTTCTGAGAAATCATTAAGTAAGTCCTGGGACATTCTTTTCTTTGCTCTATGATTTTATCAGCCTTACTGTCTCCTTCATGTCTATGTTATCTTTTTATATATACTCAATTCTAAATCAGTTCATTCAGATACTGTAAGCCTCTGCCTTCAGCTAATTAGCTGATTCGGTAAGAAGCCCTATCAAAAGGGACCAGAATGAAGGAATAGACTGTTCTTCAGCCTCCATCATTTCCCTCAGACTCAGCTGTCTTTTTCAGAAGCCATGGTGTGATTAGAGCCTCCATATCTCCTCCCCCAACAGTTCCATGCAATGTCAGAGGGAATGATAAAGGAGCTCCCCATTATAGTGTTGGGTATCAGCAATGCTCCCAATCATGTGGCATGCATACTAGCATGCACCCATTTCCTGGACTCTCCCCTGCCCCTGCCCAGAACACCTGCAAGTTAATTTCAAGGAAATTGTGTGTGCATGAATGTCAGGAGTGTGCGGGCAGGTAGCTTGCTTCAGAATTAGCCTGCAGCATCTCTTTTTCTAGTTGCCATCCAGTATTGGACATGCTAACCACACCAGTTAACACCCCAGATTGGCTTAGGATTATGAATGGAGAGAAGGGAGATCCCCGTGCAAACAAGCAGCTGTCCCTTTGGTTAATTGTTGGGATCCACAAGCCCAACCCCATTGCCCAGGCTCCAGTGTCGAGATGATGAAATAGGTGATTAAGGGACTTGGAGGCCAGTCTACACTGCAGCTTTGTCTGGAGTGTTCCAACAACAAGTGCTATTAGTCCACTAATCATAACATTGTCTGCAGTGGAATTTCCTTGGGAAGGAATGGGGCAGCGCCTCCATGCCAGAGGGCTGCTCGGCATGAAAATACTAACACATCACAATTGGCTGTTCTGTGGGAAGGCGATTCCAACATCCAATTCAGGAAATAGGTCACCAGGCTGCTAGATGCACTGTGACTTTGATTTACTTACTTAGATTCTTGCAGTTTTATACACTTCTCTCTGGGTAGAATGAAACTCCTTCGAGTTATTGGCTTCTGGAATGCCACACGGGGAAATATGCAAGCAGGTTCTGAAAACAGAGGCATGTGTTTTCTGTGGTCAGGTCTGCAGGATGCACTTGCTTCTAGGACTCAGACAAGATGCCCTTCAGGTTAATACTCCTCACCTGGACCTTTTTCGGTGTGGTCTCTCAGAGGTCTGAGGCCATGGCTCTTAGGAGCCTGCAGCTGTGCCTGCCAAACAACAAATGTTTGGAGAGAGGATAAAGAGATACAAATGGGTTGGAGGGAGCCAGAGCCTTCTCAGTAATAAGCATAGCAAAGCTTCCATGTCCAAGGATCTTGGGAGGATAAGATGTACTCATTTGGAGTATCACACTGCCAGGGCCGTTTCTACCAGCTGTTGGATTCTGGGACCACCCTGTTGGTGGGGTTAGGGGGCCATCCAAACCTTTATTTTATTTTATACCTCTTGACACTTGGACCTTAAGAAGCAGGAGTCAGGGACTCTGGGGGTCTGACACCAAACAGCTGCCTCCTCTTTCCTGGATCAGTCTAGAATTCCCCCGATTTTTCCTAAACCCAAGCAGTTGTCTGTTGCCTTGTAGTGTCACAAAGGATATTTGTGGGTCCAATGGTATTTTCAGATTTCACATCAGGCAAAAGCTTATATTTCTTTTTTAAAGGTAGACAGGTGGTCTGACACTGGGGGCTCTGAACATAGCCCCATTCCCTTTTAGTTTTTAACCATTCAACTGCTGGGTATTCCTAGATTCACCACATTTTTTCGGTGCCCAGAGACATACTATATTTTACTGGGGTATAAATTCTGGGCTCCAGCTTACCTGCCCAGAGATACAATTTCAATGGATTCTTTTAGGAGAGGAAGAGTTGTGCTAGTGTTGCATTGGGGCATTGAGAAAGCGTGGGAGGATTTGGAGAGGTCTCTTGGAGAGTAAGACCAGAGGGCGCTATCTCTCTCTCTCTCTCTCTGTCTCTGTCTGTCTCTCTCTCTCTCTCCCTCTCTTCCCTATTGGTCATTATCTATCTAGGCAAATAGGAAAGAGGAAAGGGAAATCTTCGTGATGAACTCCTCAAGCATTATTTTATTTATTTGGACTCTGGACTTGAAAAAAGTTTTACTGCCTTTAAAAAATTCTAAGTATCCTGTTGAACACAATCTCTACTCTTCAGTTTTGTTTGTTTTATAAACCTTTAGAGCAGAGGTTGTCTACACTTAAGCAACTAGAGTCAAATTTGTAGTCATCCCAGAACTACCGCATCTCTATTGCATGTAATGCAGAGACAAGGAAAAGATATGACTCTAGTCATGAGAGCAAGCGCAGTACAGTACAGCAGACAGTAGTGCAGAATGGTTACAGAGGCACTGATATAAGCCAGTTGGGTTTTATTCCCAGCTGGGCTGCTTTCTAGCTCTGGGGCTAGGCAAGTGTCTGAGCACCTCCTTCCTAGACTCCAGATGAAAACAAGAGTTTTCAACACAAAAAGGTTGAGAAGGTTAAATGATAAAATGCAGGAGATGTGCTTTGTTAGTTCATTCCTGGAAATGAGCAAAGTGGCCGTTAAATATTGACTTTTCTCATTATGAAAATCACCTCCTTGGCTCTGTAGTTCCATTTCCTGTTTAAAAACAACTGAAGGAGTTTGTAGGAGCCACCCCCTATCTGAGTCAGGCTATTTTGTGAGGCTCCCTTTGGAATGGGCTGGCTCCAGCAGTCCAGGGGGTGGGAGGCGGGGAGGGAGGCATTATTCTCTGGGTTGCAGCTGTGGCAGCCAGTACAGTATCCCCCACATGCCAGATGAATCAAGCTGAGGGCCAGATATGGGCTGTGGGCCAGAGGCTCCCCACCCTGATTTATAGTGTGGACAGAGATGTGGGTGTTTTGTGAATATATTTTGATGAGAGAGAGAGAGAGAGAGAGAGAGAGAGAGGGAGAGAGAGAGAACACCCTTCCTAAAAATGTGCTGAGGAAGGGAGGTTTAGGCCTATCTGCAAGATTAGAGTGGCGTGACTGTGAGCAGCAGCAACTGGTTAGAAGGAGGCCCCACGGCAGAGCAGCCTGTGATAGGCAGTTCCCCTCAAAACACAGTGAATTGTGAATAAGGCCCCTGTATGCCAACCAGTGGGGGCAGATCAAGCCTGCTGTCCCTCCGCAGGTGTAGAGTAGGGGACTGAGCTTTCATTTTAAGGCCTGCAGGCCCATGAGTAGGGAGAGAGAGTACTGGTCTTCCTGAGATCTGGGGGGACCCCTTTCTCCCATGCTTCTATAATGTTAACACTTTTCCAGAAACCGGCCAGGCTTTGCCCTTAGGGTCAGGCCTAGATCATTGCCAATGGGCTGGGGACAATAGGCTAAGCGTGGGAAGGCAGCCCTGGATGGACTTTGGGGGAAAAAACACACATTCAGGATTTATTCTCAACCTTCAACCCAACACATTTGTGAGGGCTCCCAACTCGGGCTGAGGGAGCAGAGTGGAAGCATGGGCTGGAGTGGGGGCTCCCTCAGGAATGTTTCTCCCTCCCAAACAAGGCAGAGCCAGGCACAGCCCTCCTTGCTTTACTCATAAAATGTCAGGCACAGCTGTCCTGGCTTAATGTATTTCACCCAAGAAAGAACCTAGGTTTCCTAGGATCCATACAGATCTCTGAAGGCAAGAGATTTATTCTCCAAAGTCCAGGCCATTAGGCAGACATTGTGCTGGAGAGCTCACTTAAACTCACATCGGTCTGCAAACATTTTTTCCCGAGGGAAGGGCCATGAACACTCTCATGCCAAAAACCTGTAGTATCTGACAAGTACAATCTGTTTTGTTTTGTGTGGGTTTTTTTCCTCACTTCCTCGCCTCTCAACACTTCTGACCTAGGCCCTGTGTTCAAGCCAAGCCTCATTAAGGTCACTGGCACCCCTGCCACCCCACCATGCTCATGTTTGCCTTTAAGATTTTGCTCCATCTGGAATCCTCTCACCTTTAATGATACAAAGCCTCCTTTTTTTTTCACATGGCCAGATCTCTGAGGAAACAGCCCCAGGTATCCCGAGTGCCCCCATTATAGCCTGGCCCAGGGCTTTGGGGCACATACTGCCTGTGCAAACATCCTCACAAACTCCAAATTTCAGTCCAGAGAACAAAGAAAACTCAACCGGCAAGTCTAAAAGGAGAGAGGGAAGCCTTTCTCTGTTTGGCTTCCCCTTCAGACCCAGCTCAAGTGGTTTTTGGAGCTTTTCCTGTGATTTTTTTTTTGCACATACTCACCTTTTTTATATGTTCATGTCACCAAAACAGAAATCCACAACACTCACAAAGCCAACCCTGGGTTACATTCAGAGCCTACTGTGATTTTCTCCATCAGATGAAGCTTCTCCTGCCCTGAGGCCTGGAAAGTCTCTGTTTTATACCTAAGGTGAGAAATAAGACTCCATGAGAAGTGTTCTGGTCTGTATCACTCAGGGCTGGCTCCTCTGCAGGACAGTGAGAAGACCCCTGAAAAGGAAATAAAATGGCTTCTCAGGCTCTTCATTTTGAATTTCCCATTTCCTGCCCTGCGGTTCAACAAAGGACTTGTGTATGGAGTGTGTATGTGAGTATGTGTCATGGCAGGAGAATGCACACAAGATTCTTGTTGTTCATTCACTTTTCTTGGGAGGAAACAGAAGTGTTTGTCTATTCCCAGCAGCAGTAGGGAGCAGCAGTGAGAGCCTCTCACCATCTCTTCTCCCAGCTTGCTTGAGATATCTCCCCCCCACCTTTTTGTTGAATTTATTGGGATGACACTGATTAGCAAAATTATACAGGTTTCAGGTCTACAATTCCACAACACATCATCTGTACGGGTATTGTGTATTCACCACCCAAAGTCAAGTCTCCTTCTATCACCATTTATCTCCTCTATACTTTCCACTCCCCTTCCCAGCACTCACCCCACTGTTGTCTATGTTCATGAGTTTTTTCTCTACTTTTTCCCTTTTTGCTCAATCCCTCCACCCTGCCACCCAATCCCCCAGCCTGACAACTGTCAGCCTGCTCTATATCTATGAGTCTGTCTCTATTTTGCTTACCAGTTCCATTTGTTCATTAGATTTCATGTATGAGTGAAATCATATGGTATTTGCCTTTCTCCAACTGGCTTATTTCCCTTAGCATAATGCTCTCTAGGTCCATCCATACTGTTACAAGGGGTAAGGTTTCCTTCCTTTTTATAGCCAAGTAGTATTCCATTGTGTAAATGTACCATAGTGTTTTATCCACTCATCTACTGATGGACACTTGGGCTGCTTCCAAATC
>NW_005365070.1:2579235-2582462 GCF_000412655.1 Myotis brandtii | reverse complement strand
TATATATAGCTACTATGCTAAGTGTCCAATCACCTGACCAGTCGCTATGATGCACACTGACCACCAGGGGGCAGACACTCAACGCAGGAGCTGCCAAGTTGCAGTGAATTGGCAGTGGCAATTCTCGGGGGATGCAACCCAAAACCAGAGAGGAGGGAGCCTGACTCCTTGTGGGGCCACGCAATTCGACCTTCGGCCTTGGGTTATTTGCTGGGGCACTGTCTGCACTGAATATGGTTTACTGCACACTTGCGTTTGCGTTCCACACCCTGTACCACAGCAACTTTGCAGAGTGCCCTCTCGCACTCTGGGACCCCTCGGGGGATGTTGGAGAGTCGGAGAGTCTGCCAGAGGGACACCACTCACTCCACAGACGCCCTTCGAGCCACAGCACCACCCCAGATGCGGCTGTCTGGGAGGGACTGCGGGAGGTTGGCTCCAGGGCATGTCCGGCCCATCTCACCCAGTCCTGCCCCACCGGCCACCTTCTAATTAATTTCCTTTCAATGTGCACGAATCCATGCACCGGATCATTAGTTGTAAATAACACAGAATAAATATAGGTGTGCATATATTCTTTTGAATTTGTGTTTCAGGTTTCTTCAGATAAATTCCCAGAGTGAATCACTGTGTCATTACTAACAGCTTGGTTTGAACCAATCCAAAAGTTGCATCTCTGGCTTCTTACTACACACCACTCCCCACTTGTTGCATGTGCGGCACGCGCACACACGCACATGCATGTGTGCACGCGCGCACATGCATGTGTGCACGCGCACACATGCACATGCATGTTCAGTTGATGTTTGAGAAGACTTCATAGTCTTAGCAGATAAGGGAGTCTGGACCATTCCTGTCTCAGGGTGCTGATGTTTCATTCTACAAAGTCAGGGTTTCTCCTCGCCCACAGTATTGCTTATTGATGATCTGGCAACAGTCAAACTTTGGTCACTGCTTTGGATGGCCCTTTCTCAGCATTGAGAGCATCTGCTTGGGGCTGGGCTTCATAAATCTTTGGTTTTATTTGAGATCCTGTTAAAATGGAGTAAGCATTGTGGGTACATGCTCATCACAATCATGGGAACAAACTGTTGGCTAGGAGTTTAGTAAATCCCATTTACAGACCAAAAGTGCTAATTATAAATGATTCTTATCTTGTCATTTAAGGAGATCTGGCAGGCCTGGAACTTGGCAGCCCTTGGTTAGCTATTAGTTCCATGCTACTGTGCTGGTTGGGCAGTCATAAAACTGTATCCCTTTGAAAAATGGTCCGTAATGTAGACTATCCTCCTCTGCATCCATTAGCCCAAATTGGTATGACTTGATGGTCCAATATTGGGCTCCTCAAACATTGGATTTAGTTTCTATCTGGAGTTTTAGAAAGACTGAGGGAGGGACACAAAGGCTGAGTGCAGTGAGGTTGGGTCAGAAGCTTTGGCCCCAAACCCCCAGGCTCCCACCTTCTTCTGTACCACTTGCCTTCTAGCTGCCAGTACAATCAGCTCCCTAGCTCATATCATCATTCTGTGCCCCACTCTTTCAGGACATACTAAACAATTAACTGGAGTTGGGAGATAGTTGGTAAGAGCCTGGGGCATAACAGGCATACTTGCATATTAACAGGAGTATGCAGAAGACCAAAAGTCTCCATGGTTGGAGGCCATAGTTCTGGAATGAGAACTGATAAGGTAGATATTTCTGGACTGTGTCTTCTCAGAAGACACTGTGGGCATTTCAGGCACTAGGAAAAAGTAATTAGGAAAATGTGTGTGTGTGTGGGGGGGGGGCGGGCTGCTTCCCAAAGCCCCAGAAATCTCACCAAACATACCACAGTGGGTCTCTGATCAGATGACGCCAATCTGTCTTCTCCACCCTGGCAGCGTGGTAGAGAGCATTTATGAAATATCACACATTTGACACCACTGGATAAATCCTCTAAACAAAAAAAATCAGCAAAGAAACATCAATCCTAAATGACTCACTAGATCAGATGGAATAAATTGACATCCTCAGAACATTTCATCCCAAAGCTACAGAATATACATTCTTCTCAAGTGCACATGGGACATTTTCAAAGATAGACCACATATTGGGACACAGGCAAAGTCTCTTCAAATTCAAGAAGATAGAATTCATATCAAGCATCTGCTCAGATCACAATGGCATAAAATTAGAAATCAGCTACAATAAAAACAATGAAAAAAATCAAACACTTGGAGGCTAAATAGCATGTTATTAAACAATGATTGGGTTACCAAAGAGGTCAAAGAAGAAATAAAAGGCATCCTGGTAACAAATGACAATGAAAACACAACAATCCAAAATCTATGGGACACAGTGAAAGCTGTCCTGAGTGGGAAGTTCATAGCTCTACAGACCTACATAAAAAAACACAAAAGAAAAAATGTTAAAAAATTATCAAACTCTTTCTAAAGAATTAGAAAGAGAGCAACAAGAAAATCCCAGAGTAGGAGAAACCAAGATGGCGGCATAGGTAAACACCTGAAATTGCTGCCTCGCACAACCACTTCAAAAATACAACTAAAAGACAAAACGGACATCATCCAGAACCACACGAGCTGGCTGAGTGGAAATTCTACAACTAGAAGGAAAGAGAAAAGCACACTGAGACTCAGAGGAGGTGCGGAAGTAAAGTGCAAAGGTACGGAGGCGCACGCAGAAAGGGCTGGCAACTGAGAACGCGGTTGTCTTTTTCAATCTGGAGGGAGACACAAGCTCCCAACGGCCCTGACTCCAGTTCCGAGCGAGTCTCTGGGGACCCAGACTCATACAGTGAGAAACTGGACTGTCTGGCATCGGCAGACCTCGAGACACTTTCTCTCAGAGGTGCTTGCAGTGATTACCACAGGACACTGAGACCCAGGACCACTTATGGCAGGATTGAGGATCAGCCATAGTTGTTTGCTCCGCCCTGTTGATTCCCTGAGACCCCGCCCCACCCAAGCTGTGCACAGAGGCTTTTGCATAAGAATGACCTGGCTCTTTGCAAGCTAAAATTACCTAACAAACTGCAGCTGGGTCAGAGAGACCCAGAACATCCAAAAAGAAGGCCCAAGGCCCCATAGCAGCTTGCATTGCTTCACAGCTGGGCCTCATCTGGGCACCTCCAAACCCCAAACAAAGAAGAGGAATCTACAGATCTCTCCATAGCTCCTGCTGGGTAGCCTCAGGCAGAGGCTAAATTAGCACCTCCTTAGAGATCCAAG
>NW_005365070.1:2576980-2577596 GCF_000412655.1 Myotis brandtii | reverse complement strand
AAAGTCATTGGGACCAAGAATATAAAAACTGTTCAAAGAACTTTGAGTCAAGACTGCTGGCTATTAGGGCATAAGCAGGAGTGAAGGCAGGTAGGAATGAGAGGAGGACAGAGCTTAAACCCAACTTTAAATCAGTACCATTTAGAAGAAGTAGCTAGGAAGTCTGGTTAGAAGGAACTATGAAACATACCTAAAAATATAAATAATCCAAGTCTACTAGAAACATGGATAGGAAACTGTTAACCATAATAGTTATTTCTGAAGCATGGGATTATAGCAGACTGTTTTTTTTTTGTTTTGTTTTTGTTTTTTTTCCTAGAGATACTGTTTTTCTACATTATAGGTTGTGATAATGTTTGAATATTATAAGATAAATATAATTACTTTTGTAATCAGAAAAATAGAGACTAGAAATAAAACAGCAAAATTCCTTTGTAATTAATTTTTAAGGGAAAATTAAAAAATGTGGGAAGGGCACATTAAAATGTTAAAATTGGTTAAAAAAAAAAAAGAAAGAAAATCCCAGAGTAAGTAGAAGGAAGGAAATAATAAAGACCAGAGTGGAAATAAACAACACAGAGACCAAAAAAAAAACAATACAAAAGATCAATAAAAC
>NW_005365070.1:2571874-2576514 GCF_000412655.1 Myotis brandtii | reverse complement strand
TACAGGGGAGTTCTACCAAACATTCAAAGAAGAACTAAAACCTACCCTCCTCAGACTATTCCAAAAAGTTCAAGAGGAAGGCACACTTCCAAGCTCTTTCTATGAAGCCAGCATTACACTAATTCCAAAACCCGATAAAGACACCACAAAGAAAGAGAACTACAGGCTAATATCCCTGATGAATATAGATGCTAAAATCCTCAACAAAATTCTTGCAAATCAGATCCAGCATTACATTAGGAAGATTATACACCATGACCAAGTGAAATTTATTCCGGGGATGCCAGGATGGTACAATATCCACAAATCAATAAATGTGACATATCACATAAACAAATTGAGAGACAAAAATCACATAATCATATCAATAGATGCAGAAAAAGCATTTGACAAAATCCAACACCCTTTCTTGATAAAAACTCTCAGCAACGTGGGAATAGAGGGATCATACCTCAACATAATAAAAACCTGATATGACAAACCTACAGCCAACATCATATTCATTGGGCAAAAATTAAAACTATTTCCCCTAAGAACAGTAACAAGACAGGGATGCCCACTTTCACCACTCCTGTTCGACATAGTACTGGAAGTGCTAGCCATACTGATCAGACAAGAAGAAGAAATAAAAGGTATCCAAATTGGAAAAGAAGAAGTAAAACTGTCATTATTCGCAGATGACATGATATTGTACATAGAAAATACTAAAGACTCCTTCAAAAAACTACTAGACTTAATGAATGATTATCTCACCAGCTGTGTACTTCGCCAATTTGGGGTGGATGTTATTTGGTTTAGTTGCTACTTCTATCTGCTCTGGGACAAGGCTTAGGACATGTCTGCCTATTCTGCCGCCATTTTGTCTCTCTAGACTTAGTAAATGAATTCAGCAATGTAGCAGGATACAAAATTAACACCCAGAAATCTGTGTCTTTTTTATGCACCAATAATTAACTCACAGAAAAAGAAACTAAATAAAACAATTCCATTTACCATTGCAACAACAACAAAAAAATTAAGATACCTAGGAATAAACTTAACTAAGGAGGTAAAAGATCTGTACTCTACAGGACAGGAAAACTACAGGATATTGAAAAAAAGATATAGAGGAAGACATAAACAAATGGAAGAATATGCTATGTTCATGGATTGGTAGAATCAACATCATTAAAATATCCATACTACCCAAGCAATCTATAGATTCAATGCAATTCCCATTAAAATACCATTGGCATATTTCACAGACCTAGAACAAACTCTCCAAAAATTCTTATGGAATAAAAAAAGACCCCGAATAGCTGCAGCAATCCTGAAAAAGAAGAACAATGTTGGAGGGATCACAATACCAGATATCAAGATATATTACAAAGCCACTTTTCTCAAAACTGCTTGGTACTGGCACAAGAACAGACATATAGACCAATGAAACAGAACAGAGAACCCAGAAATTGACCCAAGCCATTATGCTCAATTAATATTTGACAAAGGAGGCAAGAGCATACAATGGAGTCAAGACAGTCTCTTCAATAAATGGAGTTGGGAAAATTGGACAGATACATGCAAAAAGATGAAACTAGATCACCAACTTACACCATACACAAAAATAAACTCAAAATGGATAAAGGACTTAAACATAAGATGGGAATCCATAAAAATCTCAGAAGACTCCATAGGCAGCAAAATATCAGACATATGTCGTAGCAATATCTTTACTGATATAGCTCCTAGGGCAATGGAAGCTAAGGAGAAAATAAACAAATGGGACTACATCAAAATAAAAAGCTTCTGCACAGCAAAAGAAACCACCAATCAAACAACAAGAAAGTCACTAATCATCTGAGAGATGCAAATCAAAACAACAATGAGGTACCATCTCACACCTGTCAGAATGGCTGTCATCAATAAATCAACAAAGGACAAGTGCTGGTGAGGATGTGGAGAAAAAGGAACCCTCATGCACTGCTGGTGGGAATGCAGACTGGTGGAGCCACTGTGGAAAACAGTATGGAGTTTCCTCAAAAAACTAAAAGTGGAACTCCCATTTGACCCAGTGATCCCACTTTTAGGAATATATCCCAAGAAACCAGAAACATCAATCAGAAAGGATATATGCATCCCTATGTTCATAGCAGCACAATTTACCATAGCTAAGATTTGGAAACAGCCTAAGTGCCCATCAGCAGATGAATGGATTAAAAACTGTGGTATATCTACACAATGGAATACTATGCTGCTATAAAAAAAGAAGGAACCTTTACCATTTGCAACAGCATGGATGGACCTGGAGAGCATTATGCTAAGCGAAATAAGCCAAAGATAAATATCACATGATCTCACTCATTTGTGGACTATAATGAACAACATAAACTGATGAACAAAAATAGAAACAGAGACAGAGAAGCATCCAACAGACCTTCCAACCTCAGAGGTAAGGCAGGGGAGGGTGGGGGAAGAGATCAATCAAAGGATTTGTTTGAATGCATATTAGCATAACCAATGGACATAGACATTGGGGTGGTGGGGCCTTGTCCTGGTGGGTGGGAGTGGCTGGGGAGGGGTCAATTAGGGAAAAAGGAGACATATGTAATACTTAAACAATAAAAAGAAGAAAGATCACACATGCCTTTGCAAGTTTAAGGACAGTCCTCTAGGGTAGCTTATAGTCTAAATGAGAAGACTGAAGGCTTTACCCAGGTTTCTAAAGCTTGAATCAGCTTTCATTTTATTTAGATATCTCAAAAATAGAGAAATGACCCAATTTCTTATTGACATCAAAACATAAATTGGGGGATTAAATCCAACCATTTCTCATTTAATCACTTTTTTCCCTTTAGATGTTAAAGAGAGAGGAAGGGAGAGGGAGAGGCAGAAATATCAATTCTTCAACATTGATTGGCTGCCTCTTTCATGCCTTCTGCTGGGGTTCGGGACTGCAACCAGGGCGTGTGCCCTAACCAGAATGACCTCCAGTACATGGGTCAATACTCAACCCCTGAGCCACACTGGCCAGGCATTTAATCACATTTAGTAGCACATATGAAGCACTTAATATGTGCCAGGCACTGTGTTTAATATGTGTCAGGCAGGTACGATTATATCCCCAATTTATAGACTAGGAAACTGAGGCTCAGGCACATTAATCAGGTTGCATAGCTCTGAAATGTTGGCACTTGATTGAAAACATGGTGTTCATAAAGCACAGGTTTTGAAGACAGGGGATTTTCATTGTATCATAGACAGATGTGTAAAGTTAGGTGATAGTTCTTTTTGTTTGTTTCCTCTGGAAGGGACCTCAGCCCACTGAGGACAATAGCTCTATCTCAGCAGGGAGGTTTAGTATAAAAGTATACTAAAGCCATCAGCATATAGAAGACAAATAAAGTCTGGTGGAGATGGGAGCAACCAGCCAGAATGACTTGCTCAATGTCATACAGCAATCAAGGGCAGAGCTAAGCCAAGACAAGAACACTTCCCCTATGGCAGTCCCTTCAGCTGGCTGGAAAAGCACAGGCTACTCGACCCTTCTTCCCACTTCCTGCTCCTCAGTTCCCTTCCTCTTGCTTTACAGATAAGAATTGTTTCACAGTAACAGTATGGACAATCAGAGAAATTTGTGGTGAGTAATATTTCAGAGCTAAGTAAAGAAATTGCAAGATAAACAGACAACTCTGGGGTTTTCAGTAGCACTTCTCCTGAAGAAACTTGCTCCAAAGGCTCTAACATGAAAGACTTTCCTTTTCAGAAACACAGTGCTGTCTATGAGTATGTTTCCAGAGTAATGACTGTCATTTGATAAGGGCTAGTCTTCTCCAAAACAGTGACATCTGTCTGTTGCAGGCCTCTACCTTGTTCCTTTCTCTTCCATGGAGCCCTCAAGCCCTTGTGCACTCATGTTCTCTTCCTTTTCTGGATATGATTGCATCTTATGTTGGCTGTCTATATGTACAATAAAATCATCTCTCTGGAAAGAATATTATAACAGCTTATATGCTCTTTCCTAGACCTTGGTTTCAGGACATAGGACTCTTAAGCCAAAGGAATAAATCTATAACTGAAATTTCAAGCATAGGCCAGCAACTGGAAAGGTTAATAAAGGAAAATTGAGAGAGGACACTTTTCAGGCACTTCTGAAATCATACTACATTCTCTGAATGTCAGCTCCTCATTTGGGAACTACGATCTAGAGCTGGAAAAATCTCAGACACTCCTCACATGGTAGAGTGGAAAGGACATTGGGTTTTGGAGCCAGACTGTCTGAGGTCACATTCTGGCTCTGCCACTTACCAGCTGTGAGACCTTGGCATAAGTTACTTAAATGCTTAATGCCTTGATTTTCTCAATCTATAAATAAAACAAGATAGTTATAAAACCTATTTCATAGGGTTCTTATGTGGGTGAAACTAGACGACTTGAATATATATTAACTTGAATATATATAAACTTTTAGCATGGTACCTGGCACAATGGGAAGCACTTAATGAATGATGTCTTGCCATTTCTTTCCTAAAGCGTCCTTTTCCTTAGGTCCCTGAACTATAAAGCTCACTCAGGAGGAACTCAATTCACCTGAAATTATTGAGTATACTAGTGGTCCAGTGCACGACATTCATGCACATTAAAAGGGGATTAATTAGAGGAAA
>NW_005365070.1:2556044-2570283 GCF_000412655.1 Myotis brandtii | reverse complement strand
GCAGTAGTGGCTGCTCCTCAGTTGGCAGCGGCTCCTCTGGTGGGTGCTGTTCACAGCAGTGGTGTCTCCTCTGGCTGGTAGGTGAGGCTGCTTGCACCACTGCTGTTCCTTGAACAGGGGTGGGCTGATCACGAGGCTGCTGCTCTTCAGGTTGGGGTGGGATGAGCATGGCTGCTGCTCCTTGGACAGGAGTGGGCTGTTCACGTGACTTCTGCTCCTCGGATGGGCGTGGACTGCTCACGTGGCTGCTGCTCCTTGTATCGGGGCTGGCTGCACGCTGCTGCTGCTCGTCAGATGGGGCAGGCTGCTCGTGAGGCTGCCTCTCTTTGGACAGGGGCAGGTTGCTTACAGGGCTACTGCTCCTCATACGGGTGCGGGCTGCTCACACAGCTGCTGCTCCTGAGATGGGGGTGGGATGCTCACCCAGCTGCTGCTCGTTGAACAGGTGCAGACTGTGTGTGGCTGCTGCTCCTTGGACCAGTGTGGGCTGTGCAGGGTTGCCGCTCCTCAGGTGTTGTCAGTCTGTCTGTTCGTGTGGCTGCTACTCCTCGGACAGGGGCGAGCTGCTCTGGCGGCTGCTCCTCCTTGGGCCAGAGTGAGCTGCACGTGCAGCTGCTGCTCCTCATACAGGGCCTGTCTGCTCACGTGGCTGCTGCTCCTCGGATGGGGGATGGGCTGCTTGCATGGCTGCTTCTCTTTGGGCGGGAGCGAGCTGCACATGTGTCTGCTGCTCCTTGGATGGGGACAGGCCGCTCACCCAGCTGCTGCTTGTTGGACAGGTGCAGGCTGCGTGTGTCTGCTGCTCCTTGGACCAGTGTGGACTGCGCAGGGCTGCTGCTCCTCAGATGTGGGTGGTCTGCTCATGTGGCTGCTGCTACTCAGACTGGGGGAGGCTGCTCAGGCAGCTATTGCTCCTTGAATGGGAGCTGGCTGCTCGCAGCGATGCTGTTCCTTGTATGGGTATGGGCTGCTCACACCGCTGCTGCTCCTCATATGGGGGAAGGCTGCTCGTGCAGCTGCTGCTCCTTGGATGGGAGCAGGTTTCTCGCACACTTACTGCTCCTCAGACAGGAGGAGGGTGTGGGCTGCACAGCTGCTGCTCCTCAGATGGGGGTGGGCTGCGTGGGGCTGCCACTCCTCAATCATGGGCAGGCTGCTTGTGTGGCTGCTGCTCCTCAGATGGGGCAGGCTGCTCACGTGGTTCCTGCTCCTCGAACGAGGGAGCAGGCCGCTCACACAGCTGACAGCTGCTGCTCCTTGGACAGGGGCAGGCCACGTGAGGCTTCTGCTCTTAGGCCTGGGTCAGGCTGCTCGTGGGGCTGCTGCTCCTGAGACAGGAGTGGGCTGCTCACGTATCTGCTGCTTGCGTGGTTGCAGTGCCCTGGGCTAAGGCGTTGGGCCAGTCAGAGGGGAGCACACTTCAGAACTCACAGGAGCCGATGCCCAGGGTGGCTGGAGACTCGTTGACCATGGGACCACAGCTGAGGTAGCAGGTCCCTGGCAGGGATATCTGTAGAGTCCCAGGTGTTATCTGAGGGCACCCTGGGTGGGGGTGAGTCAGCCCAGCATCACGTGTCTCACTCGTTCACTTTAAGATTTGACATACGAGTAATTTGAGTTATGAGCTCTGTCATGGAACGAATTAAACTCGTAAGTCAAGGCCCCACTGTATTGCTGTTTGCCCTTTCTCTATAATAGAAGTGTCAGAGATAAAAGAAAATTAGTGAAATGTATATGAAAATCTTCCTCCTGTCAGAGTCTGGGGCGCACCACGGGATCCAGAGTCAAGTCCCCGCCCACTCATGTGTGCCTCGAAATTGTGTGAGACCCAGACCCGGCTGGTCCCACCCCCACTGGGCTAGACCCAGACCTGGCTGGTTCCACCCTTGTCAAGCCCCACTAGGCAGGGTCACAGCCTCAGGTCCCCTGGCCCGGCACAGGGGCAGGGGGCACAGCCTGGGCCGGGCAGGGGGCACGCCTTGAGGTCCCCATCACGCCCTGCCGGGTGGGAGACGTGGCCTGAGATCCCCCATCAAGTCCCACCAGGCCATGGGCACGGTCTGAGATCCCCTGTCAAGCCCCACTGGACAGGGGGTTCAGCCTCAGGTCCCCTGGCCCAGTGCAGGGGCGGGGGGTGCATCCTGAGGTCCCCCATCAAGCCCTATCTGGTGGGAGGCACACCTTCAGGTCCCCTGTCAAGCCCTGCCAGGTGGGAGGCATGACCTCAGGTCCCCTGGCCCTTGCCAGGGCAGGAGGTGCATCCTGAGGTCCCCTGTCAAGCCCCACCAGGTGGGGGGAGCAGTCTGAGGTCCCCTGGCCTGGCCCTGGGTGAGGGAGCATGGCCTGAGGTCCCCTGTCAAGCCCTACTGGGTAGGGGGTGCAGCCCGAGGTCCCCCAGCCTGGCACCATGGCAGGGGGAGCGGCCTGAGGTCCCCTGTCAAGCCCCACAGGGGGGTGTGGGGGTGCGGAGCCTCAGGTCCCTGCTGATTGTTCGTTAAGGCTTGTTACGGGAACTCGGCCTCCACTGTGGACACAGCCATCTTGTGTTATGGAAACCCCCTGCCTCCGCTGTGGGTGCCGCCATCTTTGTGGCGGAGTAATGGTCAATTTGCATATTCTCTCTTTATTATATAGGATGCTGTATGCCTAGCCCTGAGTTGGGAACAATGTGAGGAATACAATATAAATCTATGAAGGAGGAGCTATTCTCAAGGACCTTCTTTGGGGGGATGTTTTGAGCTTCCTCCAAAGAGCCCCATCTGGCGGCAAGATGGAGAGACACAGGGTTCTTCTTTACACACCATAACAAGGGGATTAAACTCATGGGCTCTGCAATCAGGCAGGCATATGTTCAATTCTTGCCTCTGCCTCTTGACTGTGGCAAAGTGTGCTACCTCCTCATTCCTCAGTTTGAGCATGCCTCTGTTCCTCATCTGTAAAATGCACATCATAATTATATACTTATATAGATGTGTGCCCAACATAGACTCATAATTATTGCTTTATACAATTGTCTTTCAGTCAAATGGGAAAAAAGAGTTAAAATTAATTACTATATATATATTTAAATATATTTTATTGTTTTTTTTTTACAGAGAGGAAGGGATAGGCATAGAGATTTAGAAACATCGATGAGAGAGAAACATCGATCAGCTGCCTCCTGCACACTCCCCACTGGGTATGTGCCCGCAACCAAGGTACATGCCCTTGACTGGAATCGAACCTGGGACCCTTGAGTCCTCAGGCTGACACTCTATCCACTGAGCCAAACCGGTTAGGGCTACTACATTTTTTTAAAAATATATTTTCATTGATTTCAGAGAAAGAGAGAGGGAGAGAGAGGTAGAAACATCAATGATGAGAGAGAATCATTGATTAGTTGCCTCCTGCACACCCCCTACTGAGGATTGAGCCCACAACCCGGGCATGTGACTGACCAGGAATTGAACCAGTAAACTTCTGGTTCATGGGTCAACACTCAACCACTGAGCCACATCAGCTCAGCAACAATAATTAATATCCTATATAATAAAAGCCTAATATGCAAATCGACTGAACGGTGGAACAACTGGTGGAATGACCGGTCGCTATGACATGCACTGACCACCAGGGGGAAGACGCTCAATGCAGGAGCTACCCCCAGCCCACAGGCACCAGGCCAGCCAAGGTGGGTACCAGCAGGGCCCCCCCAATTGCCCCGCCAGTCACCCCACAGATCGCCTTGATCGCTGGCCAGGCCTAGGGACCCTACCTATGCACGAATTTTGTGCACTGGGCCTCTAGTCTTTAATATTTACCTAAAAATATTAAATTTACTGGAAGCCCCTATTTCTTTGTGTGGATTTGAATTACTGTCTAGTGCAGCAGTGACCAACTGGTGGTCCGTGAGGTCCAAAAGGTTGGCGACTGCTGTTCTAGTGTCCTTTCATGTAATCCTGAAGGACTCCCTTTGCCATTTATTTATTTTTTCCTCTTTTTTTTAATTAAGGCATAATTGACATAGAACATTTCAGGTGTACAACATAGTGATTTGATATTTGCATATGTAGGCATATCTCATTTTATTGTGCTTCATAGATATTGCATTTTTTATAAATCAAAGGTTTGTGGCAATCCTACATCAAGCAAGTCTATTGGTGCCATTTTTCCAACAGGCTCAGATGGTGGTCAGCATTTTTTATCAATAAAGTATTTCTAATTAATACCTTAATCAATAAAGAAATAAAAAGTATTTCTATTTAAAGTATATAATTTTTGTTTTTAGACATAATGCTATTGCATACTTACTAGACTATAATATTGTGTAAACATGACTTTTATATGTACTAGGAAACAAAAAAATTTGTGTGACTCATTTTATTGTGATATTTACTTTATTGCAGTGTTCTGGAACCAAATCTTCAATATCTCTGAGGTTTACATGTATTATGAAATGATCACCACAATAAGTCTAGTTAACATCTGTCACTCTACATAATTACAAAATTTTTTTTCTTATGATAAGGCTTTATAAGATTTATGCTCTTAGCAACTTTCAAAAATGCAATACAGTAGTATTAACTATAATCACCATGCTGTACATTACATCCCCAGGACTTATTTATTTTTTAACTGGAAATTTATACCTTTTGACTACTTTCACCCATTCCACCCCCCCCCCCTGCCGACCCAAATCTGGCAACCACCAATCTGTTGTTCTCTGTTATCTATGAGCTTGGTTTTTATTTTTTCAGATTCCACATTTAAGTGAGATCATATGGTATTTGTCTCTCTCTCTCTAACATATTTCACTTAGCTTTGTGCTGCCAAGGACCATCCATATTGTCACAAATGGCAAGACTTCATTATTTTTTGTGGCTGAATAATATTTTTTTATTTTTAAGGATAGTTTTGCTAGATATAGAATTCTTAGCTGACAGTTTTTGCCTTTCCGAACTTTTAATGTCATCCAACTGCTTTCTTGCCTCCCTGGTTTGATGAGAAATCTGCTGTTAATTTTATTGAGGACTGTTTGCCTATGATGAGTCATTTCTCTCTTGCAGCTTTCAATATTCTCTCCTTGCCTTTGGCTTTCAATAGTTTACTTATGATATATCTAGGTGTGAATCTTTTTTAGTTTGTTCTGCTTGGACCCAGTTGAGCTTTAAGGATGTGTAAATTAATGTTTTTCGCCAAGTTTGGGAAGATTTGGCTATTATTTCTCTCTCTCTCTCTCTCTCTCCCCCCTCTAAGACTCCCATTTGGTGTATGTTGGTATACTTAAGAGTGGTCCATAGGTCTCTGAGGCTATGCACATTTTTCTTCACTTTTTTTTCTTTCTGTTTGTCATATTGGATATCAATATTTTCAACTTTGCTGATTTTTTTCTTCTGCCTGTTCAAATCTGCTACTGAACTTCTCTAGTGAAATTTTCATATCACTTATTGTACGTTTCAACTCCAGAATTTCTATTTTGTTCTTTTAAAAAATAATTTTTACCTCTTTGTTGATGTTCTCTATTTATCAAGATATCATTCTCATACTTTTCTTTAGTTCTTTATACATGTTTTTCTTTAGCTCTCTTTGAATATATTTGAAATAGCTGATTTAAATATTTGTCAAAAAAAGTGCAACATCTGAGCTTCTGCAGGGACAGTTTCAATTGGTTGTTTTTTTGTTTTTTTGTTTTTTTCCTGGCTATGGGTTATTTTTTTGCAGGTCTCATAATTTCTTGTTCAAAACTGGACATTTTGAATATTATGATTTGGTAAGTCTGAAAATCAGGCTCTTCCTCCTCCCCAGGGTTTGTTGTTGGTGCTACTTGTAATTTTTGTTATTTGTTAAGTGACTCTATTTGAACTTCTCCTAAAGCTGGTTGGGCCTATCTGCTAGTTACAGATTGCAAAGTATAACTCCCCTTACTGTTTGCTTTGGCTGACCCAAAACTTTTTTTATGAAACTTGAAGTCAGTCATTGGGAGAAGCAAATTATTAATATTAAACTTGTCCTATGCTTCTTAGATCTGAGCTGAGCAACCTCTATTCAAGGAATTTATAAATCATAAGTAAGGCCAACAAGCATTTATTATCTGCCTTCATGTAAGAAAGAGGAAAAAAGGAAGATTTATATGGAAAAAGAAAAGATCCTATTCCACTCTTCTAAGAGGCCTGAAAAGACTCCCCTAAAAAGAATAAGCTACAATATAGAGAGCGAGTTGAAATTCATGTCATCAAGGATAGATGCCCTGAGTCCTTTCTTTTTATTTCAATAATTCTTAAGTTTGAGGGGAGGGTAGCACACCCTTAAAACTGGAGTTGACTAAGTCTTGCAGTATTGCCACAGACAAGGATGCCTATGTGAGGTTCTCTCCCCACAGCAAAGGGGGAATCTTTTTAAAAATATTTTATTGATTTTTTACAGAGAGGAAGGGAGAAGGATAGAGAGCCAGAAACATCGATGAGAGAGAAACACCGACCAGCTGCCTCTAGCACACCCCCCACTGGGGATATGCCTGCAACCAAGGTACATGCCCCTGACCGGAATCGAACCCGGGACCCTTCAGTCCGCAGGCCGGTGCTCCATCCACTGAGCCAAACGGGTTAGGGCAAGGGAGAATCTTTAATGGCAATCTGGAGTCAATCAGAGACTGAGGCAGAAGGACAGGAAAGGTAACCTGAGGAGTACTGGTATGGGCAGAGTGTCTTTAGCACTGAATGGAAATAAGGGATGGAGACAAGCAATGGAACAGAGAATGGTCAAGAAATTCTGTATCATTGAGGTAGGCTCAGAGCAAGAGGCAGTTTGCTTTTTCTGATTCCATATTTTCAACAACCAGTTTTTAACATTATTATTTTGGTTTGTGAGATGTTTCTCAACCATTACCTTATACATTCATTCAACAAATGTTTATTAGGCACTGGGAATAATGATATGAATAAAACAGGTTCCTCATGGTTATAGGGGAAACCAATGTAAAGAAAATTATAATAATATGAGAGCAGTGCTATGACTGAGGAAAGTCTAGACAACTGGGAGACCCAATAAAGCCCCTCGGTCCAGCTTGGGGTGGAGTTAGGAAGTGGGATTCTGTAAGACCTCTGGAAGGAGATAAGCTTGAGCCAAATTTCTAATATTAAAGCACAAGAAGTTTATCAAGTGTTGGAACAGCAATTGCAGAGAGAAGCAAGAGAGAGAGGTTCTGGTTCATTCTAGAATATGGAAAAATCACTTTGGAGAATGCTGGTATGGAGGGTACCAGAAGAAGATGAAATGAGAATCTATACTAATAAAAGCCTGGGTGGCCCTCGCACCCTCATGCCCTCACGTCATCACAAGATGGCTGCCCCCATGTCATCATAAGATGGCTGCCACAAGATGGCCGCCCTCACATCATCACAAGATGGCCACCCCATGTCGTCACAAGATGGCTGCCCCACATCATCACAAGATGGCCACCACAAGATGGCTGCCACAAGATGGCCGGCAGGGGAGGGCAGTTGAAGGCGACCAGGCTGGCAAGGAAGGGCAGTTGGGGGCCATCAGGCCGGCAGGGGAGGGCAGTTGGGGGCCATCGAGCCGGCAGGGGATGGCAGTTGGGGGCCATTGGGCCGGCAGGGGAGGGAAGTTGGGGGCCATCAGGCTGGCAGGGGAGCAGTTAGGTGTCAATCAGGCCAGCAGGGGAGTAATTAGGGGGTGATCAGGCTGGCAGGCAGAAGCAGTTAGGGGCAATCAGATAGGCAGGCAGGCGAGTGGTTAGAAGTCAGCAGTCCCAGATTGTGAGAGGGATGTCCGACTGTTGGGATCAGGCCTAAACTGGCAGTCAGACATCCCCCAAGGGTTCCCAGATTGGAGAGGGTGCAGGCCAGGCTGAGGGACACCCCCCTCCCCAGTGCACGAATTTCATGCACCAGGCCTCTAGTGTTAAATAAGGCCCAATCATGAAATGCACTTCATGTTTTAAAGAGGCATCTGTGCTTTCTCTTGAAGGTCAAGAAGGAGTCAATGAAAGATTTTGTAAGAGACTGACCTGGATAGTGTAATAAGGTGGTTAAGAGTGCAGGCTACATACAATTGATGTTCAAAGTGTAGCCCTCTACCAGCAGCATCAGCATCACCTGGGAACTTACTAAAATGTAAGTTCTTGGGCCCCATCCAGACCTACTGAATCAGAAACTCTGACTGTGGGACGCAGTCATCTGTGTTTTAACGAGCTCTCCAGATGATTCAAATGCATGCTCAAATTGGCTAACCACTACCCTAGACAGACTACCTAGTTGGAATTCTAGCTCTCCCATTGTATAACCTTAGGCAAGTTTGAAACCTTTGTAAGCCTCAGTTTCCTCAGCTGTAAAATGGGCATTATAAAGTTGTTGTGAGCATTAAGTACATTAATTTATGAAAAGTACTTAGAATAATTCCTGAACCATAGTGTGTGATCCATTATATTGTCATCCAAATTCTTTCTGGATGGCCAAACATTTTTATCTGACCTGTAGGCCTTAGTTTAGTGTCACGACTCTTTTTTTATCTTCCCTTTCCTTCCATGTCCTTCCCTTCCCTTCCTTCATATGAAGAAAAATATCTATTAAATGTCTATTACAAGCAAAGGGATGCTTAAGGGGAATTCATCTGGAGATAGAGGTAGCACCCTAATGAGGGTACAGATCTGCTGACTTTATAGAAGAGACAGAACTCTGGGTGTGGACTTAAACAAGCCCTCTTCTTGTCTTGTCCTTACTATGCTGTCTGTGGAGTGAAGGAGTTGAAATAGATGATTTTGGAAGACTCTGATATTGGGTAATTCTGCTTATCTTTAAATGAGTCAGATTCAGCAAATATTTTTTAGTAATATTCTAGTAACTTTCAGAGAATTTCACAAGCCTGTTAGATGGGCATTAATATTATCTCCCAATTAAAAATAAGAACATGAAAGCTGAGAGAAGATAAGCTTGCCCCAAATTGCACAGCACCCAAGTGGCAACACTGAACTTTGAGTCAGTTCCAGCTGATTCTAGGGCCTGCGTCTCTTCTGCCAGGTCACACTGCCTCCTGTGGCACACTGGCTTCCTTTAGAGAGATAAATTGGTTTGCCCAAGGTCACACAACTAAGCAAAGGGCAGAGGAGGGACTAAAACCCAGGTTTTCTGACTCCAGGGCCAGTGTTTGGTCTACAAATCACATTGGCCTCTAACAATGAAGGCTAACAGCATGCTAAGTGCTGGACAGATTAATGGCCTGCCTCTTGCCTACAGGCTCCAACAATCTAAAGTCAATAGAGAACACTCCAGCCATGTAACAATCAGCCATGTGGCACAGAGGTCAGCAGTCCTCTGCAGAAGCCAATTTGAAATGCTTGGAGGAGTCCAAGAGGGTTCGAGCTGGAGGACTCTGTCAGGAGCTATTTGAAGCTCATGTTCCAGTAATGGGGTGGGGGTGGGGGGGTCAGTAATATCAGTTTTGGTCCATTCAAACAAAGGAACTTTAACTCTTGTTTTAAAATGATGTTGGAGAAAAATGTTATGATGTGGAGAGATGGTCTTGTAACTATAAAGTAGTTTACAATTACAACGGGATGATTGGTATTTTTATTAAAAGAAAAACCCCACAAATCGTGTATATATGTGTGGGAAAAGACTAAGAGGAAATTGCCCAACATACTCATTGCAGTGTGCAATTGCAGGCATTTTTGTTTTCTTCTTTGTAGTTGTTGTTTTCTAAAATTTCTATAAGAAGTTTATATTGCTCTTGTAATCAGGAAAAGCTATTTAAAAAGAAAATAAATCAAGCACATGCACTTGAGGAAGATGTAAGCACCCTTGTAGTGCACATTGCATGCCCACAGAAAGAAAAAATGAGCCGTACTTGTTGCTGCTTCCTGCAGGAAGATACTGGGGACCTTATCATATCAGTGAGTGGTGAGGGCCCCCAGGGAGAATTCTTTTCAGGTCTCAGAACCAGGAAAAGCTGCTCTGGTGTGCTTTCATCTTATGGACACTGTGACTCACATAACTCAATAATCTTCAAACGTTTTTGGCTTGAGAATCCCCTGAGATTTTAAAAACTTTTTATTTTGAAGTAATTTTACATTTACACAAAAGTTGAAAAAATTAATACAGAGGGCGCATATACCTTTCACCCATTTTTCCCTAATGTTAATGGACTTAAACATAAAGTGATCAAAACCAAAAAATTAACACCAGTACAATAATACTAACTATATGTCTTAGTCAATTCAGACATTTACTTCTCACAGTTCTGGTGTCTGGAAGTCTGAGAAATGGGTGCCAGCATGGTTGGGCTCTGATAAGAGCCCTCTTCTGGGTTGCAGAATGCTGGTTTCTTTTTAAAAAATATACTAGTATTTTTATTGATTTCAGAGAGGAGGGAAGAGGGAGAGAAACATCAATGATGAGAGAGAATCATTGATCGGCTGCCTCCTGCACACCCCTCACTGGGGATCAAGCCCGGAACCTGGGCATGTGCTCTGACCAGGAATTGAACTGTGACATTCTGGTTCATAGGTTGACACTCAAGCACTGAGTCACACTGGTAGGGCCAGAATGCTGTTTTCTTGTTGGGTCCTCACATGATGGAAAGAGGGAGAGAGAGCTCTCTGGCTCCACCCTCTGACCTAATTACCTATTAAAGGCCCCACCTCCTAATAATATCACATTGAGGATTAGGATTTAAACATGAATTTTGGGGGTACATAAACCTTCAGTCCATTGCACTAAATAACAGAGTTTGTTCATATTTCCCCAAACTTTCCACTGATGTTTTATTTCTGTTCCAGGATCCAATTTAGGATCTTTCACAGCATTGAATTGTCATGTTTCCTTAATCTCCTCCAATCTGTAACAGTTCTTCAATCTTTCTGTTTTTCATGTCCTTGATGCTTTTTAAGATACTGGCTATTTTATAGAAGACCCTTCAATAAGTGCTGTCTAATGTTTTTCCATGATTAGATTGAGCTTAAACACATTTTTATAAGAATACCACATAAATGATATTGTGCCTTTCTCAGTGTTTGCTGACCTTCTAATAACTAAGTGCCCCTTGCACATTTTTATCATAGTTTTAAAGTCATAAGTTTAAATAGTTGCAAAGATGTTATTTCCATTCTACTGTAAACATCAGCATTTACAACAAAACTGTTACTTCACTCCTTTAAGTATGTCAAATGGAATCTAAATACCAAAGTGATTTTTACCCGCCATTGTTTTATTTTAAAACATAAACAAGGTCTTTTTAAACATTTAACATTTTACTCCTTAAATCTGTATATCAAGTTCACTTTCCCCAGAGACTTTTATCTTAAGGTAATATATTTTTAAAGAATATTTTATTGATTTGTAGAGAGAGAGGAAGGGAGAAGAGAGAAACATCAATGTAAGAGGGTAACATCTATCGGCTGCCTCTTGTATGCTCCCCACCAGGGATGGAGCCCACAATCTGGGCATGTGCCCTGACTAGGAATCAAACCAGCAACCCTTCAGCACATGGGACGATGCCCAACCAACTGATCCATACCATCCAGGGCGGTAATACATTTTTAAACATGAAAGTCTTATAATGCCTCCCATATCAGACTTCTCTGTAGCAAAAATACACTTATAAATTGAAATTAATGTTAACTTCCTGTGTCCATAAAACAAATTATTAGAATTTATTACAATTACTATATACAAATGATCAAAACAGGTATATTAAAAGTTTTTTTAAACTAATTATTATTTACAAAAACTAAATTTTTGTTTTAATGCATGTCTTAATAAAATGGATGGGACTTTTTTCTCAGGTATCCATGGGTAAATATTACTTACCAGAGGCCTGGTGCACAAAATTCATGCACTCTGGGGTGGGAGTCCCTCAGCCTGGCCTGCCTGTGCCCTCTCACAGTCCGGGAGCTCTGTGATCAATCGCCCTAAAGAGGTAGGCCCTGCCCTAACCGGTTTGACTCAGTGGATAGAGCATCAGCCTGTAGACTGGGGGGGTCCCAGGTTCGATTCCAGTCAAGGGCATGTACCTTGGTTGTGGGCACATCCCCAGTAGGAGGTGTGCAGGAGGCAGCTGATCGATGTTTCTAACTCTCTATCCCTCTCCCTTTACTCTGTAAAAAAATCAATAAAATATATTTTTTAAAAAAGAGGTAGGCCCTGCCCACCCGGCCGCAGCTCCGTGATGGGTCACCCCCACAGAGGGAGGCCCTGCTCACCCACCACAGTCCACCGGTTGGTGGCCTGGGCCTCTATCTGCAGAGCGATCATGGGGCAATGGTCAGGCCCCTGACCAATCACATTGCACCTGCCTTGGCTGGCCTGGCACCAGCGGGTGTCATAGCGTGGTCATCCAGATGGTTGTCCAGATGGTCGTTCCACTGTTCGGCTGTTCAGTTAATTTGCATATCATGCTTTTATTAATTATAGATTGCTAGAAAGAGACAATATTCAGCATCAATTCTCTTTCTAATTTTCTATCTTTATATGCATAAGGACTGAAAAATCGTGTTAATATATATAAGAAAATGAGGGTTGAAATATTTTATTATAACAGTGACATAATTCTATGAGTTCCTTTGGAGTTATAAACCAAAAACCTGAGTGATTCTCCAAAAAAAACAACTTTTCCCATTTTTACTGCAATATAATTCACATACCATAAAATGCACCTTTAAAGTATAAAATTCAGTGGTTTTAGTATATTCAAAAAGTGGTACAATCATCACCACTTATCCAATTCCAGAATATTTTCATCATAACAAAAAGAAATTTCTTACACATTAGCAGTCACTTCCCATTTTCCTTTCCCCCCAGCCCCTGGCAACCACTAATCTCTTTCCCGTCTTTCTATGGCTTTCCCTTTTCTGGGATTTCATATAAATGGAATTACATAACATATCCTTTTCTTGTTTAGTTTGTTTCACTTTGCTTAATGCTTTCAAGGTTCATTCTTTTTATGGCTAAATAATATTCCATTGTATGGATATACCGCATTTTCTTTATCCATTCTTCAGGTGACGGACACTTAAAATGTTTCTACATTTTGCCTATTGTGAGTAATGCTGTTATGAACATTTGTATTCAAGTTTTGGAGCGGACATATGTCTTTATTTCCCTCAGCTGAGGATATTTTTCTATTGATTTTTAGAGAGAGTGGAAGGGAAAGAGACAGAGAGAAAGAAACATCAATGTGAGAGAGACACATTGATTGGTTGCCTTCAAGTCTGCAACCCAGGTACATGCCCTTGACCATAATTGAATCTGGGACCCTTCAGTCTCAGGCTGACGCTCTTTCCACTGAGCCAAACCAGCTAGGGCTCTCTGTTCTATTAATACAGTGCATTACATTGATTTTCACATACTATTTAAAAACCCTTCAATTCCTGGGAGAAATCCCATTTGGTCATTTTATATAATCCTTTTTTTATGTCACCCACTAGTATTTTGTTGAGGATTTTTTATTATTGTGGTAAAGTACACGTAATATAAAATTCACCATTTAAGCCATTTCAAAATGTCCAATTCTGTGGCATTTGTACATTCACAGTATTGTTAAACCATCAGCTCTATGTAGTTCCAGAACATTTTCATCACATACATATCACAGTCACTCCTCATTCTCCTTTCCCCCTAACCCTTGGCAATCTACTTTCTGTCTGTATGGATTTACCTGTTCTGAATTTTGTTGAGGGTTTTTACATCTATATTCCTAAAGATTATTTGTCCACAGTTTTTTCCCAGGTATGAGGTGAAATTGGCTTGGGTGAAATCCTTCCTAGTTAGAGAATGAGTATTTCAAATTTTTTCTATCATTAAGATGCCTATAAAGAGGGGGCCTAGCATTTCTATCAAACAATTATTTAAAGGCCCTTTTATATTCCTTTTATTTGGCAAGGGAAGTGGGCAGAGAAAAGGAGAAAAATCTGTCTAATGGAGGAGAGTTTCGGGAGGAAGGATGCCCAGCATGGCTACAGGCAAAATGTCAACTTTTGTCTTCTTTGACCTCTAATATCCCCTTTCTGCTGCTGTGTCCAGTGCTGAATGTCCTCAAATAGCTGGGTTCTAGGATAATATCTCTGAAGTCTCTGCTCCCCAACTGGGGCCTTAGGCCCTGAGACTGCTCTCAGAATGGTTCCCTATTGGGTATCCCTTGCCTATAAGCCTTGTTAACTGGCCAGATGACATCCACTTGCTTGAGCCACATGTTCTTGTTTGCTAAGGCCTCCATAAATTACTCTGTCCAAATTCTTTGACCATGAGGA
>NW_005365070.1:2553240-2555997 GCF_000412655.1 Myotis brandtii | reverse complement strand
AAAAGGTGACTTGCTGGAGGCCAAGAAGGAGGTATTTCTGGAGAGCAAGGTTTTCAAGTAATACACACAGGCCAGTTCATTATTTGGTGAAGCAATTTCATGGAGTAAGGACTGAAAGGTTACACTCCTACCCTCACAGTACCCCTCACATCCTAAGTCCACCATATAGCTTTGTTGATAGCTTAAAGTCTCTGGAAAGACCTTGTGATGGGATTTTTTTTCTCCAGGGAGGCTTCCAGACTCCAAGGACACTTCCAGACTCACAGTGATGTCATTGGAGTGTTTTCAGATAGAGAATTTAAGACTTGCTCTGACTTCATGTGTTTTGTGTTTCCAGCTGAACTCAAACTTTCCAAGACTTGGGTTCATTTACCTGTAGTCAAAAATACCCTTTCTTGGCTCCATTTCTAATTACACATGAGCCTCTCAGTCTTTTTGGCCTTCAGGTACTAGTTGGTCAAAAGTGCCACATATTTAGGTGGGGCCAATGTGGCTGACATGTCCTTTAAAGTTTAAGTAGGGTTGGAAATAAGTACAATATTGCTGACATGATGTCAAGTCACATGTTTGAAATATAATGTGTGACATTTGACAAACTCAAGCACATGGTAAGACAGCTCTTCTTATAGATCTAAAGACTTCACTCAAGAATAGGAGAGTGACTTCCCATTGGGGTATGCTTCTCTGTTAATGGCAGACTCAGACTGGGGAGTTCTTTGATAAAGAATCAGAATGCTATTTCCAACCCTTAGGCAAATACTGGATTATTGGAATGGTTTCAGAATTTTTGGCAGGTCTATCCTCAACTCTTGTTCTCACTCTGGGGGAAGGTCCCTACTGAAGGCATAAATTTTTCCTCCCCATACCTGTATGGTTGGCAAAGCTACTCATCATATATATGCAATATACTTCTGCTCCTTGAAGACTACTCCAGATGGTTTGGGTTTGGCCATCTGACCAAACCAGATGGCCATGCAAGTAAGTTCCCATGCATGTAAGTTCCCACTTGGGTCATTTTCACCCATAGCTGGTCTTAGAACACGCTTTTTCATCGAATCCAGATACAACCACAGAACCCTCAATTCAGCATCCTTGGCAGTTTGGACCAGTTGCCTGGAGTTGGTATACAGAATTGTAATAATAATAGCTAATATTTTACTGAGAACTTAAGGGTCAGGCACTGGCTAAGAGCAGTACCTGCATCATCACTCCTCAATTAACACAATAGTCTTGTTATGATACTATTCTTTTTATTTTATAGACAAGGAAACTGAGACCAAGGGAAGGTAACTTATCTTTCCCAAGGTCAAATTGTCAGAACCTGGGATGGAATTCTGTTCTGACTTCAGAAACTGACTACTTAACTATTACACTATGCCAATTCATTCATTCACGCAACAGGTATTTCATCAGCGCCAATTTTGTGTTAGCACTGTTCTAGGAACTGGGGATACAGCAGTCAGATAATCTTCAACCAGAGGAACATAACACTGTATGAGCCTCCTGAAAGAAGAAGCCCTCTGGGGATCATAACATAACAGTGGGTTATACATCCACTTGCTAGCAGGAGCAGGGATCTAAAAATGTGAGAACTCCAAACTTGAGTACATTGAGTGTACAAAAAACTCAAGCCATGAGGCAAAGGGACAATGGTAAAGTTTGAGCTTAACACTGCTTTTAAAAGGGCTCTGTATTCTTAGTATAGGCTGTGGCCCATGCTCCAATGCTTGAGTTAGAGAACATGCCCCATTCATCTTTATAACTCTGTGGAGGTCAACACCTAGGGCCCCCTAACCGTAAGTCAACCTTACAATTTTCAAGCATCCCATGTCTGCTTGCCTTTTATTTTTTCCATTAGCGGCTGATATGTGAAGTTCACGGCTCCCCGAAAGGAACCCTGCAGGCAGGTCACAGATGGGGCTGAGCTCATCCATCCTATAGATATAGTTGTCCCTTATAAAGGGCAAAGGAGATAGATCAAAGGACACCTGTGCCCATTTGCTAGCTATGGAGACCCGGGTAAGCTGGAAAGGAAGAGGGAGGAGGGGATTGGGGTAGGCTAGGCTGTGCCATGATTTATTGGCTTGTTTTGCTTCTGCACTTCTGTTTATCCAGCTGGGCCTGCTGCTGCCCAGGGCACCAGCATGTGCACAGCCACTCTGGCCAGCCTTTGGAGTGGTGTCATAGAGAGCTGTGGACCTGGCAAAACTGAGGCAGCGGAATTTTGTTTTCTGTTTGCAACTTCCCTGCCCAACTGGGCCTTTTCTCACCTCCATGAGTGAACCTCGAGGACATTATGCTAAGTGAAATGAGCCAGTCACACAAAAGACAAATACTGTTATGATTCTACTTACATAAGGGATCTGGGTAGTCAAATTTATAGAGATAGAAAGTAGTATGGTGATTGCTAGAGATGTTTAATGTGTACAGAGTGTCAGATTGGGAAGATGGAAAGAGTTCTGGAGTGGATGACCAAATAACAATGTGAATTTGCTTACACTTAAATAGTAAATTTTATGTTATATAAATGTTACTACTGTGTTTTTTTAAATTAGTGTTTGAGAATTGATGTAATTAAGAGTATATGCATAAGGAATGAGAGAGAAAAAATAGAAGTCATGGCAAATAGATGAGTGCCTCAATGAAAACCTTGCTGGGATTCTACTATATTCCTCCCTACTCTGAGAGAGCAGCTGATTTCCATAAAAGAGATAGGGAGGGAGGGACCAAGGGAGGGAGGGAGAGAGAGAGAGAGAA
>NW_005365070.1:2549097-2553173 GCF_000412655.1 Myotis brandtii | reverse complement strand
GAGAGAGAGAGAGAGAAAGAAGGTGGAGGAGGAGGAGGAGGAGGGGAATTATTGCCTTGGGCTATCCATGTAAAACAAAAAATACAAAAGAATGGAGGTTTGAAAATGCAGCCAGCAAGGAAAGAAGGCTCCATCCCATCCTTAGGTTATGGTTATCTGGGGTGAGGCCTGAAGTCTATTTGGCCATAACTGCAGCCTGGGAGGAAGACCTTAGATGGAAAGAAGGTAATTGGAGCTGGCCTGAGGTAAAAATTGCAGATTCACAAATGCAGTCAGCTCCTTAACTCCCCACCATTTCTAAGGTAGAGTGGCTGGGACCAGTCTCTCCCTTACCTCCAATCCCACTCCCTCCAGGCTCCACAGGGCCGCTCAAGGCTGCCTTTCTCCTTCAGTTGGGCTTCCTGATTTCCATGGATAGGAGGTTGTGGAGGTGGGGCTTCCAGTCCTCACAGACCTGCCTCACTTGTCCGTCCAGGCTCCTGCACACAAGGCCCCTGTCCATGTGGGCACACCTGAGTCCAGGAAGGACACAAGCTGTAGGGATCCCAGCCTAGGCATGGAGGTAATTAGGCACATCTTCTGTGCTCCTGAAGTAATGTTTATTTGTCTTTCAATTTCTGCCAACCAAAAATAACTTGGGCTGTGATTTACCATCACGCAGTTATGTCATACTTCCTTACTGCTCTTATGACCAAGAAAGACTCCAGGCACAGTAGCCATATTATGTCCCAGCAAACTCCTGCTCAAGTTAAGTCACTATTTATGGTCCCTGTTGCTGGTCAAACATGACAACCAAGGGTATTTGCTGTTTTAGGGGCACATTTTAAGGCAAATGAAAAAAAATAATGAATATACCTATTTTCTGACTGAAATTTGCATCTGTCTTTTTACCCTCTCCTGGCAAATTGTTTTATGTTTATTTAAGCAGCCCTTAATAAAAATGTACAGCTGCAAAGCATCGTATGACTCAATGCTTTCTGGTTAAGAAAATTGTCCATAACCATAATTGACTTTCCTATTCATAACAGAATATTATTTTTCATCAATGCAAGGCTGCGGCCTAATATGTGAATGTTATAAATGCAGTGGATGCTTATCTGAGGTTGAAAGCACTTCATTCATTCCTTCAGTCAAGTAGCAAGCTTGTTTTGTAGACTTATTATGTGGGTTTTAGGACCTTTTGAAACAGAGGAGAAAGCATGTAGTGAGACATGAGAGCATGACAGTTCACTGATATGACAAGGATAGCCATTGTCAACCACAGTTTGACAATTTGTCATGATTGGCTATAAAGTGTGTCATAAATAATTTGTTACTGATAATAGTGGATGTACCAAATTGCTGAATGATTTACTTAGATATATATTGTAATGGTTTCAAGATTATCCTTACGATAGCAGCGTCACTCTTACTTGTTTGCATTTCAGTATGTCCCAATGAGAGTTAGAGAAAAGGATCCAATTTATAGCCAACATTCCAAGAATTGTGTATTCTCTGAGTACCCTCATGTGAGTATCATCTGTCAGTTGTATCACAGTTTAGAACTATTGGAGTGGCCCACAAGGTGTGTGTGTGGAGACAGATGAATGTGGGGAAGCAGGGTGGATAGGTGCAGCTTTTCAGAGATTGAGTAAACACATTTTTAGCTGGATTGTACCCAATTTTTGCAGAGCTAATTGCTGTTGACATCATAGAGCTACTATATACTGTCTATTTATCAGGTTCCAATATTTCTGCCAATTACAGAGATGAGATTTTAGGTAGTGACTGTCAGCTCATGCTTGTGAATTTAGCCTAAGTTGGAGAACCCCTAATTACACTTCTCATAATCAATTACTTCTAGTACTGGCTGCATTGCATGTTGAGCTGCATAGAAATGAGAATGTAACCCAAGAGGCAATTTCCAGGTTAGGTTTCATGGAAAGATTGTACTGGGGATCTAATATATCTGTCTTGGAAAACAGATGGGAACTGAGGCAAACAGAAATGGAAGTTAATAATAATGAAATTGATATGCCATCTCTACTGGTTGTGTGGGAGGCTGTTGGGAGTATAGAGAAGGAATGCCTAGGTTGCCTTACCTTTCCAATGTAAAATGGATTTCTGGAATTAACCAAAAGATATTAGGGTTAATACCTCACATGCAAATAAAATAAGTTATTGGCTTGGTGTTTTGGTTTGAAAGGTACAAAATGTTTCCCTGCCTCTGAAAATACTCTGCTGCTGGTGCTTGATTTTCTAATTTTAGAAATTGCAGTGGAATCATATTTTTTTTAAAAAACCATGCATTGCTATTTTAACTATTTTTCTTTTCTCCAAATGTATGCTTTGGGAAAGGAGGACTTTAAAAAAAAAAAGAAGCACATTCAGGAATGAACTGGAAGTTTTGCTAGAATTGTTGTTAAGAAGACCAGTTGTGTGTAGATGAAACCTCAGTAATTAATCAGTGAGCATCTAGCAGCCAAATAGCTGATGGGAGGGAGGAGATCCTCTACTTTGAGAAGGGGAAAATGACTCCCTTCTGACTGAAAAAGCACCTTCCCAGACCTTCTTGCTGCTGACATGCAGATGTACATCTGGCTGTAGTCTCCCACTCCCTGCTAGCCTTTGCCAAGCTATGTGGAAAAGAAATTCACTTTATCCCCATGCAAAGAGACAGAGAGAAATTGAATAATTAGATAGTTAAAATTCTGAGCACTGGCTAGGAGAAGGAACATGCCCAAAGCAATAAAAAGGCTTTCACTTAAAAACTGGCTGAAGAAAGATTTGAGCAATTTAAATAACTAGTAGAGTTGATTGGAGTAAAGGGAGTAGGAGTCTTAAAGCCTTGAACAAGCCTTGATACTCTATAGACAAGCCAAGAAATATTTAAGTTGTGTTAAATCTACTCAAGATTGATGAACAAGATAGAATAAATGCTTGATAAAAATTGAAGGGATTTATTTGCATATAGGTGTCTATGTTTCTACAAATCTTGTTCTAAATTTTATGTAGAGTTGTTTTAAATGCAGTTTTATTTATATAAAATGAAAGTATAATTGAGTTGGGGAAATGAGCTGTTTCCTCTCTCTGAGCTATCCAACCTAAGGGAAGCCTGTCATTCTGTCAAAGTGGTGACAACTTATCCCAATTGCAGGACTAGCACATAGGAAGAAAATAACACCATTTGAAGTTTCATCTTCAAAACTTCATAACCCACAACTCATAAGTGACAGCAAATACTGAAGTGTCTCAACCTTTGTATTAAACACTGCAGCCTTCTTTGAAAATAAAAATGTCCCTGGGAAGGTTGACATATAAAATTACTGGTAATCTTAATATGGTGATTCCCTCCAAACTGAGTATTTATCAGAACCATCTGACACCACACACCTTTCATTTATATGGAAAACTTTAAAAATAAAGGAAAGTACAGAGAAGAATGTAGCAAATACTTGTGTTCTTGCCACACAGAATGGAAATACATTATTTATTTATTTTACCTCCCATTTTCTTAAATAAAAAGAGAAATACTACAGGAAAATCAAAGTTCCCTTTATCTCACACTTCCAGTCAACCCATTTACCTTAATTTGGGATATTTTCTTCAAGGCCTGGAAAATATATTATATGGTTATGTATGTACTGTTTTTACTCAATATTATGTTCTTGAGAACAGCCCATGTAGGTGCATATTGATCTAGTTCATTTAAACTGCTGAAGAGTAACCTGTAGTACAACCAGGGCACATTTGATTTATTCATCCCTCAATTGATGAATATTTAGGTTGTTTCCAATTTTTTACTATTAAAAACAAACAACTTGCAATGAACACTGGTGTCCATGTGTCTTCGTATACTAATACTAGGTGGGAATTTCTCTAGGGTATGTATCTTTTAGAAAGTAGGGTAGGATTGCTGGGTTAAAGAGTATGCACACTTAGTTTTTCTGGGTCTTGGCAGGTTGCTTTTCAAAATGGCTTTACCAAATAACTCTCTCACCAGTGGTCTAGGTGTTTCCATTGACAACTTTTGAGTTTTATTTTTTGCCAATATTACAAGTAAAAATAGTATCTTTTTTATTTCTCTGAACACTAGT
>NW_005365070.1:2524193-2549004 GCF_000412655.1 Myotis brandtii | reverse complement strand
TCCTTACCTATTGATATTTTTACCCATTTTTATTTCTGGTTGTTTGCCTTTTTAAAACTGATTTATTATATGTCTTTTGGATGCTGTTTCTTTTTCAATTTTATGTGTGGCAAATGTCTTGGTTACTATATGGCTTGTCTTTAACTTTATAGTGTTATTTTTTCTATAGACATTTTAATGTTTAATGCAGTTACATTTATCAATCTTTTCTATGAAAGTTTGTGAGGTTTTTCTGTGTATGTGATTAATGAGTTCTTCCCTATTCTGAGATCATAAAAGTATTCTAAATTTGCACCAAAGTGTCATTAAATTTTGCTTTTAACATTTAGCTATTCATTTTGAATGGATTCTTAAGTAGGATTTAAAGAAGTTATCTAATTATATATTTTCTCACATGGATAACTTTAACACCATTTATTGAATAGTCTCTATTATTTATCATCCATGATTTATAATCTACCTCTGTCATATACCCATTTCTCATAGATTTACATGAATTCCTTTGGGGCTTTTTTTATATTTCATTGATCGATTTGTTTATACACTTGCTAATACCGTACTGTTTTAGTTGCTATAACATTGTAATAAATCTTGATAATCTGCACCCTCCCGCATTGCTCTTCTTCAAAATAGTTTTGTTTTTCTTGGTGCCTACTCTTCTGTGTAAATTTTAGGATCAGCTTGTAAAGATTGATTTTTAAAATCCTGTTACTTTTGATTAAACTTGAATTAAATTTATAGATCAATATGAAGAGAATTGCCATCTTTATGTCAAATCTTACACAATCGTGCTTTAGCTCTCCTTTTTGAGGTTAACTTTTTCTAAACTTTTTCCTTTCAAAATAATTATAGATTCACAATAAGATGAAAATCTAGTACGGAGACATCCCTGTACTATTTATCCATTTTCTTACAGTGGTTACATCTTAGTTTTTAAACAGATTTATTGAGGTACAATTGACACACACATTAAAAAACTGGGCATATTTAGCCTGGTCAGTGTGGCTCAATGGTTGAGCATCGACCCATGAACCAAGGGGTCACTGGTTCAATTCCTGGTAAGGGCATATGCTCGAATTATGGGTTCGATCCCCAGTAGAGGGTGTGCAGGAGGCAGCCAATCAATGATCTTTCTCTCTCATTGATGTTTCTATCTCTCTATTTCTCTTCCTCTCTCTCTCAAATAAATTTTAAAAACTGGATATATTTAATTTATACAATTTGATGAGTTTGAAGATATTCATATACCTTTGAAACTATCAGCATAATCAGATTATAAGCATATTCAGCACTTCTGAGGAGGGAGGGTCTGTGGCTGATGAACTCTCTTAGACTTTGAAAGTTTTTTTATTTTAATTACTCTCACTCATGAATGACAATTAAACTATATAAAATTTTAAGTTAATGGTTATTTTCCCTCAGCACTTTTTAAATATCATTCCACTGTCTTCTGAGCTCTATTGTTGCTAATGTAAAATCCATTATCTATTTTCATTTTTATGTCAGTTTTTGTATGTAGTCTGTCTATTTTCTCTGGTGGTTTTTAAAGTTTTCTATTTGTTTTCACTATGGTGTGTCTGGGTTTTTATTTATTTTATTTACTTTTTAAGATTTTGGCTTCTTTGGTTTGAGTTTCTATTGTCTTAATACAAACTACACTCATAATACATTGTTTTCAAAGTTTCCATTTTTTAAAAGTGGATTATGATCTTAAAGACTTTTACAAAGCAGTTCTTCTAATAATTATTATTTTCCTCAATCTTTAATGGTTGTCTTATCTATATACATTCTTATGTATGTCTTATCTATATTCAACATCCTTTTTGGAAAGGGGTTCTTTATTGAGTCTTTCTAAAGCATTCAATTTTCATAGAAATAACTCTTCATTTTCACATCTATATATCATCAATGTACAGAATATTTGTTTAAATTCCATAGTACAAGACTGGGGAAAAACACAACTGGCTCTTGGTAAATACAAATCTCTACTAGTTTGAGGAAAAGCACATGGATTTGCTAGAGATTAGCCTACTACCTTAAAATACTCAGCATGTAATGGATATCAGTCAATATATTTTACAGAAGGAATGGAAAGAGTTGATTAATCAGGACAGTACATAAAGCGGAGGTTAGATATGAGAACGTCTAATGTATTGAGCACCTACTATGGGCCGAGTACTGATTTAGGATATGGGGGTAGAGTAGTGAATAAGATAGACAAGGCTTTTCCTCTAAGGTAATGAGGGGAAGATAAAAAGTAAATATATAAATAAATAAGAAAATTAATTTCAGATAATAACAAGTACTATGAAGGCAATAAGACAGGGCAATGAAATACAGAATGATTGAGGAGTGAGAGGCTATTGTGACTTTAATTATAATGGTAGAAAGTGAATATAGCAATAAATATAGAGATAAGATAGATTTGAACTGTATGTTAGAGATAGATTTTAAATATACATTATATGAGGGCAGAAGGTAAAGAAAATAGAAGTCAAATTGATACCTTCTTTGGTGCCTGAGTGTGCATGGTGATGCCATTTTCTGAAGTATGGAAGAATTTAATTGGAGTATTTAGGGGGACAAAATTAAGGATTCTCTTAGTCACATTAAATTTCAGATTCTGTGACAGACATACAAGTGGAATTCCAAGAAGACAATTGAATATATGAATCTAGAGCTCAAGAGAAAATGTCAAGATTTTAGATATAAACGTATGTATACTGTTTAAAGCCATAGAATTGTATGAGATAGAAGAGGGCTCAATAGAGAGGGAGAAACAACAAAAGAGACTGAGAAGAAACAGCAAGCAAGATAGGAGTAAAACCAAGAATTTATCCTATTATGATGATTGGACAAGCAAGTAAAGATATACATATACAAGTATAATCATCACAGTATTTTTTACACTAGCAGGAATTAGAAATAAATGTCCATAGGGAGATGATTAAAGAAATCATGGTGCATATATACTATAGAATATATTAGGCAGACCTTAACATGATGCAAAAATTAATATTTATTGACATACAAAGAAGCCCATAATAAATTATTTCATGAAAGAGCAGATTGCAAAATAGCATATATAGTATGAGCCCATTAATGTAAAATTCTATTTGTATATGTAAACTGGGCTATGAGCGTAGAAGTTTTGTTTTGTTTTGTTTTTAACTTTTTTATTAATGTATCCTATTGAGTCTAAAAGTGCTTAGCACCCAGTAAGTACTAATAAATATATTTGAAGGAATGAATGAATTTTGAAAACTGCTCATCAAAATGTTCAGAGTGTTATCTCTGGGTTTTAAGATTAAGGCTATTTTATTTTCCTTTCTTTTTTATCTTGCTTGAAATTTTTTGCAATGAACATACATTCTTTTTATCAGGAAGAAAATTCTTTTAATTTTTGAAACTACCCTACCCTCATCAGTTACCTATGACCTCCAAGTACCCCTATTTGGCTGAATTCAGAGCAAAGCAGTTGCTTTGTAATTGTAAATCCTTATTTGGGTAGGAAGATCCTAATGATAGCAAAAGATATGTTGGCTCTTGAAGAGCTGGAGGCAGAAAAAGTGAACTAGGAGGTAAAGATCAACAGGAGCGTCAGTGAAGAAAGACTTGTGCCTTGGAGGAAAGGAGTTAAGCTGAGTTTTTCAAAGCAGAGCTGCATAACATCAGCTGAGAGCTCCTTGCAAGACCTGACCTGGGGGGAGAGGAGCTTGTGGAACTCAGAGAGCACAGTGAGTTTTGAAATCTAAATTATTTGTTTAAAATACATTTTTATTGATTTCAGAGAGGAAGGGAAAGGGAGGGAGAGAAAGGTAGAAGCATCAATGATGACAGAGAATCATTGATCGGCTGCCTCCTGCATGTCCCTTACTGGGGATCAAGCCACAACATGGGCATGTGCCCTGACTAGGAGGAATCAAACCTGTGACCTCCTGGTTCATAGGGCAATGCTTAACCACTGAGCAACACCAGCCAGGTGAAATCTAAATTCTTGACTCAAAATTGTGAATGGATATAGGAAATAATAAAAGAGTCAACCTGTGATTTCAAGATTGTGGTCTGGTATAGAAATGCCTCATTCCCTTTGGTGGTGACAGTGAAATATGACAAAAGCCTCCTGTTTGAAGAAATACTGATTCTCTATTTTTTCTGAGGCTGTAAGAAAAGCAAGTTGTATTATATTCTTTCAATAACTGGTTGGTCATACTTTGGGATTTAATATGTGTATTTGCCCAAACACTATCCTCCCCAACATCATCCCCATCATCAGAAGATCACTAGATTTTTTTCCAGCGTGGTAAGTTAATCTCCTGCTAGTATTTCTCCCATACTGTAGTATGCTGAGTGAGTGCTCATTTTCTTCCCGGCCTTGAGTTACAAAATGCTGTCTTCTGTTGCCCAAGTGTTGGAAAGTGCAGGCTCCAGGAAAAGGGTGGTGGTAGATAGAGATAGTGTTGCCAGATAAAATACAGGATGCACAGTTAAAACTGAATTTCAGATAACCAATGAATTTTTAAATGTAAGTATAACCCAGATATTGCATGGAACACATTTATGTCAAATAATTTGTTCTTTTTTTTTTTTACCTAAAATTCAAATTTTATTGGGTGCTTTTTAAAAAAATATACTTTTATTGATTTCAGAGAGGAAGGGAGAGAGAGGGAAAGATAGAAACATCAGTGATGAGAGAGAATCATTGATTGGATGCCTCCTGCAAGCCCCACACTGGGGATTGAGCCTGCAACCCAAGCATGTGCTCTTGACCGGAATCGAACACAGGACCTTTCAGTCCTCAGGCCGATACTTTATCCACTAAACCAAACCGGCTAGGGTTAATTGGATGGTTTTGTTATTAAATCTGGCAACCCTAGTGAGAGGAAAAACCCTGCCTTGTGATACAAGCATTTTTTTAGTACTGGTCACCTAAAATTTACCAGATTTTAGATGGACTTCCAATTTACAAAAAGGGAAAAAATAATTGATTAAATCAGGATTAGACAGCAAATCAGTCCTAGGGCTGAAAATTTAAGTTTTCAAGTTCTCCAACACATGATCTAATTCAGTGATCTTTTCATCATTAGTTTATTGCCTAGAAGGAAGCAAGATTAGAATTATCACAAAAGCATATATTCCCATGAAATGTAAAAATTTAAAAACAATCTAAAGGCAATGACTTAAAGTTTTAATTCTCTTCAGACCACAGACATGACATTATTTTGTCTCTAAGATAGTGTCTCTCAAAGTATGGTCCCTGGACTACCTATATCAGAATCATCTGGGAAGTAGTATATCAATTCAGAAAGTGAAGCTAATTGATCCTTTTAAGGATTGAGCCTATGGATTTTGTTTCACTGGCACCACAATTACTTTCTCCTTCATCTCCAGAGCCTTTAGTTCCAATAATAGCTTTTATATGGAGGATCTCAATGGCAGAAGACTTGTTGGTTATTTTTAAGATTTTGTTTTCTCCATTTCACATTATGAAAGTAAAATTGTTACAAGGTGAAATTATTAAAAAGCAAAAGTAGCCCTGGCTGGTATTGCTCAGTAGTAAGAGCATCAGCCCTTGAACCAAAGTGTTTCGGGTTTGATTCCTTGTCAAGGGCAATCAGGTTTGATCCCTTGCCCTGGTCGGGCACGTGCAGGAAGCAACCAATGGGTCTCTCTCTTCTCTCTTTCTGTCTCCCCCTCCCTCCTTCCCTTCCACTCTCTCTAAAAATCAGTGGGTGGGGGGGAGCAAACATGAAGAGGAATTTGATACCTTTCCCTACACACCAAATGAAGGAATCCAAAAGAACTATTAAATGTAAGAGAATGGATGATTGACCTTTGATATTATATCACCAAATTTAAATTTATCTTGGAAGCAGAAGTCTCTATCACCTGTGTCTTGCCTTGGTGCCTAGCCATTTCGTAAAATGTACTCTTTACTTTTCCTGGTCCTGACTCCAAAAGAACTAACCATATCTTAATGATATAGTACAGAGCCACAGTGTAATTGCCTCAGGTCAATAGTATACCCTATCAGATTGGAGAGAAGAATTTATTGTCAAAATTTAAAAAGAGCTCGGCCAGCGCGGCTCAGTGATTGAGCATTAGCCTATGAACCAGGGTCACAGTTCGATTCCTGGTCAGGGCACATACCCAGGTTGCGGGCTCAATCCCCAATGTGGGGCATGCAGGAGGCAGCTGATCAGTGATTTTCTCGCAACATGGATGTTTCTATCTCTTTCTCCCATTCCCTTCCTCTCTGAAATCAATAAAAAAATACTTTAAAATATATTTTTTAAAATGAGGTCAAGAAGTACAACTTGACTTTCAAAGAATCCCTAGGACATGTGTATAACCAGAAGGACTATTTAAATTGAGAAATTACTATTATGTATTAGAGCAAAACAAATGTGTTCAATAAACCTGTCATTTCACATTTATAGCAAACAGTCTCACATTCGGACAATTCCTTAATCACACACAAATAAAAATAACATAAATAGTTTGGTAATTTACCTCATGCTACTAAAATGCAAGTAATCTAAGATGGCTCGGCTATGGTGTTCTCATCTCATTTTATCATCAGGGACTCCATTCTTTTTAGTTAATCTTATGTGCTGCCAGTTGATACTTGCCTAAATATTTCCTTCATACTCAGAACATTATAGTTACTTTTTCAGGCTTCAAATATTTTCAACTAATTCTAGAAATTCGAGAGGTACGCCTGAAACTCTGACAGCTGTAGTTGAGACCAAAAATAGTCAGGCCTGCTCTAGGAGACACATTAAGCAAACAGAACCAGGAGTTTGAAGGTGACAGCTGAACAGGCATCAATAGGAAACTGCCAGGTGCTCAGTTGATCCAGCTAGAAATGGGAATAGACAGATTCCATCTCTAGAAATAGCACAGAAGATGCCAATAACTTATGGGATATACTTAATAGTATAAATCTTCCTTTCCATTTTCTGGTTGCTTCCCAGGAACCTTAAACTTGCTGTGAAAATTAACGTGTTTAATGAATAATCTTTGACATTGACTTGTTCTGCTCCTGTTGTTTTCAAGTAACTTGGCTAGGCACTATCTACGAAGAAGTTTATGATACAGTCTCTACTCACATGGCATTTTCACACCAGTTGGGGGAACAAAACAAGTATGGGAAAGTCCTGTCTTATGAGGAGTTAGATTACTGGTGAGCAAAAATAATTTATAAACAAAATACCGCTCAAAAATTTCTTTGAAAGGTGCTATATTGGAGACAGACATCATTTCTCAGTAAGTCCAACACAGGTTTGTTTTTATCTTTTCCTCCAGCATTATACCCAATAATTCTTTTTTAGTTGAGAACCAAGCCAACTAGCTTGAATATAGGGACCATGTTGAATTTATAAAGCACATACAGAGATGGGAAAAATTAGGTTAATAATAATAAATAACACAATAACAAATAAATAATACAATAATAAGCAGCATTTTTACAACTGTAAACATGTAAGCATGAGAATCACTCAGTGAGAGACTCACAGGAACCAATGCCATCTGAGGGAACAGAAGATTCATATCTCCCAATTTGAGTTAACTCCAGGGCAAAGCTTGAGTTAAATGGTGGATAAAATTGCCAACACAATTTCAATTGCTTTCTTTTCCTCATTCCTTCTCCATCATTTCCTCTCCCTTCTCCTCTCTCTCTCTCTCTCTCTCTCTCTCTCTCTTACGTTGGCCAAGGAAACCCCACTGAATATCCATTCCCTCATCTATAAAATGAGGATAATAATTGCATCTTCCTGATAGGACTATTCTGTTGATCAAATGCAATTAATGATACTTATCAAATGTTTAGCCCAGTGCCTCATAACATAAAAGCCTTGATAATGGTTAACTATTTTTATTTATTTTTTAAAAATATATTTTATTGATTTTTTACAGAGAGGAAGGGAGAGGGATAGAGAGTTAGAAACATCGATGAGAGAGAAACATCGATCAGCTGCCTCCTGCACACCCCCTACTTGGGGATGTGCCCGCAACCAAGGTACATGCCCTTGACCAGAATCAAACCTGGGACCTTTCAGTCCCCAGGCCGATGCTCTATCCACTGAGCCAAACCGGTCAGGGCTGGTTAACTATTTTTATATATAATTGCTTTTATTTCATTTTTTCAGCTTTATTGAGATACAATTAACAAGTAAAATTATAAGATATTTAAAGTGTATACATTATGGTAATTTGATATATGTATATATTATGACAGTACTACCATCATCTGGTTAATTAACAAATCTATCACTTCAGATATTTATCTCTTTTTTTGGTAGAACATTTAAGTTCTACTCTCTTAGCAAATTGCAATTGTATAATACAATGTTATCTATTATAATCATTATGTTTTACATGAGCTCTTCAGACCTTATTCATCTTATAGCTCAGTGGTTCTCAACCTTCTGGCCCTTTAAATACAGTTCCTCATGTTGTGACCCAACCATAAAATTATTTTCGTTGCTACTTCATAACTGTAATGTTGCTACTGTTATGAATCGTAATGTAAATATCTGATATGCAGGATGGTCTTAGGCGACCCTGTGAAAGGGTCGTTCGACCGCCAAAGGGGCCGCGACCCACAGGTTGAGAACCGCTGTCTGAAAGTTGATATCCTTTTACCTACCTTTCCCTATTTCCCTCACCTCTCAACCCATGGCCACCACTTTTCCACACTCTGTTTCTAAGAGTTTGACTTTTTAAAAAGATACCACATACAGTATTTGTCTTTCTCCATCTGGTTTATTTCACTTAGCTTAATGCCCTTAAGGTCCATCCATTTTGTCACAAATGGCAGGATTTCCTTCTTACTCATGGTTAAATAATATTCCATTATATATTACACTAGAGGCCAGATGCACAAAATTCGTGCAAGGGGATTGGCCCTCGCAGCCCCGGCTGCCTTGGCCAGCCCTCACAGCCTCCGCTGGCCCTCATGGCCTCTCGAATCCTCAGCCAGCCCTCACAGCCCCGGCTTCATCTGGAAGGTCGTCCAGAAGGATGTCCAGAAAGTTGTATGGCCGTTTGCTCTAATTAGCATATTAGCTCTTTATTATATAGGATTTTCTTTATCCATTCATCAATCAAAGAAACTTAGGTTGTTTCTATATATTAGCTATTGTGAATAATGCTGCAGTAAACATGGGAATGCAGCTATATCTTTGATATACTGTTTTCATTTCCATTGGATATATATACCCAGAAGTGGAATCACTGGATCATATGGTAGTTCTATTTATTAATTTTTTAGGAACTTCCATACTATTTTCCATAGTGGTTGCACCAATTCACATTTCTACCAACAGTGCATAGGATTCCCTTTTCTTCACATCTTTACCAAAACTTATCTCTTAGCTTTTTATGTCAGTCATTCTAACAGGTATGAAATGATATCTCATTGTGATTTTTTAAATTTAAATTCTTTATTGTTTAAAGTATTACATATGTCTTCTTTTCCCCCCATTGACCTCTTCCCAGCCATTCCCACCCCCCAGCACATGCCCTCACCCACTACTGTCTGTGTCCATGGGTTATGCTTATATGCATGCATACAAATCCTTTGTCATTGTGATTTTTATTTGCATTTCCCTGATGATTAATGATGTTGAGCATTTTTTCCCACACCTTTTGGGTCATGTGTATGTCTTCTTTGAAGAAATGTCTAGTCAGTTCCTTTGCCCATTTTTAATCAGATTATATCTTTCTCCCCCTTTTCCTTGGGTTGTATGAGTTCTTTATGTACTTTGCATATTAACCCCTTCATCATATATGATTTGCAAGTATTTTTTCCCATTCCATAGGTTGCCTTTTCAGTTTTTGATGGTTTTCTTTGCTGTGCAGAAGCATTTTAGTTTGATGTGGTCCCACTTGTTTATTTTTGCTTTTGTTACCTTTGCTTTTGGTGTCAAATCCAAAAATTCATTGTCAAGACCAATGTTAAGGAGCTTTTCTTATATGTTGCCTTTTAGGAGTTTTAGGGTTTATGCTCAATTCTTTAATCCATTTTGAGTTAGTTTTGTGTATGGTGTAATATAGTGATCGAGTTTCATTCTTTTGCATGTGGCTCTCCAGTTTTCTTAGCATCATTTATTGGAGAGACTATCCTTTCCTCGTTGTGTATTCCTGGCTCCTTTGTCATAAATTAATTGTCCATATATGGTTTATTGACCATATATGGTTTATTTCTGGGCTCTCTATTCTGTTCCATTGATCTATATATCTGATTTTATGCATATACCATACTCTTTTGATTACTATAGCTTTGTAATGCAGTTTGAAACCAGGAAGTGTGATGCATTAAGTTTTATACTTTTTCTGAAGCTTTTATGGGGGGTACTATTTGAGATCTTTGGTGATTCCATATGAATTTTATAATTTTTTTTCTATTTTGGTGAAAAATGCCATTAGAATTTTGATAGGGATTGCATTGAACCTGTAGATTGCTTTGGGTACTATGGACATTTGAAGAGCATTAACACTTGTAATCCATGAGCATAAACTATCTTTCCATTTAATTTGTGTCTTCTTCAATTTCTTCATCAATAACATAGTTTTTAGTGTACAGGGCTTTCACTTCCTTGGTTAAAGTTATTCCTACGTGTTTTATTCTTTTTGATGCATTTGTAAATGGGATTTTAAAAATATTTCTCTTTTTGATAATTTTTTAGTGTATAGATATGCAACTGATTTTTATATACAGTATTGTATGTTCTAACCAGAACAATTAGGCAAGTAAAAGAAATAAATGACATCCAAATCAGAAAGGAGGAAGTTAAACTGTCTCTATTTGCAAATAACATACACGCCCAAAGACCCCACCAAAAAACAGTTAGAACTAATAAAGAAATTCAGTAAAGATGCAGGATACAAAATCAATACAGACAGTCCTCTGGTTATGCCAGACTCACCGTACATCGTTTCGTGGTTACGTCGCCATCTCCCATTTATTTATTTAAAAAAAGTTTCATCATTTTGACATATGTACATATGTGCTTTATGTTTTTTATTATTTATTTGCCACAAGTAAAGGTCAGGAATTGTTATCTTTCTTTAACATTTTTTTTACTGTTTTACTCCATTACTGCTGTGAATGTGCTCCATGTGAGTGACATAAGTGCTTATGTAGGTGGGTTCCGACTTAGGTGAAAATCGCATTACATTGCGCCGTAGGAATGGATCTCTGACGTAACCGAGGACCTACTTATGTTGAATAGAAGTGGAGAAGGTAGGCATGCTTGTTTTCCTCATGATCTTAGAGGGAAAAATTTTAGCTTTTTATCATTGAATATGATGTTAGTTCTGGGATTGTCATGTATGGCCTCTATTATGGCTAGGTACATTCCCTCTATACCCAGTTATTTCAGAGTTTTTATCATGAATGAACATTGAGTTTTGTCAAAAGCTTTTTCTGCATCTATTGAGATGATCATATAATTTTTATTCTTCATTTTGCTAATGTGGTATATCACATTGATTTGTGGATATTGAAACATCCTTGCATTCCTGGGATAAACCCTACTTGATCATGGCATATGATACTTCTAATGTATTGTTAAATTCAGTTGGCTAATTTTTTTTGAGGCTTTTTCTATCAATGTTCATTGGGGATATTGGCCTGCAATTTTTTTTATCTTCAGTGTCTTTGTCTGGTTTTGATATCAGGGTAATTCTGACCTTATAAAATGAGTTTAAACGTGTTATATCCTCTTCTGTTTTTTGGAAAAGTTTGAGAAGAATTGATATTAATCCTTCTTTAAATGTTTGCTAGAATTCACCAGTGACACCATCTGGTTTTCTTTGTTGGGAAGTTTTTGGTTAATGATTTAATCTTTTTACTAGTAATTAATCTGTTCACATTTTCTATTTCTTTATGGTTCAGTCTTGGTAAGTTGTATGATTCTAGGAATTTATCCATTTTTTTCTAGGTGTCCAATTTGATGGCATAGTTCATAGTAGTCTCCTATGATCCTTTGAATTTCTGTGGTATCACTTGTAGTGTCTCCTCTTTCATTTATAATTTTATTTATTTGTTTTATCTTTTTTCTTGGTAAGTCTAGCTAAAATTTGTCTATTTTGTTTATCTTCATAAAAACAGCTCTTAGTTTCATAGATCCTTCCTATTGTCTTTTTAGTTTCTATTTCAGGTCTGATCTTTGTTATTTTCTTTTTTCTTCTAACTTTGCACATAGTTTGCTCTTCTTTTTCTAGTTCCTTGAGTTGTAAAGTTAGGTTGTTTATTTGATATTTTTGCTATGAACACCCCTCTTAGAACTGCTTTTGCTATATCTCATAACATCCCATTGTTAACTATTGTAGCAAGTGGGTTATATGTGGTGTATCAAATGAGAGAGACATGCCTTATGTGTTAAAAATAACTTCAGCCCTGGCTGCGTGGCTCAATTTGTTGGAGCATAATCTTATACACCAAAAGGTTGTGGGTTTGATTCCTGGTCAGGGCCTATACCTAGGTTTTGGGTTCAATCCCCAGTCAGGGCATGTGCTGGAGGCAACCAACTGATGTTTCTCTCTCATATCAATGTTCTTCTCTTTCTCTCTTCCTCTCTCTCTAAAATCAATAAAAACATATAATTGGGTGAGGATTAAAAATAATAAGTTCAGGGTAAGGAGACATAACTGAATGTGTGTTGGCACAGAGGAGTCAGGATGAAGTGATTTTTGAACTTGGTAAGGAATAAGTAACACAGAATTGTAGGGGAGGGGAAGAGTTAAAGTGAAGCACAGAGAAATCCAAGATGTAAACAATTAGGCATGCTCAAAATTCCAGAAGTAAATGGGGATAGATGAGGAAGGCTTGTTGCAGAACTTTAGAAGTTGCTGTTGCAGGGGGAAGGTAGGGAGGTGTGGTCATACGATTAAAGGCCTTGAATGCCAGGCTGTGATTCTGGAGGCATTATTTGAGATTTTTCACTCAAGAGTGATAAAATTATCCAAATATGCTTTCCAAATACAGGCACTTCCTACTGGAAGCCTTACCCCCACCTGGATCTCACTCTTCCTATTTCAAATTCTGTTGACACTGATTGCTCTTCCCCCAAAATAATTTTGACCCTAACCTTTTATCGCCTCATCTTGGGAACTAAATGTTTTCTCTGTGTGGTGTGGGGTGTGGGAGAGAGAAAATTATCTTTTCTCTGAAGATATGGCCCCACTTTCACTTCCTGTCCACCACACGAAGCTTAGCACAGTGTGGGTTCTGAAGGATTACTTAGTGAATTAACTCAGTGATTGATGTTCATAGATGTGCCTAATTGGAGAAGGAAAAACAATGTGTCTCATAGGCAGGGCGAGTGCTGACTCTGTAAGGAAGGTAGTAAAATAAAAGAAAGGTGGACAGGCTTCCCTGTCATAGGCTGATTCCTGAATTCTCAGAATCAAGTTTTTTGAAAATTTTCCTAAATATCTTTGCCTAAGTTAACCAAGGACCTGCCAAGCCAAACAAAGGCTGGCTGGCTAACTAATGTAATGGCTGCAGGGAATGGAAGGCTGGCTAGGAAGAACTCCCCTAAGTGCAGTGTTGTGGGGGAGATCTGCTTCCGTAGAGCCCAGAGGAGGAAGAGAAATAGCCTCTACCTTTAATCATAGCTATTCAAGAAACAGGCTCTGCTGAGAGCAGCAAACTCTGGGAGAAAAAAAATATAGTCTTTGCAAAGGAAACTTTTTTCTAACCTGAGGTGAACCTGAGGAGTCAAACTGTAAATGGGACTGGGAGGGAGAGCCTAGATATAAAATGAAAGAAGAGTACCTATTATACCCCTCCTTTCAAAGCCAAATTTTCATGTTTGTCACAGTCCATCTTTCCAAATACTCATAAAATAACCTCTCTGTGACTAATTTGGAAGCCCTATGCTTTTCTAATATTAATCTACATGTTATCTTACTTTGCAAAAGACTCTAAGCATATCAACAGAAGAAACAAAGTACGACGAATTCTGGTTAGATCTTGTCCCCTTCATGTTCAAAATAATGTCATTGCAGACAATTCAGAGCCTTGATACTTACCACCCTTCCTGGCCCCATACTGCTTTCTGGATTCCAAGCTGAAACTATTTCTGGGGCTCCAAAATGACCCCTTCTTGGACCTTTACCATTGAGAGTCCCATCCTTCAGCCTGCCTGTCTTGTCCAGATGTTAGGGAGAAAGCATTTTGATTTAACTAATGCACACTAAGGTATAAGTGAGGTCATATACAAACTTGCCCTGGTGTGATTGCATTTTCAGAGGGGCCTTTGTAAGGAACAGAATTCTAAACAGTCAAATTTCCAGAGTTATTTTGGGTCAATGTGTGATGAGACAAGTCTTATTTGGCCAACTCAAGTATACCACATGAGTAACCACATCAGCTACATCTGATGCCATTCCCTTCTATTGGAATGTTCTGGCCCCTCCTGTCTCACTCTCCAAGTTCTTTTTTTTTCTTCAGGGCTCAGCTCAAGACTTACCCATGAAGCCTGCCCAGAGTGTACCCGAATTTCTGCCCCACTCAGAAGTCATTGCTCCTCACTTGTTCCATCTGGGTTAGTTTGGTTTCCTCAAGCATATCCTGAGCTCTGTGAGAGCAGGAATCATGTTTTTAAACTTGTCTATCTTCCACTGATCATAGCATGATTCTGGACTCTTAGGAAGGGTAGAATGAATTTTCATATTAACCATCATTGCTTTCCCACATGTTAGCTGATTTGAGTCACAGAAACCCCATAAGGTAGGATGTCATTACTCCTATTTTACAGAGGAATTTATGTGGTGGAGCAGGGAACACTACTGAAAAGGAAGAGATTGATTTAAAATCTTGTCTCCCTTTTATTTCTTGGAATTCTCAATTCATCAGTCAATACAATATTTTTTAGTTTGACTTCTATGACCAGCACTGTGCTACTGGAAATATAAAAGAGGCATAGAACTGGAACCCTGCCCTCAAGTCAGTCATGGAGCAATGGCTCTAAACTTAGATGATTATCACAAATGTCATCCCTAGAGAATCTGACTCAGTAGTTCTGGCTTATGACCCAGGTCTTTCTCAAAGCTACTTGAAGAATTCTGATAATCAGCCATGATTGAAAATCACTGCTCCAGTGATCTCTATATTTTTAGGTTTTGATAGATCTGTGAAGATGATAAAATCAGCTGTTTTCCAAAGAGTGTGTGTGTGTGGGGGGGAGGGGAGCACACTAGTGATGGGACTGAAACACACAAACTTTATTTTTAAATATATATTTTAATGTACATTAGAAAAGATATAGCCATTTTATAAACCTATTATTTCACTGATATGATCACTTTCTTTTATTAAAATGTATTTAATTCTGACAAATATTATAACATGGATGAACCATGAAGACATATGCTAAGTGAAATAAGCCAGTCAAAAGAGGATAAATACTATATGATTCCAGTTATATGAGATACCTAGAAACATACAATCTTCTAAAATTAAGTCAGGGAGAATCAGAAAACCTGAATAAGCTGATAACAACTAGTGAAATTGAAACAGTAATAAAAAACCTCCCAAGTAATAAAAGTCCTTGACCAGATGGCTTCATAGGGGCGTTTTACCAAACATTCAAAGAACTAAAACCTATCCTCCTCAAACTATTCCAAACAATTCAAGAGAAAGGAAGACTTCCAAGCTCTTTTGAGGCCAGCAGCATTATCCTAATACCAAAACCAGATAAAGACACCACAAAGAAGGAGAATTACTGGCTAATATTTCTGATGAACATAGATGCTAAAATCCTCAACAAAATATTAATAAATCGAATCCAGCAATATAGTAAAAAGATCATACACAATGACCAAGTGGGATTTATTCTGGGGATGCAAGGCTGGTACAATATCCACAAATCAATAAGTGTAATACATCACATAAACAAAATGAAGGATAAAAATCACATAATCATATCAATATATGCATAAAAAGCATTTGACAAAATCCAGCACCCATTTTTTATTAAAAAAAACACCTCAGCAATATGGGACTGGAGGGATCAGACCTCAACATAGTAAAGGCCATATATAACAAATCTACAGCCAACATCATGCTCAGTGGGCAAAACTAAAAATGTTTCCCTAAGAACAGAAACAAGACAGAGATGTCCATTTTCACCACTCTTATTCAACATAGTACTGGAAGTCCTAGCCATAGTGATCAGACAGGAAGAAAAAATAAAAGGCATCCAAATTGGAAAGGAGGAAATCAAACTCTCATTACTCACAGATGGCATGATATTATACATAGAAAACCCTAAGGACTTCACCAAAAACCTACTAGCCTATATAATAAAAGGCTAATATGCAAATAGACCGAATGGCAGAACAACTGAACAACCAGTCGCTATGATGTGCGCTGAGCACCAGGAGGCATGTGCGGAACATGGTGAGCATTGGCTGCAGTGGGATGGTGGAGCAGGTGAGCGGGGATGCCAGACCAAGGTGGGGTGCTGGTTGCTGTCATCGGGGCAAGCCTCTGGTGGTTACTGAAAATTTTTTGCTCCCACATACTGACGTTCCCACCCGAAACTGACACTTGCTGCTGTTGTCAGCCCCGCTCTCACCTGCAGCCAGCACTGGAGCTGCTGACCGCACCTCGACACCGGTCCCAATCACTGGGCACCATCAGCAGGTATGAGTGGTGGCTGCCAGCCACGATCGCCCCTGAGGGCTTCTCCACCTCCCCCTGCTCTTGGGCGGTGATTGGGGAAGCAGCCGCCACTCACACCCGCTGACTGCGCCGGCCCTGCTAGCACCTGCTGCTGGCGCTGACCCCAATCGCTTCATGCCAACAGCGGGTGCAAGCTGGGCCTGCGCCAGCAGTGCATGGGAGCAGTGGTGGTGGAAGCTGGGCTGCCGGCAGACAGGGGACCGGGGCTGTAGCAGGAAGGGCTGGGCGAGTGCACGGAGGATGGGCCGAGACCAGCCCCTGTGCCTAAGGCAGCCTCGTGGCCCACAGTTCCTTTCAAGGTGCATGAATCATGCACTGGGCCCCTAGTATTTAATAAATTAATTCAGCCAAGTAGCAGGATACAAAATTAACATCCTTTATTTTTTTGCATGTACCTGTCCAATTTCCAAAAGGGAACCCTAGTATACTGCTGGTGGGAATGCAGACTGGTATTTTTATAAACAAATAATGAACTCTCAGAAAGAGAAAGTTTAAAAAATCCCATTTATTATTGCAACAACAAAAAAACAACATACCTAGGAATAAACTTAACCAAGGAGGTAAACGACCTGTACTCAGAAAACTATAGGACATTGAAAAAAAGTAGTAGAGGAAGATACAAACAAGTGAAAGCATATACTGTTTCCAGTGGTCGGCAAACTCATTAGTCAACAGAGCCAAATATCAACAGTACAATGATTGAAATTTCTTTTGAGAGCCAAATTTTTTAAACTTAAACTATATAGGTAGGTACATTGTTATTAACTTAATTAGGGTACTCCTAAGGCTTAGGAAGAGCCACACTCAAGGGGCCAAAGAGCCGCATGTGGCTCGGGAGCCGCGGTTTGCCAAGCCACAGTTTGCCGACCACTGGATTGGGAGAATTAACAACATTAAAATGTCCATTCTAGCCAAAGCAATCTACAAATTCAACACAATCCCCATTAAAATACCAACAGTATATTTAACAGCTCTAGAAAAATATTACAAAAATGTATGTGGAACCAAAAAAGACCCTAAATAGCCACAGCAATCTTGAGAAAGAAGAAAAAAGTTGGAGGGATCAAAACACCAGATATCAAATTATACTACAAGGCCACTGTAATCAAAACAGCATGGTACTGGCACAAGAACAGGCATGTATATCAATGGAACAGAACAGAGAGCCCAGAAATCGACCCACTCGAATATGGTCAATTAATATTTGACAAAGAATACAAAAGCATAAAATAGAGTAAGACAGTCTCTTCAATAAATGGTGCTGGGAAAATCGGACAGATACATGCAAAAAAAAAATTAAACTAGACCATTAAGTTACACCAAACACAATAAAAACTCAAAATGGATAAAATACTTAAATGTAAGTCACAAAACCATAAAAATCCTAGAGGAAAACATATGCAGCAAAATCTCAGACCTCTCACAAAACAGAATTTTCACTGAAATATCTCCTAGTGCAAGAGAAACAAGTGAAAAAATAAACAGGACTGCATCAAAATAAAAAGCTTCTCACAGCAAAAGAAATCATCACCAAAACTAAAATGGAACCCGCTATATGGGAGAACATATTCACCAATGATACATCTGATAAGGGGTTAATTTCGAAAATATATAAAGAACTCATACTTCTCAACAAAAGGAAGACAGATAAGCCGATTTAAAAATGGGCAAAGGACCTAAATAGACACTTTTCCAAAATGGGCATACAGATAGCCAAGAGACATATGAAAAGATATTCAATGTCACTAATCATCTGAAAGATGCAAATTAAGATGACAATGAGGTACTACCTTATACCTGCCAGAACGGCTACCATCAATAAATCAACAAAAAACAAGTGCTTCTGAGGATATAGAGAAAAGGGAACCCTAGAACACTGCTGGTGGGAATGCAGACTGGTGCATCCACTATGGAAAACAATATGTAGTTTCCTAAAAAAAAATTAAAAATGGAACTGCCGTTTGGCCCAGCAATCCCACTTCTAGGAATATATCCTAAAAATTCCAAAACACCAGTCACAAAGAAGATATGCATCCTGTGCTCATGGCAGCATTATTTGTAATAGCTAAGATTTAGAGAGCCCAAGGGTCCATTAGCTGATGAGTGGATAAAAAAGCTGTGGTACATTTATACCATGGAATATTATGTGGCTGTAAAAAATAAGGATCTCTTACCCTTTGAGACAGTATAGATAGAACTGGAGATTATTATACTAAGCAAAATAAGCCAGTCAGAGAAAGACAAATATCAAACGATCTCACTTATATGTGGAATCTAATGAACAAAATAAACTGACAAACAAATTGATCCAGAGGAATGGATGAATGGAACAGTCTGACAGATCTCAGAGGGGAGAGGGTGGAGGGAACAGGAAGAAATTAACCAAAGAACTTATATGGATACTCGAGGACTGGTGCATGAATTCGTGCATGGTGGGGTCCCTCGGTGTAGCTGGCGATTGGGGCCGGCCGGGGCTGATCGGGTCCGGCCAGCCAGGGGGAGGAACTGTGGGAGGTTGGCCAGCAGTGGGAGGTAGGCTGGGAGTGCACACTGACCACCAGGGGGCAGCTCCTGGGTTGAGGGTCTGCCCCCTGGTGGTCAGTGCGCGTCATAGTGACCAGTCAACCGGTTGTTCGGTCAACCGATCATAATGGTTGCTTAGGCTTTTATATATATAGATATGCGTAGTCCATGGACACAGACAATAGTGTTGTGAAGGCCAGCAGTGGAGCAGGGGCTGGGTGGAGGGGGGCAAAGAGGAGGAAATGTGTAATACTATCAACAATTTAAATAAATAAATAAATAAATAAATAAATAAATAAATAAATTTTAAAAATGGCAGTACAACCAGGACTTAGTCATCTATAAAAGGGCAGATGGAGGAAGGAGAGGAATCCTGGATGACCCCAAAGTTAGATGATGAGGTCGTGGTAGTGCCCTCAACTGAAATGAAAAAAGTGAGTAGAGGAGATGGTTTGGAGCAAAGGTGAAACATTTAGTTTTGAATATAGGGTGTTTGAGGTAATGGTAGATCATCCAAGTAGAGATGATCTCCAAGTAGCTTGAAATATGGGATTGGAGCTTGGGTTAGAAGTTAAAGGTCATTAAATTTATTTTAATTCTGGATACTTTATACAAGGATGGTCTTCCAGTGACATGTTCATTTTTATTTAGCATTGATTTAAAGACATATTGTTTTCATAAAAAAAATTGTGGTGTAAGACTTTGAATACAAGGGAGCAAACACTTAAGTGCCTTCAAAGCCAGAAAACATCAAGGAAGGGTGGGAATGGCCAAAGTGAGTAATTACAAATTTTCTTTTCTGGAAAGAAAAGAGAGAAAAACCATGGTGTAATTTCCAGTTGTCCTTTCTTGGAGCTCTAATGCATAGAAGGATTTAGTGTCCTTGTTACCCAATGCAACCTTTCAAAGAACTGTTGGATGAGAATCTAGTAATGAACCTTTGGGAACACCTTGTATGGAATCCAGCTCCTCTGCAATTAATGCAGTATGACAGCTGCCCGAATGATTTATATCAGGGTATCACGTAATACCACCTCATTTGACAAAGAGAGAATGGGAAGATTGACAATATTTGCTGTGTTGTCTGTTATATACTAGCTCAGTATATGAAAGGCTATACCCCCTTAAGCATGACTGACAAAATTCTTGGACTTGCTATCCCACAAAAATCTCATCTCTGATTTCTGTGAGTCAAACTACTGGAAAATGTCCGAGTTGGGGGGGAAAAAAAAGCAGGTTTAGCAGATGTTTTGCTGTGCTATGCTCTTAGAAGAGAGCAAGAGAGGAAATGGTTTTCTCTGGACACATTTATAGACAGAAGTACTGTGGGAGCCTTTTCTTCTAAACCAGTTTCCTGGTTTAGAAAACCAGGAAAAAATCAGGGCTGGTCATCAGGGAAACTTATGAAGTTTGTTTTTAGCCCTTTCACCTCTCTTCCTGTCTTCTGTTTCTTTCCTCACAACTAGGATTTTTTTAAGGTTTAAAATGTATTTTAATAATTTGATACTGCATTATTGCTCCATTTCTTAGAAAAACTCCAGAAGTATCAGGGACAAATCAAACATGGCACACAATTTTAAAAATACACAGCATAACTACCTAAGATAGGCAATGCTTAGAGCTACTGTCTGACCTTCAGCATACAGCAACCCTGCTCCCAAGATTGTACTAAGCCTATCAAGAAAAGCTGTGGACAGCAATATCAGACACAAAAGGGCATTCCTGGGTTGTCCTTACCCAAGAAAAAAGTGGAGGCAAGTTAATACAAGATTTTTAAAAGATATACTAAAATGAAAATCTCTAAGATAAAATGTCTTCCTTAGGACATGAAGGGATAATATATGGGACACAACAGAACCGTATGTATATTATCTGTGACTTCTGTGGACATTTTTCCTGAATTCCAACCTGGGAGTGAATGGAATGATGGGGCTAAGGTCATTGGGGGTGTTTATGGTTTTTGTGGTATATGTGGCAGTGTCTCTGGGGTTGGGAAATTTAATAATGAGAACACAAATAGAACAAGACAAACAAAGAAAGGAATGATCAAGATTAATGGGGGCTCTAACTGGATCCACTTTGCCATTGTTCCCCCCTCCCAGGCCCTCAGTAATCACATGAGACTTCAGGAATGCATCACACAGTTATGATTAAATGATATATCACACAGAACTGATTTGTTAACTATTGCCCCTCCCTTGCCCACTGCCTCTAACATATTCCCTAGAGTAGTACAGGCAGGGAAGACCTAACTATTGGGAGGAATCTCTAACACTTTTCCAGGGTAGAATTCTGGCTAGCCCAAAAAGTGTCCTTCTCTTAAGGGTTTTGGGAAACTAGATACTTCAATTTTATTAGTGTCAGCGATTTTTGTTTGGAGAAAATTCAGCTCCAGGATCTGCACAGTTGAATGCAGGAGGTGTTCCACCAATTGTTCCTATTCCTTTCATTGTAGCAGTGTGGCCAAAACATTTGGTAGTTGGTAGGGGCAAAGTCAAGGTTCCATCTGGCATCATAGTAGAAGTTCCTAGAGGAGCTGAGGTATCAGCCGGCATAGGAGCAGGGGGCATGGCACTTCTGTTGTTTATGCCCATAGCACCTCCCATAGCCATCTGGCCCATTTGTATCTCCTGCTCTCTGGCATCAGGGGAGAAACCCTTGAATTCTTCCTGCTGTCATGGCATCTCTTCTTCATGTTGTCTGTGCTCCTCCCCTGGCCTGAGCTCCAGCTGCTTTTGTTTTTGCACTTCTTGATTGTACAGTTTTTCAATCCTCCAAAGTCTTTCATGATGCCTCATCAAATCCTGCCTCATTAGCATGACTTGGTGCTCATGGTGAGCAGCCTCCATCTCCATCTCCAGTTTTTTGAGCTTCCTTGGTGTTGTGATACACTTGGTCCTGTTGCTGCTTCTCCATCTCAATGAATGCCTTCCAGTGATTGTCATACTCATACTCAAAAGAGCCAGGCTGTGCAAATCTAGGTGGCTCCTCCCTCTCCTTGTGAAATTGCTGGTTCTTTATAACCAGCTTCTCTGGAAGTCCTCCTTCATCATCTAACTGGTCCATGGGCTCCACAGTCACAGGCAGAGGAAATGTGGTAAACAGGAAGGAGCCTTCATTGCTTCTGCCCAGAGCTTTCCAAGCAGCTGTCTTCCCTGAGAATTAAACAATGCCTTTTGCTGAGGGCCTTCCTCAATGATCCACAATAACTATGGCCCTCTCCATCTGGCTGAACACAAAAAAAGGCTTCCTCCAGCAGTTTGTTGGACACATACTGAGGAAGGTTTCAGACTGTAAGGGATACACTATGGCAGGCAAAGTACACATGCAGCTGCTTTCCACGGAGTGGCATGTTGTCCAGCTCTACTTTAGCAATTTCTGCTAGAGTTTGTGTTTCCAAGCAGATAAAGCCAAAGCCCTTATCATTATGAATGAAGACTTTGTCTGCCTTCCCATATTTCTCAAATATTCCCTCACTTCCTCCTCAGTGATATCAGGAGGAAGATTGCACACAAAGAGCCAGCTACATTAGGTGAAGGTCTTCTCTCCTAGCTTCCTAAAATTCTTCAGGTCAATAGTCAAGCCTTCATTTTGGCTGCTGGCTTGCTGCCCTTCTGCAGGTATTGGTGCAGTGGTGGCTGATGCTGTTGCTGCTGTAGTGATGATGATGCTTCCTTGGAGCATAGTTTTGCTTCTCCAAGTTAAAGGTTTTATTCTCCTTTTTGCACCCCTCTATCGACTGTTCTCACCTCAGACTAATGGCGACCAGAACTAGTTTCAATAGTCTACAGCAGCGGTTCTTAACCTGTGGGTCGCGACCCCTTTGGGGGTCGAACGACCCTTTCACAGGGGTTGCCTAAGATCATCAAAAAACACATATATAATTACATATTGTTTTTGTGATTAATCACTATGCTTTAATTATGTTCAATTTGTAACAATGAAAATACAACCTGCATATCAGATATTTACATTATGATTCATAACAGTAGCAAAATTACAGTTATGAAGTAGCAACGAAAATAATTTTATGGTTGGGGTCACCACAACATGAGGAACTGTATTAAAGGGGCGTGGCATTAGGAAGGTTGAGAACCACTGGTCTACAGGCTTACTTCCAAGTGCCCATAGCTATCACACAGCCCCAGATTTCCACTGTGAGGCCTCACTAAAACTAATAATAATTACTATGTATTGAGAAATGACAATGTGCCAGACATTGTGCTAGGTGCTTTATATAAACATTATCTCATTTAGATCTCAAACTTATGAGGTAAGTACTATTATTCCCCTCATTTTATGGATTAAGAAAGTGAAGCTTAAAGAGGTTAGATAGATTTTATTAAGGTACAAACTCAAATCCAGTGCCCTTTCCATTACATCACTCTTTTGTCATAGAGTGATAAGAAAGAAAAGGGTATGCCCTGGCTAGCCAAGGCATATCAACTCTAGCAACCAGAAGATTCTCACATCACATTTTTAAAAACATTTTTATTGATTTTTAGAGTGAGAAGAGGCAGAGAGAGAAACATCAATGTGAGAGAGAAACATGGATCAGCTGCCTCCTGCACCACCACCCCCTGGGGGGATTAAGCCTGCAACACGGGCATGTGCCCTGACTGAGAATGGAACCAGCAATCTTTTGGTGCACGGGACAACCCCCAACTAACTGAACCACACTGGTCAGAGCTCATATCATATTTTTCAGGAATGAACTTGCCAAAAGATCTTAAATCTAACCTAAGACAGACTCCACTGATGGTCCAAAGGAAACTGTAAAGATGTTTCTTATCGTTGATAGGGGTAAAAGGAGAGTTTGGGTTTAACAAGAAGTTTATAGGTGCTTTTAGATGAGGAAACTATAACACATATTTTCTGTGGTAATTTCAAGTGATTTTTGAATTTGCACTTTATTTCTTTTTTTAATATATTTTATTGATTTTTTACAGAGAGGAAGGGAGAGGGATAGAGAGTTATAAATATTAAGGAGAGAAAAAAATTGATCAGCTGCCTCCTGAACACCCCTACTGGGGATATGCCTGCAACCAAGGTACATGCCCTTGACTGGAATCGAACCTGGGACCCTTCAGTCCACAGGCCGATGTTCTATCCACTGAGCCAAACCAGTTAGGGCTGCACTTTATTTCTATCTAGCCCCGTCCATGATCAATCTGTTACGGAGCTTTAATGCCAACATCGCTTTCATAATCTCTTTACTGATACATCAGTCTGAAGAGTGGCACAAGATTTGAGGGGCACTAAGAAAACTTTAGGATTTGTACTTATCCCCCTATTAAATTGCAAGTCCTCTAAAAGGGTAGGCTATTGTCACTTCTTGAATAATCACACAATTTCTTAATAGGATTAGTTCATCCCATTGTTTTCCAATATGAAGGCTAAGAACCATGATTATAGGTCATGTTGGATGAAGAATTAGGGGCAAAGGACAAGCTGCAATTGGGGTTCTGGAAGGGAGCTACCAAGAGAAGCCTAGGCTCCTTCTCAAATTTATTTAGGGTCAGTGCTGGTCCTCAGCACATGGCTTTCTGTATGGCTAATCAATACAGAGCTCAAACTAAGACCCAT
>NW_005365070.1:2512292-2524115 GCF_000412655.1 Myotis brandtii | reverse complement strand
GAAGCTAACCCCTGCTGACCCACCATGAGAAGGGCTTGGTTTCAAGGTTGAGCAGTAAACAGGGCTTATACCAAGTATTTCACACACTCTCACCTAGATCTCCCTGTGCTAAACAAGATGGATGGCTGAGATCAAGTGGGATTTACAGCCAGAAAAAGGCATTTTCCTCTGTTTATTTACTTTTCAATAAAACGAAGTAGCCCACAGAAGAGTCAAACTAGTGAGTCTGCCCCTCTTTGGTATACACTAGGTTTGGTATTGTACCCTGAAAGACATAGTCTTGGCCATCAACTTCCCTATCTTCAAACCATAGAATGACAGAGCTGTAGGAAGACTCCTAACTCACATAGTTCCACCCTTAGTTGCACAAACAAGGGACAGAGCAGCTCAGAGAAAGAGATGGATTTGCTCAAGGTCATAAAGTGAGTTAATTGTGGGCTAAAACCCAGATGTCCTGATTCCTGGATGAGTACTCTTCCACTCCACCACATTGTAACCTCATCAATGGCAGTCCTCCAATTAGGGCCCCTTGGTTTACATCTGTTTCACGTTCCAAAGTATTCTCCTAGCTGGCTTTTGGGGCTCACTTTGTAATCCAAGGCCGTTTGGATAGTGCCTCAGTGTCATCCTGGATTGTTCTTCCCAGATCAACTGCGATACAGGCCAGGATAGAACAGTGCCACAAAATCAGTCCCCCCTGGCCTCTGCACTATGAGTAAAGGAAAATGAATGTCTCTGTCTTCTGTCTAGGGCTCTCAGATTGCTGAACAGATGTCTGTCTTAAAATGACTCCTTAGATACTAGGCAGAGAAAATATTGGTTACATGTCCTGATAAGGGAACACAAGCTTTTATAGTGCCAAAGAGCCACTGTTGCCTACCTCCCCCTCTCCCCCACAGGTCCAAATGTACAAAATGTTGGATTTTCCTTGTCAAAGATATGTACAGAGTCCACTACTTGAAACATTCTGGTTAGCCCTCTGCTTTGGAAAATTTGCTTTTAAGTTCAAGCTTGAGCTCTTCTCAGAAGACCTTACCTGTTCTTCTACCAGGCACTAGACTCCCGACACAGTTTTTCCATTCAAATGAAATAACCAGTATTTCCCCAGTCCTGACCAAAAAAAAGAAAATATGTCATTTTGTTTAGCCTTCTGTATTCCATATATTTGCATGCTTCTCCTCCCTGAACCCACCAGCCTGTGGCAACGAATGGGCACTATTTTTGGAGCTAACCTAAGTGAAAGGACAGTGGCACTGGAGTGAGGAATTTGAAAAGGGATTCCTATGTCTCTGGTGCTAGGCTCGGCTCCTGTTTCACTCTAAGCCTCAACTCAGTAAAAGTAATCATCTGGTGTTGCTGCCTAATGCTGGAGATGCTTAGTTCCTGTTGGGTCTACTTTCAACAGCTCAAATAGTAGCAGGGTACACAAGTTGGAACATGTTCCTCAGGAAGGGCACATGACATATGGCCACTCACTTAGCAGGGCCAAAACTATTTCTCCCTGGAGGCTGACAGCTGCTCTGCTGAGGCCCTCTGGACAAGCTAGGCAGCCTTCCAAGCTGGGAAAAGCCATTTATTCTCCACTATCACCTTCTACCATCAAAAAAGAAGCTAGAGTGAGGCTGTCTTCTTACATAGTTCAAGTTAGGGATGGCCCTACATATACTCTATGTGATTCAAGGGATATGCCTAGGACCAGCTTTAGGCAAAGCTGAAAGAGGTGACCATTTACATATTCTGATATAATGGCTTTCCAGTAGGGCTGTAATTATCTCTCCTCCCAAGCCATTATGCTGACAGAAATCTTAGACCAGATATGTAAGTTATGGATTCTGGCATCTCCACCATTTCCTTGTAAGGGAAACTACATGGCCCATGGTTCTTGCTGAAGAAAATAGCCCTAGACTATTCTTTGAAACTTGAATGGTTACTTCTTTAGTCATGGATGGACATCTGACCTGAGGGCACTGAAGCTATTAAATGGTGGATGACTTTGTATGAAGTGGACTAGCTAGAAAGCCATGCTTAATAGGGCAATGGGAAGTAGCTAGGACACATCCTTGGAATGCAAGTATGAAAATACTGAGATTTTTAAAAATATATTTTTATTGATTTTTTACAGAGAGGAAGGGAGAGGTATAGAGAGTTAGAAACATCAATGAGAAAGAGAAACATTGATCAGCTGCCTCCTGCACACCCCCTATTGGGGATGTGCCCGCAACCAAGGTACATGCCCTTGACCAGAATCGAACCTGGGACCCTTCAGTCCGCAGGCCGACGCTCTATCCACTGAGCCAAACCAGTTAGGGTGAGATTTTTAATTCATTGGTAGCAGAAGTATAAATAAAAAGGTACTAGACCAAAGCAGAGAACAACTGCAGTGTTGTTGCTTTTTAATGGAAGAACACTTAATATAATTCCAGCTATTGAAGAGATGAGATTCAATTCCTAAAAACTCTCTTAGTTCCTGAATGATGCCAAATCCTGAGTTCCCCTTAGAAGTTTGGAAGGCACATTTATTTGTCTTCATGTAGTTGGGGATGAGGCTGAAATATGCAAAAGGGATCCTTCTCTTGAGGGTAATGGGGAAAAACTCATAGCACCAGTGGACTTTTTTCCCCCCTTGGAACTCAACTTAGACTCTTGGTAAGCCCACCAATTTCGTGCATGTCATATAAAAGTCCCATCCTCAGTCCTTTTCTCTAATTCCATCCATCTGCCCAATTCTAGTCCAAGACTGATCATCACTTGATGTGGCCAGCTTCCCAGGAGGGTGACAGAAGATCATCCTCTCTCTTTCTGAGCATTCCAACCCAGATCAATCCAATCAGGCAGTATACAAGAGGCTTCTGTCACCTTGCCTATAGTGGGGGCATGCCAACTTAGCTTTTGCCTTTAGATCTAGGCCAACATGATTGAAGATGCCCAACTCAATTTTCAGGCCTTACACATGGTCCCCACACTGACTAATGTGGGCACCAAGAGGGGTTGGACACAAAGCCAGTGTTGATTTGTGGCAGCTCCAGAGGCCTTTCATGGCATAATAATTATCCTTCCAAGCCTCTTGCCACAAATAGCTAGCATGAGTGATTTTGCAGTATTTTTAAAAGTTGCATAGACAGTCCATTTTTGGGCTTGGTGTTGTGGACAGAATTGTGAAAGAACCCTACCTATCCCAGATTTTACCAAAAGCCAACCCTATCATCTTTTTTCAGTCTGGGATGAATTAGCCTGTGTGGGGAAGCAGAGAAAGATAAATGATACAAGGCCACTGTTTGCAAACCTCTGGCAATCCATGGTGGAAAATATTTGTGACACAGATATTTGTACCATCATATGGTTAGAGCCCAATAGACTTTCTTCTAGAAAAAGAACCTAGATTTTAGTCTTCCTCAAGTAGGCCCATCTGAACCAGTTTTTGAAATTCACCCCGCTATTTTTGATATTTATGATGGAGATTGGCTAGGCCTGCAATGATGGAGAAAGGGTGCTCTAGGTGACATCTCTAGAATCTCTGCAGATAATGGGAGAAATGGCCATGGAGGTTATAGGATGATTCCAGGACCCAAGCGACTAAGCCAAATCTCGTTTCACTGCTGAATCCACAAAACAAAAATCAATTTTGTAGCTTCAGATACAGAAAAAGTGAAAACTTTAAAGTTATGTAACTCTTGATTTTTCTTAATGTACTGAAATTTCACTGAAAATTCTGGAGATAGAGGAAGGGAAGAAGAAAGCATTGAAACTGAACAAATCAATCACACACAAAATAATATTGCACATATTTCTTGGACTTATCTCTACTACTTATGAATTGGGCAAGGATGAAAAGACATCTTGGTTTCACAATTGAAGAGTTCATATGCCCTCTTGCTTTATCTCCACTTACTGTTTGAGTTTGGCTTTAAAGGGATTTATGTGACACTTCTCCTAGAACAGTGGTTGGCAAACTGAGGCTTGCAAGCCACATGCGGCTCTTTGGCCCCTTGAGTGTGGCTCTTCCACAAAATACGGACTTCTGTGCATGGGCCACGTATTTTGTGGAAGAGCCACACTCAAGGGGCCAAAGAGCCGCATGTGGCTTGCCAGCTGCAATTTGCCGACCACTGTCCTAGAATATCTGATTAGCTTACATTTTATAGTCAAAAGCAGATAGGGAGTCACCTGTGGCAAGGCCAGGCTTAATAACCCTGTTCGAGACAGGAGGAGCCATTGGCCAAAGGGTTCTTCCTTCCTTCTTGAGCCCTCAGAACCCATATGAGCTTGTTTGCCTCCCTAACTGGGCCAGAAACCTGGGATCCATGTCCTATTCAGTGGTCCCAAGAATAGCTTCATTTGTCAATGGTCCTTCTCTCCAAAGTACCCATTACCAGATACATGAAATCAGGTTTAATTTTAGAAGCACAGAACATCTGAGCCAGAAAAGTCCTTAAAAATCAACTTTCCCAGAAGAATGTGAAAAATAACTATAGAACAAATCATAAGAATTAGCATATTACCATTGTACAACCATCTTAATAACGGATTCAGGCAATGATCAACAATTTATGCTGAAACTTTAGGGCACAAGACCATGTTAGTTTGATTTTTTTTTATGGTGGTGTCTGCCCAGTTTCTCCATTGTCACTGTATCTTTTCCCCTTTGAAATTTCAAACCTAACATCACTGGCAATGGAGCAAATTTATGTATGTGGCTCTTAATGTAATAAGTCGGTAAGGACACCTTATTTATGTAACATCTTTAAAATTAAAAGCCAAGAAAAAAGTACCTTTTTGTAAAAATTGGGAAATTGATACCCAAAGAGGAGAAGGAACTGAATAAAAAACTGGAATTAGCCTCCTAGTGTGCCATCTAGTTCCAACCATGATGATGTTGCTGCTGATACATTCATTTTTTTTAACAAATATTTTTATGAGTTCCTGTTATGTCCTAGGTATTGTGCTTGGCACTCTGGAGTAATCAGTGAATAAACAAAAGATCTCTGCCTTCACAGGGCTTAAATTTATCTTCATATTTTTTAAAAAATATTTTTATTGATTTCAGAGAGGAAGGGAGAGAGAGAGAGATAGAAACATCAATGATGAGAGAGAATCATTGACTGGCTGCCTTCTGCATGCCCCCCACTGGGGATCAAGCCCTCAACCCAGGCATGTGCCCTTGACTGAAATCGAACCCAGGACCCTTCAGTCCACAGGCCGATGCTCTATCCACTGAGCCAAACCAGCCAGGGCTATCTTCATATTTTTTATCTTTACTCTCTTCATTCCCATTCTCATCCTTGCCATTTCATTGTATTTAGCACCTTTTAAATTTGTGGTCCTTTGCAGAGAGACTCCTAAATGGATATATCTCCAGGACATGGCACAGAGTAAGTGCTTAATAAATAGTTGTTGAATTAATGAATGTGCATGTGTGTGTGCACAGGTTAAGACTGAGTGTATATCGTCACTCCATGTCTGCACTTTAGCTCAATTTATTCCCCCTTCTTGGAATAGCATCTCCACTTCTTTACCCTGTAAGGAAGCCTCATTTCTTCAATGACATCTTCCCAAGAGGATCTACCCTCTTAACAACTATAGTGTTTACCACTCATTTGATTCTCATCACACACAGTATTATGGCAGTTTGGGGATTATTGTTTGGTTATTTTATTTTATTTTTTAAACTTTATTTTCTCTTTATTTTATTTTTTCCATCATCATTTATCCCCCACTATACCCTCTTCCACCTCCACTGACACTCCTCCTGCTCTGCAATCACCACACTGTTGTCCATGTCCATGAGTTCTTTCTAATTTTCTTTCTTTTTTGCTCAATGCCTCCAACCCCACAATAACCCAGAGCTGTTTTCCTGCTCTCTATCTGTGAGTCTGTCTCTATTTTGCTTGTTAGTTCAGTTTGTTCACTAAATTCCACATATGAGTGAAATCATATAGTACTAGTCTTTCTTTGACTGGTTTGTTTCACTTAACATAATATTCTCCAGGTCCATCCATGCTATTGCAAAGGGTAAAATTTTCTTCCTTTTTATGGCCAAGGAGTATTCCATTGTGTAAATGGACCATAGCTTTTTTTTCATCTACTGATGGACACTTGGGCTGCTTCCAAATCTTGGCTATTATAAATAATTCTGCAATGAACATAGGGGTGCATATGTTTTTTTCATCTCGGCTCTGTCATTTGCTGGCTGTGTGACTTTAATCAAGTTACTGAACCCCTGGTTCCTAGTTTCTATCTATCAAAGAGAATAATAATGGTACTACCCCCAAGAATATTGTGAAGATTAAATGGAGTGATGCATGCAGAGCACTTAGAACAGTGACTGGCACTTAGTTGGTGCTCTGTCAGTGATAGGAGAGAAATTTCCAAATCAAAATATTGGGGCACTGGGGGAATTCCAAAATGGCAGCAGAGTAACTGGAAGCTACACTGACACTCTCCTAGTACTAAACAGGAATTACAACTAAAATACAGAAAAACCATCCTGAATAATCAACTGAAGACTAGCTGGAGAGAACCTTGATAACCAAGGATGGAAAGTGGATACCGCATAGAGGCTGGTAGGAGGGCAGAGGCAAGAAAGGGCTGACTGAGCTCCCACAGGCAGCAACTGAAGTTCCAGAGGCATATTTCAGCTGTGGGGGTTCCCACTGAGAACTCTAGGGTCTAAACCCCAAGCTGGGCCTTCATCCCAGAGCACCCAAACTGAGAAGGGTGCCCACATAGCATCCAGCTGTGAAAAGCAGCAGGGTTGTGTCTTCCAGAGAGAGATGGCTGGAAATGCAGGCACCCTCTTAAAGGGTCAATGAAGAAAATTCCCTGTGCAGCCACTCACCTTGGGCTCCAGCAGAGGGAGGACAGAGTGGACTAGAGCTGTGTGAGCAGAATCCAGGGTTGGGGGCTCTGAGGTTAGAGCTCAGAAGGCAGCCATCCCAGTTTCCTGTGCTGAACCATTCCCTCATACTGCAGAGGACATCTTTCTCCATCAGACCTTTACCATCTAGGCAGCTTTTACCTTGGGGGTGAAGCAATTGCCCCACCCTATTAGGAAACCTCTTGCCCACCCAGTGGTCAATAGCCTGCAGATAGAGGTGGATCTCTGGAGCCTTTGAGTCTTTGCCTGATCTCCTTCTGGGCCTGGAGATAGGAAAAGCAAACATTGGTGCACATTTTGGTCCTTTCCAAAGGCACCCAGCCCCAGCAGAGGGAGCCACAAACTGTGGATTGCTGATAGCTCCACACAGGGTACTCAGGGCAAGTTACAAACAGCTTCTGACATTGTCCTGTCCTAGAAATTTGGAGTCATAAATCTACCTAATACATAGACACAAATCCAAACAGGCAGCCAAAATGGGGAAATAAAAAAAACAGGCCCCAAATAAAAGAACAAGAGAATTCTCAAGAAGAAGAGCTAAATGAAATGGAGATAAGAAACTTATCAGATATAGAGTTCAGAATAATGATGGCAAGGATGCTCAACAGCATGAGAAAAGATATAGTAATTATGAAAAGAGACTAGTCATAAATGTAGAATAACATTGGGCCCAGCTGGCATGGCTCAGTGATTGAACATCGACCTATGAACCAAGAGGAAACAGTTTGAATTCCTGGTCAGGGCACATGCCTAGGTGGTGGGCTCGATCCCCAATGTGGGGCATGCAGGAGGCAGCTGATAAATGATTCTCTCTCATCATTGATGTTTCTATTTGTCTCTCCCTCTTCCTTCCTTCCTCTCTGAAATCAGTAATAATTTTTTAACGTTAAAAAAAGAACACATTAGAAGGAATACACGGGAGATTAGGGGAAGGTGAGGATTGGATCAGTAAATTAGAAGACAGGGTAGAAAAAACCACTCAATCAGAGAACCAAAAAATAAAAATAATAATAAAAACAATGAAAAAACAGGAGAGAGCTGTGGGAAAACATGAAACAATATTCACATCATAGGAGTGCCAGAAGGTGATGACAGTGAGCAAGGGATAGCGAACCTGTTTGAAGGAATAATGGCAGAAACTTCCCTAATCTGGTGAAGGAAAAAGTCACAGGAGTTCAGGAAGCACAGGGAGTCCCAAGCAAGGATACCCCAAACAGGCCATATCCAGACACATCATAATTAAAATGCCAAAAATTAAAGACAAAGAATCTTAAAGGCAGCAAGAGAAAAGCAATTTGTTACCTACAAAGGAGTTCCTATAAGGCTGTTTGCTGATTTTTTACCAGGAACTCTACAGGCCAGCCATTCACTTCTGCATATTTTATTCTTTGATTTTGTTAATAGGAGGAGGATGAACCTGGAATGTTGAATGTAATCAGATCACTTGATGGCATGGCATTTGCTGGGGTCCAGCCCCGGGGGTCCAGGGGTTCCCAAAGGTGTGGACGGAGTCGGCGAAGAATGTTTTACACAGAGACAGCGTTCAGAACTCTCTAGCTCTCTTTAGTCTCCGTGGATCTTCCTGTGCCTCGCTGAGGCCACAGAGAAAGATCCCGAGGCAAACTGAGCCTTTATTTTTATAGTCAGAGGTAAACAAGGTAGTGGTTACCAAAGTTGCACTGTTCTTATGAGTTTCACTTGTTTACACTGTTCTTGTGAGTTTCACTTGTTTTTGTTCTTGTTGCACTTCCCTCAGCCCATTAGCTTCCCAGGTGAGATCTAGGGAGCGTCATAAGGTCAAGCCTAATTATGCTTCAGAGGACTGTGCCCTCTAAGCTGGGACTTGTTTGTGACTTTGCCAACAGGTCAGTCCGAGGTTTAACCCTATAGTGGCTCCCCACATCTTGCCCTTTGAGACAGCATGGAGGGACCTGGAGAGTATTATGCTAAGCAAAATAAGCCAGTCAGAGAAAGATAAGTATTACATGATCTCACTCATATGTGGAATCTAATGAACAAAATAAACTGATGAACAAAATAGATCCAGAGATATAGAAGCATGGAGAAGACTGTTGACTCTCAGAGGGAAGGTGGGGGTGGGTGGGAGATCAACCAAAGAACTTGTATGCATATATGCATAACCCATAGACACAGACAACCCATGGACTTCAGAACTATTGGTGAAGGCCTGGGGTAGGGGGTGATGGCAGGCTAGAAGGGGTCAATGGGGGAAAAACATGGGCATGTATAATACTTTCAACAATAAAGATTTTTAAAAAATATCGGGACACTGAAGAACACATGTCCTTTGGGGGATTCAGGGTTTTAGAATGTTTGAGATTGGGACTTTTCTAGAAAAGCCAGTTTCTGTGCCTAGGAAATAGCTTGCATTCTGCTCTTTGCCATCTAGTCTTGAAAACTCTGCCCAATGGCTTGATCAAGTGCAAATTTACCTCTTATTGGGGAAAAATGAGACTCAAAGACATTATGACCTGGCAGGAAGCTCAGAATGTAGCTAATGCAATCAACCTCCTCCCCACCTTCATGCATAACCACCCAAAGGACCCAGAAGCTCAGAAAAAGAAAGTGTATTGCTCAAAGTTACACATTAATCTCATAGTGGAACATTGGTTTCTTCCTTTTAATCTTTCCCCTGAGCCTTTATAAGTAAGGGTTTAAAAAGAAAATGTGTGCAGAACAAAACAGATTGTTAAAAAACCACAAATCCAGGACACTTAAGCTATTACCTCAGGGTCTCGACTTCAGAACTATTGAAATTTTGTGCCAGATAACTCTTTGTTGTGGGGACTTTCTTGTGAATTGTAAGATGTTTAGCAGCATCCCTGGCCTCTACCTAACAGATGCCAATAGTAAAAATGTTTCCAACATTGCTGAATGCTCTATGCAGCGAGGGGCTAGGGGCAAATGGCAAAATCACCTCAGGTTGAGAACCATTGCTGAATAGGAGGAACACTGCAAACTCAGCTTCCTTCTTGGCCATCTTCTGAACTCTTAACTATACTGTCTCCAGTGGTGATATAAGCTAGCCCCATGGTTGATGGCTCCCATGTGTGCATCTCTAGCTTTGACCTCGCCTACCCACTCTTGTTTCATATATTCACTGCCTACTTGACATCTTTCTTGCACATGTCATTGGCATCTCAGACAGTATGTTCAACACCAAACTCCTGATTCTTGACTCTGCCCTTTTCCCATCTTATTCTTGCTCATATTCATTCAATCATTCATTCATTCTTACATTATACAATATTACAAACCTACTGTATGAACTTCCTGTGGCTGCTGTAACAGATTACCACAAACTTGGTAAGGCTTAAAACAATAGAAATTTATTCTCTTATAGTTCTGAAGGCTAGAAGTCCCAGATCAAGGTCTCAGTAGAACTGTGCTCTCTCCAAAGGCTTTAGGAGAGAGTCTTTCCTTGCCTCCTTCAATTTATGGTAGTTACAGGCATGTCTTGACTTGTGACTGTGTCACTCCAGTCTCTGTCTTCATATAGCCTTCTCATTTTCCTCTTTCCTCTGTATGTCTCTTGTAAGGACACTTCTCATTGGATTTAGGGCCCACCCAAATAATTCATATGATCTCATCTCAATATCTTTAACTTAATTACATCTGCAAAGACCCTTTTTCCAAATATGGTCACACTCAAAGGTTCTTTTTTTTAAAATATATTTTATTGATTTTTTACAGAGAGGAAGGAAAAGGGATAGAGAGTTTGAAACATCGATGAGAGAGAAACATCGATCAGCTGCCTCCTGCACACCCCCTACTGGGGATGTGCCCACAACCAAGGTACATGCCCTTGACCGGAATCAAACCTGGGACCTTTCAGTTGGCAGGCCTACGCTCTATCCAGTGAGCCAAACTGGTTATGGCAACACTCAGAGGTTCTTGAGGTTAGGACATGGACATATATTTTAGGGGCCATTATTCAACTTATCATGCCTATTGATTTTTTACAGAGAGGAAGGGAGAGGGATAGAGAGTTAGAAACATCAATGAGAGAGAAACATCGATCAGCTGCCTCCTGCACACCCCCTACTGGGGATGTGCCCACAACCAAGGTACATGCCCTTGACCGGAATCAAACCTGGGACCTTTCAGTTGGCAGGCCTACGCTCTATCCAGTGAGCCAAACTGGTTATGGCAACACTCAGAGGTTCTTGAGGTTAGGACATGGACATATATTTTAGGGGCCATTATTCAACTTATCATGCCTATTATGTACCAGGGATGTTATAAGCACTGAGGATGTAGTAGAAAACAAAGCAAAGTACCTGATCTCATAGAAATTATACTATATTATAGGGGTATAGATAATAATAGATAGCTATTTAATATATGACCCAGAATATAAAATGTAATATGTAATGCCACAATATAATTAACATAATGATAGTATAATATATTATAATATATAATAATAAAAGCATAACATGCTAATTAGACTGGAGAGCCAAACCACCTTTCAGATACCATTCTGGACGTCCTTCCAGACAAAGCTGTGATGGTGGGGACAGAGGCAGTTAGGTGAGTGATTAGGGGTGACGAGGCAGGCAGGCAGAGGCAGTTAGGGAGGATCTGCAGGCAGGCAAGTGGTTAGGGGTGATCAGGCAGGCAAGCAGAATGGTTAGAGGTGATCAGGCAGGCAGGCAAGTGGTTAGGGGCATTGATCAGGCAGGCAGTGTGGTTAGGGGTGGTCAGGCAGGCAGAGTGGTTAGGGGCAATCAGGCAGGCCGGCAGGCCAGCAGTTAGGAGCCAGTGGTCCCAGATTGCGAGAGGGTTGTCCAATTGCCCACAGGGATCAGGCCTAAACTGGCAGTCAGACATCCCCCGAGAGGTCCCAGATTGCAAGAGGCTGCAGGCCAGGCTCAGGAACCCGCTGCCCTCCGTGCATGAATTTTGTGCACTGGGCCTCTAGTATA
>NW_005365070.1:2492025-2510113 GCF_000412655.1 Myotis brandtii | reverse complement strand
GGCCTGCAGGGGAGGGCAGTTGGGGGGGACCAGGACTACAGGGGAGGGCAGTTGGGGGGGATCAGGCCTGCAGGGGAGGGCAGTTGGGGGCAACCGGGCCAGCAGGGGAGGGCAGTTGGGGGTGATTGGGCCGGCAGGAGAGCAGTTAGGCGTTGATCAGGCTGGAAGGGGAGTGGTTAGGGGTGATCAAGCTGGCAGGGGAGTGGTTAGGGGGTGATCAGACTGGCAGGAAGAAGCAGTTAGGGGCAATCAGGCAGGCAGGCAGGTGAGTGGTTGGGAGCCAGCAGTCCTGGATTGTGAGAGGGATGTACGACTGCCGGTTTAGACCCGATTCCTATGGAATCAGGCCTAAATCGGCAGTCAAACATCCCCCGAGGTGTCCCAGATTGGAGAGGGTGCAGGCTGGGCTGACTGACACCTCCCCAGTGCAAAAATTTCATGCACCGGGCCTCTAATATAATATAACTAGAGGCCCAGTGCAAGAAATTTGTGCATGGGGGTGGGGGTCCCTCAGCCTGGCCTGCAACGATGCAGTGTTCCGTGCCCGGCCTGGCCAGAGGCCTTCTGCTGCCAGGCATGGAACACTTGCCTCTTCGCAGGGGCAACGACACAAAGTTCCCCCCCCCCCACACACACCCGGGAACTCTTGCGTTCCATGCCTGCTGCCCAGAGGCCCTCTGTGGCTGGGGTGTAGCATTTGCCTCGTCGCTGCAGCGATGAAGCAAGCATTCCGCCAGGCTGCTCATGCTGCCCGCTCTCAGTGGCCGCCCGCCCCCCGCTCCCAGGACTGGGGGACACCGGGAGGGCTGAGACAACTGGGCACCTCCATCTTGTGACTATGGGCACTGCCATCTTTGTGATGGAGTGATGGTTGGTTTGCATATTACCCTTTTATTACATAGGATTAATATAATATACTACAACATTGCTAAGGAGAAAAATACAGCAGGGTAAGAAGACAAGAAAATAGGTGATGATAGGGGCTGCTACTTTTGATAGAGTGCTCAGAGAAAGCCTCTTGATAGAGGTGACATTCAAGTAGAGAACTGAAGCACAGGAGCAAATCATAGGAAGGTCTGGAGAAGGTGCTAGAGGCAGAGGGAACAGCAAGTGCAAAGGCCTTTAAAAGACTACTTACCGTGTTTGAAAAAGAACAAGGTGGGACAGGGTGAGTGTTTCATAGACCTGACCAGAAGTGTGGCAAAAAATAAGTTTGGAGGGGTTAGCAGGGACCAGAACACATAGGGAACTGTGGACCATGGAAAGGGCTTTAACTTCTAAGTGTTATGGAAAACCATTTGTTTGAGGTTGGAGATCAAGGAGTAATACTGTCTGATTCACATTTTGAGAAAATTAGCCAAGCTGCTATGTAGAAAATGACGTTCATCAGCAAGGCAAGCACATATGTACCGGCAGTGATTCCAGCCAATAGAAAGGGAGAGGTCATATCACCATCCAGTTGCTCAGGCCAGAAACCTGGGAATCATTCTGGATTTCTCTCTTTCCTTATCCCCTACATCTAATCCATTGGAAAATCCTGTTGGCTTCATATTCATATTCAAAATATATCCAGAGTCTGACCACTTCTCTCTCCCTCTGCCACTATCATCCTTATCCAAACCACCATCATCTCTTACTTAGACCATGATAACAGCCTTCTAACTGGTCTCTCTGCTTTAACTCTTGCCTCCCTAGTCTATTTCCAATACAGCAGCCAAATCAAACTTTTAAAAGCATAAGTCAGAACATAGCACCCCCTGGCTTAAAACCTTCAATGGTTTTCCAGTGCACTTAAAATAAAATCCAACCCCATTTCCTACTATTCTCACATTCACTTGCCACATTCCAGCCACTCTGGTCTTTTTTCTCTTCCTGGAATATTTTCATCTTGTTCCTACCTCAGGGCCTTTGCACTAGCTATTTCCCTAGATCAGGGGTGGGCAAACTTTTTGACTCGAGGACCACAATGGGTTCTTAAACTGGACCGGAGGGCAGGAACAAAAGCATGGATGGAGTGTTTGTGTGAACTAATATAAATTCAAAGTAAACATCATTACATAAAAGGGTACGGTCTTTTTTTTTTTTTTAGTTTTATTCATTTCAAACGGGCCGGATCTGGCCCGTGGGCTGTAGTTTGCCCACGGCTGCCCTAGATATTAATATAGGTGGTCTCTAAAAATTACATACTTCTTTTAGTTAAATATACTGAAATCTTCCCAACAATGGCAGATCTATTATTTTTATTATTTTACTTAAACTGCTATATATTTTTTCATGTTTTTGTTTATTTTATTTTTAAAATTTATCTTTATTGTTGAAAGTATTACAGAGGTCTCCTTTATCCCCCCCATTGATCCCCTCTGCCCCACACCTCCCTATCACTTTCTCCAAGAGGCCTCCCAGATTACCCTCATGAAAGCAGGACCCTGACAGAAATCCTATTTTTGTTATTGTTGCTTTTTCAGAACACTTATTACTCTCTGAAACTATATTATATCAGATATTTATTTAACTTGTTCTGTATTTATATGGTTACTTATTAAATATTTGTCTCTCTACACTATAAGGTAAGGTTATTGAGACAGAATTAATGGCTGGCATGTTCAGTGCGATATCCCCAGCATCTAGTACAGCGCACAGCATACAATTCAAACCCAGGCATTCCATACTCTTAGCCACAATTCTACTGCCACTGCACAGTAGATTCTTTGATCAGCTCTGTTTGAGACCCACAGATAAATATCCTCTGATGAGGACAGTGAGGCCCTGAAAGAGAACGGACCTCTTTGAAGCCACAGTCAGAAATGAGATAGGTTTTATGTCTCCCCAGCTAATGAGCATTCCATTCTGTTCAGTCATCCTGTGTACTGTGAGGAGCAGCGCCTAGAGCATGTTGCCCACATAAAATCCCAGTTACAAGAGGTTATCTAGAATGTTTTTGCTATCAGTTGCTGGTTGTCAGGGAATGCAGGAATACACCCTGGCATTGATTTCTCTAGCCATCTCTCAGGAAATAAGTACAAGCTTAAAGTTGGAGATCCCTTTCCCTCCACTTAGCAAAGCCAAAGGCATGGAAGGCTGGATCTGTGGGGTGTGGACTAGTTGAGCATGATATGCAGGAGCAGCCCCATACCGTCTGTGGAGGGAGCAGTAAGTGCTGTACAGTCTATCCGCTCCAATCACAAAAAAATGCACCAGGCTAGGCAGCCTCCACTCCCCCACCCCTGCAGCCACACTGAGGGAGCCATGGGATGGCCCAGCCAGATGACATGCATCAATTACTCTCCAAGGAGGCCCTGGGCCAAACAGGTTTTTCAATTTCCAGATGCTTTTTAATTAAAATAAAGGCCACTCTGTAACCTGACTTTGAATGGACAAAGTTTCCTTAGTAGAATAACTATACAAGTTCACCCTTTTTCCATTACTTTTCATTGAGCAACTGAAACGTTTGTAACCAATAAATTATGACTTGAGTCACATGGCAGCAAGGGGCATGGAAGGGTTAAGTGACTTATGGAAGGTCACTCTGCTAAAGAAAGACTCTTTTGTTCCTGCCTCTCCTTTTGCTCCTGCTTCTGCTAGCATACATTCTACCTTTGGGGTAGACAGAAAGAGGCTAGGCTGCCTCACTCAGAACAACAGGGGGTTGAGCAATGATGTGGTGATCTTGTCCATCTGGGAATTCAGGCTCTCCATCTCTGTCCCGAAAGGAGTCTTATGAGCTCATATTTTCTGTCTTGGTTGTCCACACTGTGAGTTTCAACTCTGCCTTAATCCTCCTAGGAGGGAGGCAGCAGGGCAGAAAAGACCAGTTTTATTTCTATCCAGACCACAGTTAGAGGAATTGTTTGGAGAGGTCTATGGGGACAAGCAAACCTCATCAGCTTTTGTCTTGGACTTGCCTTTTCTCGAATTCCAGCATAGGAAAGGAGGAAGGGGCCAGATGGCAGCACTGGGCCCTGCTGAGATGTAATAACTTACATTTTCTTCTGGATTAATATACCGTTTCAGCCATTAACAGAATTCAGCAACAATGGTTGTCAATGGGAGTAGAACAAAGCCTGTGAGCCTATATTGCAGAGTTGGATGTGATCTGAAGTGATGACCAATTCAGCTCCCCAATTCGCCTCTCTGAATCAATGTTATTGCTCTCCACAATAACATTGGCAACTGAGATCCAGGCAGTCTCATGATTTACTCAAAGACCCTCTATCAGGAATTAAGGCTAGTAAACAGATGTTTCTTTGATCATTTTTTCCTTATCAAACATTCTCAAACTTCTATCCTGTGGATCGTTTTATGGGCACAGTTTTCCCCAAGTTTTCTTTTCCCCATTCTGCTGAAAGATTGGGTCTAATCTGTATTGCCAGCTAAAAAGACAGGAAGAGGCAGATAAACCAGTGAGGGAACCTATTTTCAAGTTCTCCTTGAATATGCCAAAATAATTTCTTCAACAACCTGGAAGTGCCAAAGCATTTTGTGTGGTCTATCTTGAGCAATGTGTAAGTGAAACCAATATAGTCATATAAAGGTCACACTGTAAGCCATAGGAAAATGGGGACTACAGTCTACCTATTTGACAGGCTATTAATATTTGTTCATTACAACTCTAAATTACCCATTTTAGTGTACCATAGAAACTTGGGGGTCATAGTGCATGTGATTGAGGTTATGGGAAGAAAGCTCTAGGAATGAAGTTTATTTTGTCTAGGGTCCTTTCTCACTTTGTCCTTTTACTGGATGTATGAGCTTTCCTTGTTTGGGTCTACCAAAGACACAGAAACTTCCCCACATTCTACCCCAGCCCCACCCATTTCTTTACTGAATGGCCTTTGAGATGGAGGCTCTCTTAGCTTTGCAAAGATTGATGGTGCTTCCACGAGTCCTCTTCTAGCTTCCCAAGAGACTTTGAGGCATGAACCTGACAAAATGAATTTTAGGATTCAGTGCTTAGACTATTTTTCCACGTGTCATCCTGAAGCTAAAATTTCCGGGGAAGATTCATGATATCAGGTCCATTTGGACAACTTTGGTATCCTCCCATATCCATTAAACTTGTGAAATATCACAAAAAGGCCATATCTTAAATGGCTCCCAAATGGGCTGTTGGGCCAAGATTTTGATGTCCAAGGCAAGTGTCTGGTGTTTTATCCCTCTAAGGAATTGTAATCACATCTAACAGATGTGTAACTTAAAAAAAAAGGATGGTAGCCTGTAGAAATATCCATCTGTTGAACATTTTCCCTTTCATCTCCAGAATAGATAGACAGCGTGAACAATGCTGCCCAGTCCTGTGCTAGATTACAGTGATATTTTTAAATTATTTTTTATATTTTTATTTTAAATCTTTATTATTGAGAGTATTACAGATGCCTCTTCCCCCTGCCTCCATTGCCCACCTTCACCTGGTTCCTGTCCCACCCCAGGCCTTCACCACCCTATTGTCTGTGTCCATAGATAATGCATATATGAATATAAGATCTTTGGTTAAACTTTTCCCACCCCCCCATGCCCCCTGCCTCTGAGATTCGTCAGTCTGTTCCATTTACATACTTCTGATTCTATTCTCTTCATCAGTTCATTTTGTTCATTACACTTCTTATTCATTTATTTTGATTTTTAGATTCAATTGTTGATAGGTATGTAATTATTGCCATTTTATTGTTTCTATTTCTTCTTCTTCTTCTTCTTCTTCTTCTTCTTCTTCTTCTTCTTCTTCTTCTTCTTCTTCTTCTTCTTCTTCTTCTTCTTCTTCTTCTTCTTCTTCTTCTTCTTCTTCTTCTTCTTCTTCTTCTTCTTCTTCTTCTTCTTCTTCTTCTTCTTCTTCTTCTTCTTCTTCTTCTTCTTCTTCTTCTTCTTCTTCTTCTTCTTCTTCTTCTTCTTCTTCTTCTTCTTCTTCTTCTTCTTCTTCTTCTTCTTCTTCTTCTTCTTCTTCTTCTTCTTCTTCTTCTTCTTCTTCTTCTTCTTCTTCTTCTTCTTCTTCTTCTTCTTCTTCTTCTTCTTCTTCTTCTTCTTCTTCTTCTTCTTCTTCTTCTTCTTCTTCTTCTTCTTCTTCTTCTTCTTCTTCTTCTTCTTCTTCTTCTTCTTCTTCTTCTTCTTCTTCTTCTTCTTCTTCTTCTTCTTCTTCTTCTTCTTCTTCTTCTTCTTCTTCTTCTTCTTCTTCTTCTTCTTCTTCTTCTTCTTCTTCTTCTTCTTCTTCTTCTTCTTCTTCTTCTTCTTCTTCTTTGTCTTTCTTCTTCTTCCTCTTCTTAAAAATACCCTTCACATTTCATGTATTACTGGTTTGGTGGTGATGAACTCCTTTAGCTTTTTCTTATCTGTGAAGCTCTTTATCTGACCTTCAATTCTAAATGATAGCTTTGCTGGGTAGAGTAATCTTGGTTGTAGGTCCTTTCTATTCATAACTATGAATATTTCTTGCCACTCCTTTTTGGCCTACAAAGTTTCTGTTGAGAAATTAGCTGATAGTCGTGGGCACTCCCTTGTAAGTAACTAACTGCTTTTCTCTTGCTGCTTTTAAGATTCTTTGTCTTTAACCCTTGTCATTTTAATTATGATGTGTCTTGGTGTGGGCCTCTTTGAGTGCCTCTTCTTTGGGCTTCCTAGACTTGTCAGTCTGTTTCTTACACCAGGTAGGGGAAGTGTTCTGTCATTATTTCTTCAAATAGGTTTTCAACAGCTTGCTCGCTCTCTCTCTTCTCCTTCTGGCACCCCCATAATGTGAATGTTGATATGCTTGAAGTTGTCCCAGAGGCTGCTTACACTATCTTCATATTTTTGGATTCTTTTTTATTTTTGCTCTTCTGATTGGTTGTTTTTTGCTTCCTCATATTCCAAATACTTGATTTTATTCTATGAATCCTCTACTCTACTGTTGAATTCCTGTAAATTATTCTTTATTTCAGTTTGTGTATGCTTAATTTCTGATCAGTCTTTTTTTATGTCTTTGACATTCTCACTATGATCCTTGAAAGTCTCACTAAGTTCCTTGAAGCTCTCATTAAGAACCTTGAGTAATCTTATAACCATGTTTTTGAACTCAGTATCCAGTAGCTTGCTTGCTTCCATTTCTTTCATTTGTTGTGTGTTTCTTTGTCTCCACATTTTGGCTGCTTCCCTATGTTTGTTTCTATGTGTTAGGTAGAGCTATTATTATGTTTCCTGGAATTGGCCTTGTGTAATAGGTGTCCTGTAGGGCCCAGTGGCTCAGCCTCTCTAGTCACTTGAGCTGGGCACTCTAGGTTCACCCCTGTGTGGGCTATGTGCACAGTCTTGTTGTAGTTGAGCCTTGATTGGCATCACTGGGAGGAATTGGCCTCCAGACCAATTGGCTGTGAGGACCAGCTACATTTACAATGGAAAGGAGACACTTCTATGGAGCAGGACTTGCTTCAGTGGAGCTTTGGTGCTCATTGTGTCTGTCCCTTGAGTGTGTCACTTGTGGATGCATAGAGTTGTAATCTGGTATGGTCTAAAGCTGTACACCGGGTCACTAGCTCTAGGGTTTCCCAGGAGATGCAAAGTCAGCCACTGCCTGGGGCCACCCAGCAGTAGCTACAGAGAGGTTTGCATATGACTACTACTTGTATTTGGGCTAGGAAGTGCCCAAGCAAGGCCCAGCTGTGAGGCAAGGCAGGTTGGTGCTAATGCTGGGTCTTGAGCCTTTTATTGATAGGTTTGGGGTACACTGACTCCAGCTGCTGCTTGTTTGAGAGATTTTAGCAATGTCTGAAGCCTGAGCCAGGACAAGCCATTCATATGGAAAAGCAGCTGCAAATAGCTTGGATGAGGCTGCAAATTGGATGAGGCAGGGTCTCAGAGAATCACCAGGGTGGAGAGAACAGTGTGGGACAAGCTGATGGAAACTCAGATATGGCTGCCAGTCAGCAGCTCTGTGATGGGGGAGTTCCCAGTACAGGAGCAATGAACCCTGCTAGCACCCCTATCTGGGAGTAAACTGCCTCTTCCCCCATTCCTGCCCTGATGCCAGACAGTTAAGTTCTTCCCCATATGTCCCTGGATTCCCCAAAGCTATCACCTGCCACTGGAGCTCAGAGGAATTGAGACCATGTAAGTTGGTGCCCAGCTAGGACTCCAGAAGCCTCTGTGTCACTCAGCCACAACCCCCACTGGTTTTTACAGCCCATAGTTATGGGGACTTCTCTTCCCAGCTCTGGAACCCTAGGCTGAGGGTCTGGTGCAGGGCTAGGAACCCCTGCTTCTCATGGGAGGTCTTGGAGATATCCCTTTGGATTAAAAAAAAAATGCCACACATGGGTGTAGGTCCAGCCTGTTCTGTACCATTACCTCTCCTACCAGTCTCAATGCTTTTTTCTTTACATCTCCAGTTGTAGGACTTCCATTAAGCCAGATTTCAAGCAGTTCTGAAGGATGTTTGTTCTGTATTTTAGTTGTAATTTTGAGGTGGTTGTGGGAGGTGGCAAGTACAGGCGTTTAACTATTCTGCCATCTTGGTTTTCTCTATAGTGACTTTTTTATCATTAATAAAAATCATAAAATGTAAAGAAGATTAAAAGACAATGAAGAAAATTTGTAGATTGACCAGCAGTGCCTAGGTCACATTGTTAAAAGTTCTTTGGGCCCTAATTCTGGGATTAAGTTATGTCGGAGAACAAGGTGAACCCCGTTCCTCCCTCCTCAGATAGAGATAAAAAGGCAGTGTCCACCTAATTATCCACAAATTTATCCGGCATTTGACACTCACTATGAATAAACACCATTTCTCTACTACCAAGATAGAAATCTGGAGCAGCCTCATTAGGCCAGAGGGCTTGGGTACCAGGATGAGCACTGCATCCTATGCCATTCTCATTGGAGATAATTTGGAGCACTAAATCTCACTGTTTTTAGAGTTTAATTTTTAGGATTATGATGAGGCTTTCACATGATAGAGTTTCTAGCCTGGACAGAAATGGCCATGGAAAAGGGCCATTTTCTTTCTCACATCCTGTCATAAATCCACTCAACTTTTTCTTTTCCACCTCCCTTCGTCCTTTCCTATTTTCTCCCTCCCTCCCCCACCCCTTCCTTCCTTTCTTCCTACTTTCCTCCCTTCTGATTCCTTCTCTGCCCTCTTTCCTTTCTTTCCCACTTTTTCTCTTTCTTTCTTTCTTTCTTTCTTTCTTTCTTTCTTTCTTTCTTTCTTTCTTTCTTTCTTTCTTTCTTTCTTTCTTTCTTTCCTCCTCTCAATAAACTTGGAGAGGCTTACGCAGTATAATTTCAGTAAGTTCACAAGCCTGAGATGTTTCTCTCTCTCTCTCACCTTTCTCGCTGTCAGCACTGACTGATTCCCCAAAGGGGCCGTTTCAGCTTAAACAGATACAGAGGGGAAAAATCCATCTTCTCATGACTTACATAAGGAATTTGAACCTCCCCACAGCCCCCAGTAAGTCTCAAGTTTGCCTATAATAGTATTGCTGAAGGAGACTCTGAAATGACAAGATTTGTGGACATGCCGAGCAGTGTATTCAATAAAGAGGAAAAACTCACGAGATCCAGTCTCTTAAATCCAGAGCCTGGCCCCTCGCCTCATCCACCAGCCAGTCCCTATTGTACAGCATTGTTAATGCAGACACTTCTGTGCAGTAAGTAAGTAGTCACCCCCTCATTGTTCAGAGTAGACCTTGAATAAGGGTTTCTTCAAATGAAGCCCCCTTTGGGGGTAGCAATTATGATTTCTGAATAAGTTTCTTGCTCTTTTCATCAGAACCATGAGTTTTTACCATGAGGTTAATACTTATTTAAAGACATTTTCCTCAGAGTGAGGATGTTTCTCCAAACAGCTGGTTAAGTTGGCAACATCACTATTTTCAGTCCTTGAGGAAGATAACAAAGTATTGCCTGATTTTAGTGCAGCAACAGGAGGACACTCCAGAGACACTATTTAGCATTAAAATAAAAGGCAAGAGAGAACAAGAGAGATTGAGCAAGGAAGTACATGAGAGAACTCATATTTCAGATGCCTCTGAGTACACAGCCAGCTAGGGTATTGGGACCACCCAGAAAGAACATGTCAGCCTCTGAGTTTCCCACAGTGGATGTTATTTTAAGCCCTTGGAACTTATGGGGAGGGGCACTTCAAGGTCATCTAATGATTCTTGAAACCCACTCAAGAGTCCCACCAAATGGCTAACCAGCCTCTCTTTGCACTCTTCCAGTGGTGGGAATCTCACCTCCAGAGGGGATTTTGCTGTCTTGAACAACTGACTGAAAAAGATTTTCTTTTTGTTTATTCAGTCTCTCAGTTCTATTTACTGAGCACATACTATGTGAGAGGCACTGTACTATGTATCGTGGATACAACAGTGGATGAAACAAATGTGACTCCTACCCTCATAGAATTTACAGTCTAGTGGGGGGATAGGTAATAAAAGAACTGAACTCCCCCACCAGCTTATCACTCTCTATCCCCTTACCCACCAGTCTGTGGTACCCAAAATGGAACCCAATGACTCATGAGGGTTTGGCTTGGTCTTTGGGGCCAGACAGAGCTCCTTTATTCTGAAGACTAGACTTTTATGAATTCAACTTAAAACCACATTTTTGTTTTGGTTTACTGGTCACATTACACATTAACTTACAGTGGGCTGACATCACCAGAAACTCCTAAGCACCCCTCTTTTTATATATTATACCATTAAGCCAGTCTTCCCCTATCCTATATTTGTGCAATTAATTTTTGGACCAAATTACAGGACTTTACATTTATTTCTGTTACATTTTATTTTGCAAAAATACCCTGTCATCCAGTCTTTTCAGCTAGTTTGCAATTCAGCAGGATAGTAAGTTCTTTGCAAAATTTACTCAGTGGCCTGTATATAAAACTAATAACACTGTATTTTCACAGGGAGAAACTGGTCTTAGCCAAAAGTTGGATGCTTGACAAAAACCAATGTGTCACAGGAGTTTCTTTCCAAGGGGTTAACTTAAAAAAAAACACACACACAAGGAAGCAAAGCAATCATACTCTGCTTTGATTCTGCAAAATAGTGCCGGAAACTACAAAGCATAGCATAGATCACAGTCTTCTCAGAACATCCCCAACTGCTTACCATGTGGTTGATGCCCAGATGGGTCTATGAACTCAAAATCCAGCAATGTGTTTGTTAGGTGACAATGGGGGAGGGGGATTTTCAGATGTAAAACCTTCAAGGCAGTGGAACATTATTGGGAATGGTGCCCATGACCACTAGCTCTTGGTATGAGCTCAGGCAACTCTTTGCCTTGTTTGTGTGGTAGGACTGGAGGCACTATAACTTGGTATTTCATGAGACAACAGAAAGATTAGCCAATGACCCTCTGTTCTGTGGAGGGCAGAGGGAGCAGGCTCCTTGGATGCTGTGCTTGGGTGGATAGATGTGTGCTCAGACACTGGGATTCAGGGGCTAACAAACTCAGCCAGCTAGGCAGGCTGGCAAGCTTCACTTAGGCAAATACCCCTAACCTCCTTTACCCCTCCCACCCACATTCTTGAGGTTTTCGTTCACCAGACCTGAGTGAAAGACTGGCTGCCTGACTGCTAATTATTCCTGGAAGTGGCATGCTATGAAGTCTGCAAACATTTTCTGCAAACATTGGCCCACAAGAGGCAAGCTGTTGAGTTCTGGAAGCCAGGAGGCTGGAGGTGGGAGGGAGCTTAGGAGGCATTCCTCAAGCATGAGGCAGTAGGGTCCCTTTGCCTGCTGGATCGCTGCTGTAAGGTCAGTGGGAAACAGATGCATCAAGGACAGTCCCCAAGGTGGAATGGGACCACCCAGGGGAGTTGGGCTTTTCAGACTTATTTTTTAAGTGAACATATGAGGCTGGGTTGGGGGCTCTCATGTAGTTGGACTGTTGATGCCTTGCTGTTGTAAAAAAAAAAAAAAGTTTCATCTGCCACACAGCCAAACTTTGCTTTCACACATGTTTTCCAGAGACAGAGACAAAAATGTGTTTGGGGGAAGGGGGGGAAGGAGGGAGAAACTGGAGTGACAGTTACATTAGCCGTATGCAGGGCCATCCTCATCACCTCGGCATTTCCTGGAGATTGTTACAGCCTTCTGTGAACCCCAGCCAAGGCTCTATCGAAATCCAGGGCAAGTCCCATGGCCAAAAGCAGGCTGGCCTGATTCAGAGGGAGGGAAAGGAGATTTCAGGGAGAGTAGTCAGGTTTCTAAGGCCCTCCGCCATCGGAGCCCACCCCAACAACCTTTTTAGCCTCATATACCATTGCTCTAAGACTTAGTACCCTGCTTATTCCAAGTAATTTCCAGCCTCTGCTGATGCTCATGCTTTTTACTCTGTCCACAATGTTTTCTCCCCACTGCTTCTCCATCCTAACTCCTACTCATCTTTCAAGACTCGCTTTCTTATGTTACCTCCTTTGGAAAGCCTTCCCTGATTCCCTCTGAGTTTGGCCTCCTCAGTGCTCCCACAAAATGCTGTGATTCTGTCACAGTACTTCTCACATTATATAATAATAATAGCTCATACTGCTCTAAATCCTTCCCATGTATTAACATTGAATCGTTACAACTCTACAATGATATTGGTATCCTAACTTTATTGATGAGGAAACTGGGAAACTAAAAGGTTAAGGAACTTGCCCAGTGTCACACAGGTAGGAAATGGTGAGGCCGGGCTTTGAACACAAGCTATCTGGCTCTGCAATCTGCCCCACTAGAATATAAACTCTTTGAGGGCAGGTGAATCAAATCACTCCTGGATTCTTAGGGTAGACACTCTGGAGATGTTGGATGAACTTAATTGAACCACATGTGACCACTAAGCCCTTGGGGAAGATCCTGCCTGGAAAAGTAGGAAGGGCCAGAAGAAGAGGTAGCCCCTCATGGCACAGCTCTCCCACCTGCCACTGTGGACAGATATCCAGGCCTAGCAGACCCCTCTGTGGGTGAACTTCCTCCTCCCAGTCCAGAGCACAAAGGCCAGAACTAGGCCCTAGGCCCCACCTTGGGAGGCAGTGTCTTGGAGGCCATTGCCCAAAGGCAGACCTATTTCCAATGGGCCTGCCTGCCTCATTGCCACCAGGGTAACAATGACTGCTCATTTGATTTTGGTTAAAGACAACAATGTACTTGGTCACTGGGAGATTGGGTGGGGTGGGAGAAGGCTTGATTTGGAAGATTCATACTTAGCCCATCCTGCCTCTAACCCAGGGAGATTTGGAGCAGCCAGGGGAAAATCTTTCTAAATCCTAGGACTTTCTGTTTTTAAACTCAAAACCTTTGTGTGAATGATTCACTTATGTGGAATTATTATAGACAGGAGTGAACTGGCCATTATGATTGGGCTTAGACCTACCACCAGTCCTTTCCAGACTCTCAGAGGCCCTTTTGAGGAAATAAAGAGATATCCCTGTGAAAAATGAAAAATAGAGCATGATACCCAGGATCCAGTGCACCAGATTAGAAGTTTAGGCATTCAACACTGGGAAGAGTGGCTGTGGGTGTGGGCATTGGAATATTACTGCCTGGACTGGTATCTTGGCCCCATTAATTAGTAGCTATGTGGCCTTAGGTTCCTCATCTATAAAATAGATATAATAATAATAATATCCGCTCACCTCATAGAGTTAATGCGAGTACTAAATCTCTTAATTGAAAACAGCTCCTGGCATATGATAAATGTTCAAAGATGGCAAACTGTTATTATCTGTCTTGGTTCTTACATCAATTACCTTGTGGCCTTGGGCAAATTTTTTAATTTTAATTTATTTTGGGGCAAATCTTTTATTCTTTTGGTTTCCTAATCTCTAACAGACGGGGTTGGATATGATCCCTATGGCCCTTTCCAGTTCTCACTTTCTATAACAACATATTTTCCCACCTTAATTTATATTTTCTTTTTCTTTAATTGAGGTACAATTTACATTCAGTTAAAGTGATCAAACTTCAGGGTACAGCTCTGTAGATTGTTACGTACATGTGTTCCTGTTTATATATCTGTATACACCATTCCTATCAAGATCTAGAAATTGCTGGCTTCCTGGTGCTTCCTTATAGTCCACTATTCTGACCTTCATCACCATAGATTATTAGTTCTGCATTTTTGTGTGCTTGATATGAATAGAATCATAGAATCATGTAGTATGTTTTGTGTCTGACTTTTCTTGTTCAACATGACATTTTATGAGATATATCTGCATTCTCATGTGTACCAGTAGTTTTTTTTTAGATTGCTGAGTAGTGTTTCATTGTATGGATATATCACAATTTATCCTTTATCCAGTTGACAGACATTTGAGCTATTTCTAATTTGAGGCTATTAAGTCTATTCTTGTACTAGTCTTTTGATGAACACATTTAATTATTTATAATAGGTGTACACTCAGGAGAGGGATCGCTGGGTCATAGGACATGCATCTGTTTAGCTTTATTAGGTAATGAACTGTTACAAAAGTGGTTTTACTAATTTAAAGTTCCACCAGCAAAATATGAGGGTTGCATTTTATATACATTCTTGCCATTTTGGTGTGTGTATTCTTGACTACAGCTTTATGTTGCTATAGACATGGTAACACATGGATATCATTTCATTTTGTCTTTGACTAACCAGATGTGGATCTCTAAGAAGGAAGCAGTCCCAAGCATAGCCTCTGAAGTAGATACTACATTCAGGCTAAAAAATATCCAAGGGACATATGCCCAAATTGGCCTTCTGATAATAGCTGCTTCAGAAGAAAGGTTGCACTGTGCTAACATCGTTTAGAAAAACGTTTCTTGGGAGCAAAAGATTAAGGCAGCTCCAATCTTAATATCTAACTTCTGACTGTTTGTACAGGTCCAGGAATTTAGAATTGAATAAAACTGACCACCCATCCAGGGCTGATCAGAGGAATTCAAGGATGTGAGTGCCAGGTTATTCGAGTTTCACAGCATTTTTTATAGCAGGTTTATGTAGATATAATTCACCTACCATAGTATATTCACATAGTTGCAAAACAATCATTCCTATTCAAAAGCAGTATCATCTCTCCAAAAAGAAACCCTGTAAGCCATTAGCAGTTACTTTGGTTCTCTCCTCCCTTCTAGCTCCTAGAAACCTCTAATCTACTTTTTGTTCCTATGAATTTGCATATTATGGACATCTCATATAAATGGAATTATACAATATGTGGTCCTTTGTAGCTGACTTATTTCACTTAGCATAATGTGTTCAAGGTTCATCATGTTGTAGCATGTATCAGTACTTCATTCTTTTTTATAGCTAAATAATATTTCATTGTGTAGATATACCACATTTTGTTTATCTCTTTATGTGTTGAGATGGACTTTTGAGTTGTTTCCACTTTTTGGCTATTACAATCTTGCTATAAACATCATGTACAAATTTTTGTGTGGGTATATACCTAGGAGTGGAACTGCTGGGTTATAGGGAAACTAATTTTATGTTCAACTTTTTGAAGAAGTACCAACTTGTCTTTTTCAAAGTGGCCGCACAATGTTATAATCCCACCAGCAACGTCTGAGGGATGTGATTTCTCCACATCCTCAAGAACACTTGTTATTTTCCATTTATCTTTTATTATAGCCATGCTGGTGGGTGTGAAGTTTTATCGCATTGTGGCTTTGATTTGCAATTACCTAATGACTGCTTATGTCGAGCATTTTTTCATATACTTATTGGCATTTGTATATCTTCTTTGGAAGCCTGTCTATTCAGATACTTTGACCACATTTGAATTATTTGTGTGCTTTTTTATGGAGTTATAAGTGTTCTATATATTCTAGATACATCTCTTATCAGGTTATAATTCACCAAAATTTTCTTCAATTCTGTGGGTGGTCTCTTCACTTTCATGATTATATGCTTTGAAGCACAAAAGCTCTTAATTTTTATGTAGTCCAATTTATCTATTTTTCTCTGATTGCTTGTACTTTTGGTGTCATAACTAAGAAAACATTGCCTAATCCAAGGTCAGAAAGATTTACACCTATGTTTGTTCCTAAGAGTTTTATAGCTTGAGCTCTTTTATTTAAACCTTTTAGCTATTTTGATTTAATTTTTATATGGCTTAAGGTAAGAGTCCAACTTCATTCTTTTGCATGTGGATATCCACTTGTCATAGGACCATTTATTTAAAAGACTATTATTTCCCCATTGAATTGTCTTGGTACCCTTGTTAAAAGTAAATTGACCATAAATGTGCAGGTTTGTTTCTGGTCCACAGCATTTTTAACTGACAGAAAAGAATGGTCAGATATGGAGGACCCATAATAGTCCCAATGTTTCAGGCTAGCACACCCAAAGGCCTTTTATCCCTCTACACTGCAGAGAAAGGGCACAGCCCAGGGAAACAGTAGTCACTGAAATTGGGTCTAATGACAACCTAGAAGGAAGCCATGTTGGAAAGTTACACATGATTCCAGAACCAACCTTCCTTTCCCTGGAAAGTAATCTTCAATGTAGACCTGATTTCTCTTTGTAAGCGTGCTGACTTGACTTTAAGAAAAGTCTTTCCTTCTGACTGAGGCCCCTTTTCCCTTAGCTGGACACTTTATCCAATGTTAACCCCCTCAAGACTGCCCACTCTGAGTTTAAGCTGTAGTTAGACCCCAGACTTAAGGAAGTAGAGGAGCTTGGTTTAAGGGTGTTTGTCGTTGTTGTTGTTGTTGTTGCTTTATTTCAAAGGAAAATGCTCTTTCATACACTTTGTTTGACTCACATGTAGCCACACACTTTGGGAAGAACCCCAGCAAATGGCAATGAATTTACTCTGTACATGTCCTTCCCACTTTTGCTGACTCCATTAACAGTGAGCACCTAAGTTGAAGCAGTCTGCTGAGGACAAAAAAGTAACCTGACCTTCTCCTAGTTTTGGCCCCACCTAGTACCTGATGACTCTGGCTCATGCTGTGAATATATTCTTTACCTCTTGACTAGAAGAGTTCCTTGATTTGGGGGAAGCAGGGTGTCAGAGTGGAAACAGGAACAGACTTTGGCTCCAGATAACGTGGGTTTGAGTCCCTGATTCTGCATTTACTTGCTGTGATGGACATGGAGACACAATGGTCCCAATATCTGTTGAGAAAGAGCCCACTGCCCAGCTGTGAAGAGTGTGGTTAGTTGACAGCCTCCAGCTGTTAGATCATTTAGGGTCTGCCTCAGCTTTGGAGCCAAGGTCATGCTGTTCTTGGGGTGGCCTCCAGCCAATGACTGATTGAGGAGGCAATCCCAGGCCCATTTCCACCACACAGAAGACTACTCTAGAAGGCAGTCTTTGCTTTGGAGCACCCCTTTCAGCTGGTACATTTTGATAGGCCTGCACCATGGTCTGACAGATTCCTTGCCCAAATCTGTTTCCTCCCCTTTTATTTTACAGCTATTAATTCTCATTACAACAGTTGCACTCTTAACTGTCACAGCATCTGCTTCCCAAAGAACCCAACCTGTCTCTCTCAGTCTGAATTTTCTCCCCTGTGAAAAGAGAATAATGGCATTGTCTCACCCAGGGCTGACAGGAGGGTTAGAACTATGTAAAATATCTGGCACAGAATAGACATTCAATAAAAGGCCGCTATTACCACTAGGGAGTGTATCATTTTCACTGTTACATTCTAACTTTTTCACTGCTACATACATAATAGCCCAAACCTGTATATCTACAGAATGGATAAATAAATTGTGGTGTGTCCATACACTGGAATTCTAATTAGCAATAAAATGGAAGGAACTGTTGTCACAGGCAACAACTTGGATAAATCTTACCAGCATTAGATTGAGCTAAAGAGACTAGACAAAAACTAATCCGTGATGACAGAGGTCAGTGACTTGGTGGCTACCCTTAAGGAATATTGACTAGGAGCATGAAGGAGCTTTTTGGGGAGATGAAAATGTTCTCTATTTTAATCTAGATTCTGGTTACATGGATACACACACACACACAAATAATCATGAAGCTTACACTTAAGGTTAGTGGAAGTTATGTACTTAACTATATGAATTATGTTTCAATTTTTTAAATAGAAATTTTATTAATTAGTATATGTACATGTTTCTTTTTTGTTTTGTTTGTTTGTTTTTAATTTATTGTTTAAAGTATTACATATGTCTCCTTTTTCCTCACCCC
>NW_005365070.1:2485866-2490961 GCF_000412655.1 Myotis brandtii | reverse complement strand
TGATGTAGTCCCATTTGTTTATTTTCTCTTTAGTTTCCATTGCCCTAGGAGCTGTATTGGTAAAGATATTACTACGACATATGTCTGATATTTTCCTACATGTCTATTCTTCTGAGATTTTTATGGTTTCCCATCTTATGTTTAAGTCCTTTATCCATTTTGAGTTTATTTTTGTGTATGGTGTAAGTTGGTGGTCTAGTTTCATTTTTTGCATATATCTGTCCAATTTTCCCAACACCATTTATTGAAGAGACTGTCTTGACTCCATTGTATGCTCTTGCCTCTTTTGTCAAATATTAATTGAGCATAATGGTTGGGTCAATTTCTGGGTTCTCTGTTCTGTTCCATTGATCTATATGTCTGTTCTTGTGCCAGCACAAGGCAGTTTTGAGAACAGTGGTTTTGTAAGATAGCTTGCTATCAATACATGTTTCTTTTAACTTAGAAAATGTAGAGAAGCTGAAAGAGACAATTACCCATGGTCCCATTCTACCCTCAAACATAACCACTGGAGACTTTGAGATACTGTGTTGCACTCTCCAACTCTAACAATCCACCTCTCCGTGGTGTCACTTTGGCTCATAGAGAAAGGAAGTACCACCATTACTTTCACTTTCTTGGGAGTAGTGCTATGAGGATTGTTTCCAGGCTTGCTTTTTAGCCCCTCTTTCACCCCTTCCCTCAGATAGAACTGAAACTAAATAGTGCCAAAAATTCAATGTGCTAACCTGCACATCACCTCATACTGCAGCTGGGATCCTCTGGTCCTCTGGATTCTTTTATGAAACAGCATAAATCAGCGGCCCAGGTTCTCTGGGTCTTTTGCCTTAACAGGAGTTGACACACTAACTCAGGTTCCAAAGGGCTTTCTGATGGGAATGGACTTGACTTTCCCTAAGGTTGAAATGATCCAGGTTTAGATCAGCCAAGCTTTTTGCCTATGTTTGTGTGAATTGCGGGAGAAAGGCATTTTCCAGTTTTCTTAGATGACCACAAACTGTCAAAGTAACTCTGTAGGGAAAATCTCAAGGCAGGTTATAATCAAAACCAGGCTGCTGGAACACAGGAGCTTTCTTCTTAGACAACTGGTTCTCAAAGTATAGTCTTCAGACCAGCAGTGTCAGCATCACCATCATCTGGGAACTGGTTATAAATGCAAATGTATGGTCCCCAGCATAGACCTGGTGATTCAGAAATTCTGGGGGTGGGACTCATTCATCTATTTTTCCACAAGTCCTCCAGCTGATTCTGATACACTCTCAAGTTTAAGAACCTCTGTTCTAGAAGTTTCTAAATTCCACTGCCAGAGAAAAGCAAGAATGTATTCATGAGTATTCTGCTCATGCTCATAACCAGTGCACTGTGTCCTTAGCGTGACTTACGGGCATGTGCCAGGGCCATATAACTTCAAACATTCTTGTTCTTCATATCCTGAACCCAAGGAAATGTATTCCTTTTTTCTCTGATAGCTGGACAAAGATGAATTATAGCCCAATGTTCCCTTAACAAAAAGATTTATTAATTTGTACTAATGACTGTTTAGAGAAAACATAAAAACCAATGTCCTTGTTGAGTGCTCCTTCTCGAGGGCAAAATGTGGATGTTATCTGTAAAATCAACAAACTTGTCACGAAAGTGAAATGTTATCTCTTCCTGAGGATTTTCCCAGGCAGCTCAAGGCCTTAAGGACTAGACAGCCTCCTCCCTCCCTATGATCAGATGAAGAGCTTGTAGCTATAACTCAAATGCTTTAAGACAGCTCAGATGTAAGTTTGTTTTCAGGTTAGTAGCTTTTCTCAGACCCAATTGAAGAAAGGAAACCATGAATCTATTCAAAACCTTAGAGAATCCCCAAAGATCTTTGCCTCCAGATATGACCAGTGCAATAATCTCTTGGTTAGGACACTAAAAACACAGGCAACAAAAGCAAAAGTAGACAAGTGGGACTACATTAAACTTAAAAGCTTCTATACAGCAAAGAAAACAACAGAGTGAAAAAACAACCTATGTAATGGGAGAAAATATTTGCAAACAATTTATCTGATAGGAGTTAATATCTGGGGAGGCGGGAATGGGGAAGAAGGTGGTCAATGAGGGATAAAAGGGGACATCTGTAATACTTTCAACAAAAAAGAGAAATTTTTAAAAAATATAAGAAACTCCTATAACTCAATACCATAAATAAATAAATAAATGAACAAACCAATTGAAACAAGGGCAAAACACTAAATAATCATTTCTCCAAAGAAGATATAAAAATGGCCAACAGGTCCATGAAAAGATACACAAGACTACTAATCATCAGAGAAATAAAAATCAAAACCACAGTGAGTTATCATCTCACAGCTGTTAGGATGCCTATTACCAAAAATCAAAAGACAGACAACAGTACGGTGACTACCAAAAGGAAAGGTTGGGTAGGGAAGGTAAAAGGAAATCAAAAGTTAACTGTTGGTGATGATGTGGAGAAATTGGAACCCCTGTACATTGTTGGAATTTGAAATGGTTCAGTCTCTATGGAAAACAGTATGGAAGTTCCTCAAAAAATTAAAAATAGAACTACCATGTGATCCAGCAATCCCACTTCTGGGTATTTATCCAAAAGAATTGAAATCAGGATCTGAAAGAGATATTTGCACTCTCATATTCATTACAGCGTTATTCATAATAACCAAGATGTGGAAACACCTAAATGTTCATTGATGGTTGAATAGATAAAATGTAGTATATACATATAATGGAATATTAATTAAGGAAACTAAGTTAAGCATTGATTTGTAGCATTTGCTAATTTCCATGTTGTAAATATTACTACTATGGTTTATTTCAAACTACCAACTTAACATCACTGAACACAGAGTTGCAAAGAGATGAGTAGTTGCAAAACATTATATAGTATTTCCACTACAGATACAAAAGACATAACTAATCTCAACAGCATGGATAATAGTAAAGTGTAGTAAAATAATTAGAAAGTGATGAGTTTTGAGTACTTATTAGCTTTGTTTTAAATTTAATATATTTAATTGTGAGTTTCTATAATTTAATTTCTAATAATGGTTATATTTAATAACCAGCTCTCAAATTTCTGAAAATTTAATAATTGACTCTCATAAGGTGATATGAGTAACTACTGTGACCATACAAAATTTCAACCTGTTTGTTTTGGTTTGGGATAAAAAGAGAATCTTCACTCAACTTGGTCCATTATTCCCTGTAACAAAAGGATTTACTACAAGGTTTCTTTGAAGTTGGCAATTTCCTTGGCTCTTCTAAAATAGGAAATGATTTTAGATGTTATTTTTATATATTTTCAAAAAGAGGTCTGTCTCTATTCTCAACAGCTTCCTGACTACCCCTTGCTTCCAAATAATGAGAACTATTTAAAGGAAAAAGGAACTACTGTAGTGTGGTTTTAAGAAAAGGATATACTTTGCTCTTTCAGAAGTAGTTATACAACAGTTCTGCTCATAAACTGGAGAACAGTTAAAATAATTTTCCAAGGTCCCTCCCAAGGCTGTGATTTTCCTCTCATCTGCTCAGGTAATATCACTCATTGTACTCATTCATTTATTCAGCTATTTGAGATCTACCATGTGGCAGCCATTGTGCTGGGTTCTGTAGTCACAGCAGAATGCAAGAGAGACATGAGCTGCTCAATCAATAATTACACAGATCATTTTTTAAATATATTTTTATTGATTCCAGAGAGGAAGTGAGAGGGAGGGAGAGAGATAGAAACATCAATGATGAGAAAGAATCATTGACCGGCTGCCTCCTGCATGCCCTCCACTGGGGATTGAGCCCGCAACCCAGGCATGTGCCCTTGACTGGAATCGAACTGGGAACCCTTCAGTCCACAGGCCAACACTCTGTCCACTGAGCCAAACCAGAGAGGGCATACACAGATCATTATTTACTTACACTTTTCATAAAAATTTAAAGGAGATCATATAACATTGGTGTCTGACCTGTTCTGGGAGGTTCCAGATGTGACATTTAACCTTATAACTGAAAAATGAGAAGTAAGCCAGTCAAAGGAGGAGGGAGAACAAAGTAGAATAGTCTTCCTCTCAGGTGGTGAGAGCAGTTGTGTCATGCTTGTCTAGAATACAATACATAAAGTACATAAAAAGATGTACAGTATATCTTTGGTATTAAAATTTCATGGCAGGGGGGAAGAGTGATTAGGAAAATGTGTCTAAAAAGGCTCATTGGAGGAGGGAGAGGAAATAATGAATACCCTTTGTAATACTTTAAGCAATAAAAAAAGGTTGAGAAACATTGGTCTATATTATATTAAGAACTTGGCGCTTTTGAGATATTATAGTAGCAGTGGCAGAGCTAAGAGGCTGGCCTCCTCCCATGAGGACTAATGACCTACCTGCAGGTGCCTGAGCTTGATATTAAGACAGGAAGTTAAAGCGGGGAGAAAGGAGACATATGTAAAACTTTAGACAATAAAGAAATAAAAATTAAAAAAAGAAAAAATGAAATAATTTTTTAAAAAGGCAGGAAGTTAAAGGATTCCTGATTTTCAACAACTTTGAAAAGTTCCTCTATTATTTTTCAAATAACACCTCTTCCCCATTCACTCTAACCTCTCCTACTGGACACTTGTTAGAACTTCTTGTTTTATCCTCTATGTAGTTTAATGTTTCTTTCATATTTCCCATCTCTTTATTCCTCTGTTTTACATTCTGGATGATTTCCTCAGACCTAGTTCTATTTCACTAATCCTTGCATCAACCGTGTCTGATTTTCTCTTTAATCCATCTATTGAGTGTTCTTTTTTCCATTTTCAATCAATGATCACTTTTTTTCAATTCCAGCCATATTTTTCAAACTGTTCCATTCTTGTCTTATAATTCTTTAAAAAAACAACATCCTCTTTTTGAGCATTCTAAGCATAGTTATTTTAAAGTCTCTCTCAGATTTGTCTATCAGATTCAATTCTTTTTGTTGTTGCTGTTTTACACTTTTGTTTTATTTATTTTTAAAAATAGTTCTTTATTGCTGAAAGTATTACATATGTTCCCTCCCCGTACCCCATTAACTCCCTCTAGCCCATGCCCAACCCTCACCCCAGGCTTTC
>NW_005365070.1:2450553-2485215 GCF_000412655.1 Myotis brandtii | reverse complement strand
TTTGGTTTTCTTAGGATATATTCCTAGAAGTGGGATCAATGGGTCAATTGGCAGTTCCATATTTAATTTTTTGAGGAAACTCCATACTGTTTTTCATAATGGCTGCACCAGTTTGCATTCCACCAGCAGTGTACTAGGGTCCCCTTTTCTCCATATTCTCACCAGCAGTTATCATTTGAACATTCTAAGCATAGTTACTTTAAAGTCTCTTTCAGATTTGTCTATTAGATTCAGTTCCTATGTTGTGAATTCTCCCATTTGTTGTACCAGTCTCATGGTGGTTTATTTCCTAATGAACTTAGGAAGTTTTGGTTATAAGTTCATCTTCAAAGTTGTAATTACAAACACAGATTCATGTTCTATACTACCTGGGTTTGAATTCAGGCTCTGCCATTCAGTAGCTATGTGACTTTAGGCATGTTACTTAATCTCTCTGTTATTTAGTTTCAATATCTGTAAAAGAAGGCTGTTCTAAGAATAAGTTAAAATGGACATAAGACACTGGGGGGTAGGGGGGCCAGGGGATTGTCAAGGGCGGGGAAGAAAAAAAAGGACACATATGTAATACCCTTTGTAAGCAAAGGGTATTATGTAATACACATATGTAATACCCTTTTTAAGCAATTAAAAAATAAAATAAAATGCAAAAAAAGAATAAGTTAATATAAACAAAGCACTTAGTACAGTGTCCAGCACATAATTAAGTACTTGGTTAGTGTTGTTATTACTGCAATTTGGCAGGAATTGTTTTACCTGGGAGGCCTGCCTGACTACCTGTTCCCACTCTCAGCTCCAAGTGATCAGTACACTTCTGAACTGTGTTCTTTTCTACCGCTATCCCCATTTCTGAGCCATTCCTTCCAGCTATTGGCTTTCTATAGGAACTCAGATCCCACTCCTATCTCTACCCTGTTATTAAAAAACCCTGCACCCAGGATGCATGTCTTCTTTTGATTCCTCTGTAGCATGTGTAATTGCAATTCTTGCTCACTGCTGTTGCTTTGAGCTATTTCTTTACTTCTGACACTAGAATTTATTGATTTTTGCTTTTGATCTGTACTACATATATAAGATATTTTAAAACAATGCACCTGAAGTGAAGGACGAGCTGCCTGCAAAATGACCAGAAATCCCTGAATGCCCTTTCATTTGGACATGAGATCCTTGAGGAAAACTAGGACAATAAGGGCCATGTTTTATTTGCTTTGTATTCCCTGTACCTAGCACAGGTCCTGATGCACTTGGCATATGTTTATTAAATTAAGAAATGAAAGACTATGCTGGCAACAGCAAGCACTACAAGCAGCCAGCTCACTACTTGGTTTCTCTAAGAATTATCAACACCCCCATGGTGTGCCCCCCATTTCTGTGAATGAGCTCTGTCAAAGTGATATGGTTTCTAACAAATGAACAAATGAAAGTAGGTATAATTCATTAAGTCAGTGACTATCTCAATGGTAAGTACCAGATGTGTGTTTCTTTTATACTCAAAGCAAAATACTAAACTGGAAACACTGTAGAGGCAACAGATTATCCTGACTTTCAAAATGTTGTTTTAAAGCACCAGAGTAAAATGTCAAGCAGGTAGCAGATGAAATCTGGCAAAGTGAGTATATAATTCTATTTATATAAAAACACACGCATATATCAGGCCTTCAACAGTATTTGTATAAACAATGGCTCTCCTATGAAGGTGAAGGCCACCCCCTTCAGTTCCAGTGACTGAGACACATTTTTCCAATGCTGGGTACAAATACAGATGCAGCAAGTTGCTTCTTCCCCTTGGAAATTTGGAAGGCACAGCAACTCTGCCTCTGTTGCCACATTCCCTTGGGGTTTTATGACTCTATGCACATGGCCTATGTGAAGGCTTCACTTAGGTCACCTTATGCCTTTGGCGACCGGCATGGAGTATGACGATTCAGGAAGACCCTGGTGTTTCCCAGATGGGTCCAGATCTGGCCATGTAATTACTGCCCTCCAGCTGGGAAATGTGATGCTGGGGTGATGAAGTGGCTGCTGAGAAGAAGGCAGTTTAACTCTGAATTTGGTCTGTTCTTTATTTAAATTCAAAGATTGGATAAACACACACTATATGCATATAAAATCAATATCATGTACCCATATATACAAACATACACACAAAATCAATATCATATACACATACAAACACACCACTCCCCAATTGCACAGGTTGTTTTTATTAGGGTTTCATGTGGGATTCCCCTGAACATATAATTTCTAAGCTATTCTTCTATTCTTTTCCCCATTTAGTTGCCATCTTATTCTCTCTTTCTTTGCTTTTCCACTTAATTCCTTATCAATGCTTTTAACCTTTTGGGAGTTCCCATTAACCCTTATGGTCAGTTTAAGGCCCTTTGAAACAGAGATGGGGACCCTAACTTCTTTTCCAGTGTAGGCTGCTCTGCTTCATTTTCTTCCTTGGCCACAGAGAAGCTTGTCTCTGGGCCTTGTTTATGAGGGGTGACAGATTCATGGAAGCTGTTCCATCACTGGTAATACAACACTACAGTCAGAGTGGACATTCTAGTTTATAAAGGATAGTACTGGAGTAAATTTGGTCCTATTCACAGCAACTCTAATAAATTCTTCCTTCAATTAACAATGTTCACTGTTACTACCGAGGCAACAGGGAAAGAATTATTGGCTCTGTATTTAGACAGACTTGAGTTCAAATTCCAGCTTCAGCAGTTAATAACTAGGTGACCCTGGGCAAGACACTTACCCTCTCTTAAATGGAAGACTAAAGACCCACAGACCATCTTTTCACATTCAGTCAAGTGATAAGCTCGCAGCTGCTGAGTGTTCCATGTAGCTCTAGCTCTGGAAGCTCTAGGAGAAACAGATCTGCTCCTGCCCTCATGGGGCCCTGCTCATCCAAACTAGCAGATAAGATGAAAATGTAAACATTGGGGATTAGGTTTCAACATATGAATTTGGTGGGGCACAGGATGACACAAACATTTAGTCCATAGCAACTAGCATCTGCTAAGTTATTCCCTGTAGACCACAGTGCTATAGAAATTTAGAGAAGGAGGGCAGCTGTGAATCTGAAGTCTTCCTGGAGGAGGCAGGGCTTGATCTGAGACTCAAAGAAAGGATGAGTTTTGGAGAGACCCTTAGAAGAAGTGGGAGTTCTGCAGGTGTGTGCTGGAGAAACTAGAGAGGCAGGCACAATTGTTATTTCTATTTTACAAGTAAGAAAATGGAAGGCCAGATAAACTAAGGAACTTTTCCAAGGCCATTCAGCAAATAATTGGCAGTTATGGGATTTAAATAGATAACTGTCTCTGATGGTGAAGGCTGTTCAAAGCTGGCTCTGACTGAAAAAAATGGGCTTTTGCAGAAAAGTAGGAAATAGGGAGCCATTGATTGTTTTTCAGAGAGGAGCAACTTGACAAAAGCAGTGTTTCTTCTATATTTATGGGCCAACAGATGTTTATGGGAAGATTCTAATACTAGAGGGGTCATTTAGGAAGCAGTTGCAGCAATTTAGGGTGAGGCATTGAAGGCCTGACCTGGGGGAGGGACATAGTGGTACTGGAGAAGGCAGAGAAACATGAGGCATGTCAAAGAGCAAGTTAACATACTTGAGAACTGGTTGAATATGAAGAATGCAGGGGGAGCGAATTAAAGAATCAGCTCTGAGGAACAGAAGACTGGGTCTTTCCACTGCTGGAGATATTGGGAAGATGAGCCATTTGGAAAGTTGCTGTTCATTGGAAACAGGGCCAGATATCCTTAATTATTGCTGCTATTAAATCTTTCTATTGAAAAAATAATGTATACCACAAGGAAACTGACAAATTCAGAATCTTGGAATATTCTGCAGTACAACTAACCTGAACTCTTCAAAAAGTCAATCTTACACACACAAAAAAAAATTTGTTTTAGATTAAACAACACTAAAGAGACATAGTAAATGCAATGCACAAATCTTGATTTGGGATTATTTTGTGGTGAGAAGGGAGAATCTCTTAGGAGAGTCATCTGAAGATTTTATGATAGTATATCACAATGCCTGTAGCTTACATTCAAGTGATTCAATAAAGAATAGGTAGTATATAAACGGCAAATATGTCAAAATGTTAATTGTGGAATATTGATGGATATAGGTATGTGCATTGTACTGCTTTTTCAATCTCTTTGTATGTTTGAATTTTTTCAAAGTAAAAATTTAGGAAAAGTAATTCATGAACACAGTAAAAAGTTAAAACAATACAAAAGGATATATAGTGAACATTTCTACCCCAGACAAGCTACTTCCTTCCCAGAAGCAACTACTGTTCACATTTCCTGAAATTTGATGTGCATTTACAAGCCTATATATGTATTTGTAGATTTTTTTAAATAGATGGGTTTAGACTATAAATCTTTTTGTTAAGTACAATAGGCTCTCTCTTATTTGTGTAATGAGAGGAGTAGTTGGTCAGTTAATTAAAACTCAGTTAAAGCAGAAGTACCTGGCCTGGCCAGCGTGGATCAGTGGCAGGAGGTTACGGTTCAATTCCCATTCAGGGCACATGCCCGGGTTGTGGACTCGATCCCCAGTATGGGGAATGCAGGAGGCAATCGGTCAATGATTCTCTCTCATCATTGATGTTTCTATCCTTCTCCCTTCCTCTCTGAAATCAATAAAAAAAATTTTTTAAAGAAGTACCTGGATCTTCTAAGCAGAAGCTTACCAGCTCATACAACAGCAGTGTGTTTTATGGGGGAAATGGAGAGCATCCTTTAATACTGAGAGTTAAATCCACAGAGGCCAGGTAGGCAAGCTTCCACAGTAATGTTGGCAGCTTGCTTTTTATAATTTCATATGCCTTCTTGGAGATTGTTCCATATGACCACATGTAGATCTTCCTTATTCTTTCAGCACAGTTTTTAGGATGAGTTGCTTTTAGAATGAGTGTATGGCTTTAATCACATTGTGCTTGGGGTGATGTGGGGGGCATTTGGGTGGAAATTGCCTGGGCTTCCTGAAGTTGCCTGATCATAAGAATCACTTGGGTATTTTTCGAACAACTTCTCAAGCTTGGGCAATGCTGCCATAAACAGTTGCAGAAGTAGGGCTGGAGTTCCAGTGACAGAACTGCTCTGAGGACTGAAAGTTCTACTAATGGTGCTAGTCAAAGGCATGAGACTAGACAGAGATAAGGCAAGACGCCAGAGAAATTCTGAGGTCCAAGGACAGAGCCCGCAATCTCCCATATGAGCTTCTGCCCCTGCTCCTCCCCACCAAAGATAATTGCCTCCTGTTGCAATCATGCAGGTCACATTTCCAAAGCATGTGCAGCTTTGAATATGAAAACCCTCCCTAACTGCCAGCACCTGGGCAAATTCAAATTCCACACTCAGACATAAGGCTCCTCTCTGTAAATGGGAGGGATTTGATTGGAAAAATGTGACTCTAGAAACCAGATCTGGGATTGAACTGAAATTGCCTGAAAAATGAAAGCATTGGCACAATTAACAAAAAGGGGCTGGATTCTTTTTCTTTCTTTTCTTTTTTTTTTTTTTTTAGCTAAATCCTGCACAGCTTGCAAACCTTGGGAGGCAGCCATCCTATTATCATTCCTGATATGGACTTGAAGAAATACGTCTCCTTAAGAAATACTATTTTAAGATTTGTGGAGTTGAACCCCTACTCGAAGCAGTCCTAGGAATCCCAATTACAATGTTTCAAGGACAACCATGAAACAAGATCCAAAGTTCTGTGAGGCCTTGAGTGACCCATGAAACCATGCACTAACCTCAAATAGATCCTTTCAGGAGTCCTGAAAAACCCTGCTCTGCATCTGAATCATCCTCAGAATTGGCACTAGATAGAGTAGGCAGCCAGGTCTCTATGTCATGTAAGGAACCAAAAATGCCAGAGGACCCCATTGACTTGTCACATTGCCTGAAATGTTCACATTTCAGTGTGAAACACCGAAGTCCCCTGTCTTTTCTAAATCAAAGTGTTGTGGAGGTAGAGATAGTATCTCCACTCTTTTAAGATTGGCTTTTCCCTTAATGTAAAAGAAACAAACAGCCCTGCCAGAGTGGCTCAGTTGGTTGAGTGTAGTCCTGTCCACCAAAAGGTTGCCGGTTTGATTGCTGGTTTGTTCCCCGGTTGGAGCATGTACTGAGGGCAACCGATTGATGTTTCTCTCTCATGTAGATATTTCTTTCTCCCTTCCTCTCTCTAAGCATGTCCTCGGATGAGGATTTAAAAAAACACGCAGAGAAAAGTGGGTAGATCTGTGTGGGGTCTTTGGTATAAGCCTGGAAGATCGGCAGGAGGTAGGGTAAGAAAAGGGTACCAAGAGGCCCAGGGCCTGCCAACATGGCCCCTGAGTTACTAGTAGAACCTTTGGGAATGATGGAGGCACTTGAGGAGAAGTGAATCAGCAAGTGCACAAGGGTTCTGGACTGGGATTCTCATATGTGGTCCCACAGGCACACACTGGCACCAATGATTGTGACATTCAGAAGCTGTCACCACAGTTCCCAATTTCCTAACATTATTGTTACCATGAACATTTTCTGTGAGCTTGCTAACTTGGAAACACTTCCACATGCCCCATTATTCAGTGGCACAGACACACAGACCACAATGGCAGGGGGTAGTCACAGGTCTTACAGCAGAGGGATCAGGCCTCAAAAATCTTGCAATTCACTTTATTCCAACTCTGCTATGTCTATTAAGAAATCCACAATTTTGAATTTTTTAAAACTTTTAACTGAACCCCCCTTTAAGCCACATACCGTATGCTAAGTGCTGCAGTAAGCATATTAGATATATTGTTTATTTAGTCCTCATCACAACACTGTGAGTTGGGTGCTATCATCAAGCAATTTTAGAGATGTGGAAACTGAGGCACAGAGAAATTAAGTAACATTACCAACACTGCTCACCTATTTAGTAGCAGAGCTTCTAGAAGTCAGCTGGCCTGCTAGAATCTTTCAGATTATTTTTCCTAACTCAAATTCACTTCTGGATTGTCTCTCCCTATTGATTCAACTCCTATAGTGAGAGATTCATCTGCAAAATGAGGTTGTCTGGAATGGGTATGGAGTTAGCCTGTAGGACCCAGTCTCACCACTCACATGAGGGCAGTCACCTGCAGAATAAGGGAACAGAAATAACTAATTTCACTAGGGTTGGCCACAAACTTCAAAATCCTTTAGAAGGACCCCCAAATGTCCCTAAGAACAACAGTTGGATCACTAACCTTATCACCAGAGAATTAAAGAACACCATCACAGCAATTATGCATACAATTTGAGCCGCTTGACCTGCCAAGTTGGGTCTTTTCTGACAAAAGCCTTCAGATAACCCAGAAATTCCTGCCTAGGCTCCTTTGGAGTCTGTCTAAACCAGCTAGATAGTTGCATCTGGGTCACTATAACCCAAAAAGGCTTAATTAAAATCAGGAAATATGCTTAAGATCCTCTTCTGCAATGTTGTAAACTCTAGATATGCAAAATTAGGTTGTAAAGAGATAAAGGCATAAAAAGGTGCTTTGGGCACAGCACAGTTATTTGGGACACACACCACCACCACCACCACCACCACCAGTATAAATTGAGAAATGTGAAAAGTATTTGGCTTTAGATGAGTTTTCTTTGGTAAAGACTGTAGACAAATGGACTTGTCTACTAAAGATACTGTTTGTGTATGGGGGAAACAATCTCAAGCCTGCAGGGCCTCAGGCAGGGGGGATGAGAGACTGGAAAGTGAAGGGAGCCATCACAAAAGAAAGAGAAGAGGAATGGCAAACATGTTTCCAGTAGGGACAGTAAGGGGAGGACCTGTGTTACTGACAATCTGCTCACCTTCTGGATGAAGTAATTTCCTGTTTATCAGACACTATTGGGGCATTGGAGGTCTCACACCAATGAATTATCTAATAATGGACACTTAGCCCTTTTGGTATCAATACTTTTGGAACTCAGTTTTGGGTAGACAGCCTTTCAAAATGTATTCATACTCAACTGCTTTCTGAAAAAAAAAAACACATCCTGAATTACCTTTTCTGAAAATAATGGTGAAATAGACAAGGACTTTGCTCACAAAAATTGGTTTCATTCTTTCCATAAATAATTGTTTTTAAGGGTCTTCTATGCACAAAGCACTGTGCCAAGTGCTGTGGGCACTGGTGAACTTCACAGATCTGGAGCCTTCTTATGGACCATGTTCTGTTGTAATTTAGCCCATTTTGAGGGGATCATAAGGATAAACACTACCACTTCCTGAACTGTGGTGGGCTGTGATACAATGAGGTCTTTGAGGCTGTTAGGAACAACATGGGTTGTTTGCCCTTAGAGTACATGTAAGGTTCAAGATTGTAATGCCAGGGCCTCCAAATGTCAGCTGTCAATTCATGCTGTTGTCACCATGTTGCTTCTCATCTGCCCCATTATTGAACACATATTTGCCTGGGCTGGGGCCATGCAGTGACTTGTCTCTTCCAGAGAGTAAAGTGTATGTGTTTTGGGGGAATGGTCACTCAGCTGCATTTCCTTTTCCTCTCTTGAGTTCTAAGCTGTGCTCCTCATGATTGAGGCTCCTGGAAGTGTAGCTTCCAGAGAAGTGAGGACTTACAGTGTAAATCAGTGGTGTGCCTGGAAATGTTTACCAATTGGCTCTCTCAGTTGATGAGGGGAAGGGTGCTTATTTATAGTGTTTGATGATTTCCATGGTGTAAATACTCCCACCATGGCCAATTTCAAGTTCCCAACATGACATCACTGAACAAAGAGTTAGAAAGAGATAAGCAGCAGAATATCACTTTAGAGTATCTCCACCGCACAGATACAATAGACATAAATCATGAGCATAGATAATAGTAAAGTATAGTAAAATTATGAGAAAGTGATTAGTATTAAATTTTCATTAGCTTTATCTTTAATAAAACTTAATTGTAACTTTATATAATTTAATTTTTAATAATGACTGTATTTAACAAACTACCCAAATTTATGTTGAGCATCAGTTCTTACTATTCAGCTGAGTATAGTGCTACCTCGCTTTTCTCTTAGCCTCAGCAGCAGAAAGAGGGGCTCTGTAGACAGATCCCCAGGGCTCTTACCCCCACTTTAAGCAGAGTAACCCCACTTGTATTCATTTTATGCATATTGAGGCTCTGATTTGAATAGAGGGCTCCAATGTTTAAAAACGTGTGGAATGGTTTTTTTCTGGTGCGGGGAGCGGGGAGACACTGGTGTATAGGTCTATAGGTCTCCCTTCATCTAGGATATCCTAAATTAGCCTAGTCTTGGTATCCACTCATTTTCCCTTTCATTCCCTTGTTTCCTCTTGTTGCTTAGGCTTATTATTCCTGCTGATCTCAGAGATTCTCCTCTCCCATCCCAAGGATATTCATCTTCACTGAAGAGAGCTGTTATCACCTGATCTGGTTTAAAGTGAGATCTTTCTCAGGCATATTTTACTCTTCTACACATGACTCTGGAAGACTCAAAAGGTCTTTCAATTACAAAAAGATGGATTCCTAAAGGGCAGAATTCCAATAAGGCGGGGTTCCTTTAAAATTGTAACACTGAGCAGTCAGACCTGTTTTATATTTTACACTCTCCTTCAAAAGTCTCTGGATTTCAATAGATTGCTGGATTCCCCCCCCCCCCAAAGAGCTGCCTAATAATGTATCTCTATTTTACTTTATGCAACACAGTTTTCTTTAAGTAAAAACTGAAAACTTTTCCTAGCAGTTGGTTAGTTACTCTTCTACTGAATGTAAGATTTTCAGCCATGGAAATGCACAGAGGGGGCTGCAGGAGTTACGGGTATGACACAATCCTTTTCTTAAGGCATATTCACCCTCTTTGCCTGCCAGATAAATTATTTTTCCAGGAAAACTAAACAGTAAGCACATACTTGGATGTTCCTTTCAGGCAAGAGAGGAGCCCTCTCTCTCCCATTAAGGCCAGGCAATTGCCCAAATGATTTGCTTCACTGCCTATCATAACGGGGAGTGTGGGATAGAACCAGCAGGGGCTTATTCTCATCTCTCTCTGTACAGCAGTTACAGTTGAGCAAAGTTCATAGGTACCGGCACCCTCTGAAGCCTGCAGTCAGAGAGGCTGAGGCTATTCAGGAACCCCCAAAACATACACACACACCCCTACAATGTTGCCACACTTCAATGCAGCAGCTTGTCACGGAAGTGTTCTAGAATCAAAAGTGGAGCAATAGATATGTAGCATGAAATCTGGTGATATAGGAGTCCATGGGATGGTGCACAATGGTGAGCTTTCTGGACAGCTGGCAAGGTACACACTGTTTAATACAGACAGGCTGGCCAGTGACCCAGAAGCTGGGGGCTGCTACTTTCTGACTGCGTGGCTACCATTAGAGGCACAGGAATACTCTCTATAGCTTTGATTCTCAGATTCTGTCCCCACTATTGACACCAGCAGCAACCTCCTCTTGTCCCCATTTCACTGAGAGTGATGGCTCACTATCTGAAGGCTCCAATTGTTAAGAGTTATGAATGCATGCCCAACACATAACACAAACTCAAAGCCAAGCTCTGTCCAGTCTAGACCAACTTAGGTGATAAATCTTGCTCATTTCCCTGTTCAGAATACCTTTGGCTACCTCTGCAAGCCCAGTCTATTCTTGATCCAGGGCCCTTTGGCCAAGGTTCCTGCACAGTCAGCAGTTTCTCCTCTTCTCTGTCCAAGCTGAGCTCACTCTCCCCTGGCTCCCCTTCACTTTCAGAATCAGAATATTTTGAACCCAAACTTTCTCTTTTACAAAAATCTCTTCTTTTACTTCTAACTTTATTCCACTGAGGCTAATTCCAATGCTTGAATTTCAACGGGATTTGGTATCTACAGAGGAAGCAGGAAGGCACGCCTTATTTATTTAGTAACATCTATCATAATTTATAGATCATCCACAAATCATCTATAACAATCTCACAATGTGCTTTCCCCATATGACTTGCTCTTGACCTTATAAAAAAGTTGGAAATATAAATGTAAGCCATCAGCAAAATACTGTCTTTTCAATGCACCAAAGGGAGGGAAAGTTAGCTTAATCTTTCAGAAGCCCCCAGAGTATTGTGGACTAGCTGAGTAAGTATAATTAGAAAAAGAAAAAAATCAAGTATAAATTCCCATGCAGCTGAAGAAGTCTCATGATAAAGTAAATTTTCCCAAGAATTTCTGGAAAGCAAGTCTTGCAACCTTTGGGAAATGGTGAGTCCAAGTATTTCAGAAGAGCTCACACCCTTCACCTGGCCAAGACCTTGATATCTCCAAAGAGCTCTAACCGCTCCACTCCAGGCTCAACAAGCAAGCTGCTTTTCACTGTTACTTTCCAAAGTATGCTCATATCCATTATCTCATTTGATTTTCACCATGACCTTGTGAGGTAGGTAGGACAACTATTAGTGTTCCCTTGGCTCACTTCTGGAAGATGCCCAGGAGTCCGATTTGCACAATTTTAAACCGACAGATTTGGCTCCATTTTCACATACTAATAAAATTTCGCCTGGTCTTATCCTATGTAAAGGGAAGAATTGTCATGCAACATTGATCTAAGCTAGGTGGAGAAAAGCTTGATCATCAGGGGTGACAAGATGGGATAGAAGTTGATCTTGAAAAATTTAGTAATTCTACTTCTCCCTTCCCTTTCTGGAGCTAAAATCCAGGCTTTTGAATAATGGGTAGGGCTGTGTTATTCTCAAGCTACTCCAGCCTTAGTTTTTCAAGACTGGATACTAAGGCCGAATTCCTGTATATTTAGCTATAATTGATCAACCTTTACCAATTAGTCAAGGGTCCATTGTGGGCCCAACTCTGTGGGGACACAGAGAAGTGTGAGATGTGGGCCCTGACCCCCAGGAACCTACAGTTTTGCTGGGAGCTAAACTTGTACACATTAGACAATAATGCATAGCAACCAAAACAGTGAAGAGAAGGTCAGTGAGGATTGATGCTGCCAGGGGAGGATCCTAGAGCACCAGAACAGAGAGGTTGAGAGCATGTGCTCTGGGGTTGGGCAGTAAACATGGCTTCAAATTCCAGATCAACCATTACTAGCAATGTTTACCTTAAGCAAATCATTATACCCAATCCAGAAAATGGAATGAAAATTAATAAATACTTATCACATAAGGTTGTTGAGAACATTAAATTAGCACAGTACCTGGCACATAGTTAAGTGTTGAACAAGTGATACCATTAAGGCACCATTTAAACTGATCATTGAAGAATGGGAGAAGATTTGAAGACACTTGGGGAGAGAGACAGAACAGTACAAGGCACAGAATTAAATAAAGACACTGAATTTTAAAAGGAAAGGAGATGTGTGAGGGTGCTGAGGATACTGGTATTACAAAAGCAGAGGGTAGCAGGAAAAAAATAAAACTTTTTTAAGTTGGGTGCAGCTTAGGTCATGACCACTAAGCAGAGTTTAGATTGAATATGATATGAAGTGAGAAGCCACCAAGACTTTCAAACAAGAGAATGACTTGAGGTTAGTGGTTTTAGAGTAAGATTGGCCTGTGGTGTATTCAGTGACTTAGAGATGGACTGAGGTATATCCACTGTTTGAAGAGTCTAAAAGGATTCCAAAGTTTTGAGTCTAGGTGAATTGGGAAGTGGTGGTGTCATTGACAGAAAAATGGAAATCAAGAGGAGTACTAGGCAAGGAGGAAAAATAATTAATTCAATGTTCAATTTGAAACAATGGTAAGATATCCAAGTAGAAATGTCTAGAAGAAATAATGATAGCCAAATGTCCTAGAGCAGTGGTCGGCAAACTGCGGTTCAGCAAACTGCGGCTCGCGAGCCACATGCGGCTCTTTGGCGCCTTGAGTGTGGCTCTTCCACAAAATACCAACTTCTGTGCATTGGCCACGAAGTTTCAATAGCACTGTACTTGCGCGCCCACACGTGGTATTTTGTGGAAGAGCCACACTCAAGGGACCAAAGAGCCGCACGTGGCTCGTGAGCCGGGGTTTGCCGACCACGGTCCTAGAAGGTATAATTTTCTTTTTTAAACCTTTTGACCCTCTTTACCCATTTATCTCACTTTCTTTCTTTTACTTCCTCTTTGAACTGAAGTCGACTTAATTCCTGGTTAGAGTATTATATTATCTGCATATATTGACAGTTTTTGTTCCTTTCTTTTTAATTCTATTATTTTTCTTGTTCTATTACACTGACTTGGACCTTCAGCAAAATGTTGAATAGCAGACTGACAGTAGTACTAGACATTCCTGTCTTGTTCCTGACTTTGAGAGGAAACATCTAATGTTTCAAAATTTGTTAAAACACTTATATAGTGTGTGTATATACCAAGCGCTATCATTAACACTTTATAAATTATTTATTCTTTGTAAAATGTTATGAGATAGATATTATTATTTTCATTTTACAGATGATTAAACTGAAGCACAGAGAAGCTAAGTAACTCACTCCAGGTCACACAGCTAACAAGTGGCTGAAGAGAGTTTCAAACCTCCTCTATCTAGCTTCAGAGACTGTGTTTTTAAACACTCTACTATGCTTGCTTCCTCTTTAAGTATGCAGTTTTTTGTAGATTTCTAGAAGATACTCTTTATCAAATTTAAGTTTTATTTTATTCCTAGTTTTATTAGACCTTTCTAAGGGCAAATAGGTGCTGAGGTTGTCAAATATTTTTGCTGCATCTACTAAAATGATCATAAGGGTTTTCTCCTTCAATATACAAATATAATGAATTGCATCGATATAGTTTCTAATGGTGAACCAACCTTGCTTTTCTGAGATTAAACCCTACTTGGTTATGTTATATTATTATTTTCAAAAGTACAGGTTCTGATTTGCTAATAATTTATTTAAGGCTTTTGTATAGTGTTAAATTTTTTTGTTCTCATACAATTGGTGTAATGATAGTATTGGAAAATCAGTTGGAAGCTTTTCATCATTTGCAATGCTCTGAAGCAGTTTGACAAGAGGAATATCTGTTTCTTAAAGGTTTTGTACAATCTACCTTTAAAACTTTTGTGTATGTGTTAAGAGGGTTGAGATGTATGCATCTTTGATTCTATTTCAATTTATTCTCTTGTTTATTGGTGTGGTCAGATTTTCACCTTCTTCTCAAGACAATTTTGGTAATTTATGTTTCCTTAAGAGACTGTCCATTTCATCTGGCTTTCAAATTCATTAGTATACATATTAAAATAAAATACCAGTTATTTATAACTTTATAACTATTCCAGGACTTACACAATTGCTATTGCTAAGAATATTTAATATTTTCCTATACTACTTAATATATTCTAAATGTAGTTATCTCTTTCCTTCTCCCTTTCTCACTATTTTTTTTACTCTTGAGTATTTTTTGTTGTTTTGTTTTTTGGATTTTTAAAAGCAAAGTTGCTAACTTGCTAACCCATTTTAATTGTGTTTCCAATGATCAAGCTTTTGCTTGTATGAATCAATTTTCCATTTTTTTGTGACTGTATATTTTATAAATTCTTGCTTTAATCTCCATTTGTAAGCTTTATTCCTGCAAAGCCCATCTGTCTGGAATATCCTTTCCTCCTTCCCTTTCACTTGGCTTACTCCTACTCATTCTTCAGTTTATGCATCATGTCTTTCAGGAAGCCTTTCCTGACCCTCCAGCATGATTTAAATGTTCATCCTCTGTCCTCCCCCAGAAACTTCCAGCACTCATCATTCCATGTTATAATTAGCCGTCTGCTTGTCTCTCTCCCCTATTAGACTATAAATTCCTTGAGGGCAGGGACCGTGTCTGGTTCATAATTGTACTTCCAAGTGCCTAACATAGTACTTGGCATTCCCAGTAGGAATAAAAGAATTTTTTTAGAGCTAACAACCCATAAGCTGGCAGGCAGGTTTAACAAAGGAGTTCCCACCAATCTATTGTTTGAGGTTTGGGGTCTTTTTTTTTTTTTTAAAAAAAGGAAAATTCTACCAATTATCCTTGGTAGAATTTTTTCTTGATTTTTGAAAGAATCAAAACCCTTCAATTGTGTGATTACAATGGGCATACCTTGGGGAAGAGTCCTTTCCCACTCTCCTTTCAGCCGTGCATTCCAGCATGGACCTAGAAGGTTCAATCCCAAAGGAGACAAGGCTAACAGTTAGCCATAAAGGAGCTGAGACTAACTGGAGTTAAAAGGTGTATAGACTACCCCAGGGCTTTTCGATTTAAAAGCAGCTTTTCTACCCAGGGATTCTTTACTTCTCTGCAGTGAGGGTGTGGGATCCTCATCCCACACTTCCACTTCTCTTGTTTTCAATCTAATCTGAAACACCTTTCCCTCTATCTTCATCTTTTTCTTCAATTCTCTCCTTTTATTCACCATTGACGCTGTAGGTTTTTTATTACTTTTGTCCAGGAGGAGTTTTGAGAATATAAACTGAAGTAGTAGTTTATGAAATTGGCAACATCTATGCATTGCTTTCCTAGGTTCTCTTCTGGAAACTTCTGTGGTTAGCAATCAAGTCCAAGGAAAGCAGAACACAGGCCGAACTGAAAGGGAAGCATACCAAAATCATGGAACACCATGAGCATTTGGGAAGGCTTCTGCCACTTCTCAGCCCCCACCTCCACCCTTAGCTACAGTCAGATAGAAGATGATTTCTAGAGACAAAAATCAAACTGGTGACAGAGGGTTTTCCTGTTTACTGTGAATTTAATTCCTGGAAAATATGGTGTCACTTTCTTGCATAATCTGGGCTCCTCTTTGAAGAAATGATCATGAAACTATAAATATAGAAACACTTTTGAAAAAGAGCTCATTCTGAAATGGAAGTGAGGTCAGAGAAAGCAGTACCAAAAGTATATCTACTCTTTGCCACCTGCCTAAGACAGAACTAAGGGGAGAGAGATGGCCCAAGTGGGCCCCAGGATGCTGGACAAGGGCAATGGGCTGATGTGGCCAGGCAGCCTGCTTCAGACCTTCCTGAAGTTGTTTTCCTTACAGCAAATGTGTCTCAGGCACACATTTACTGCCCTTGAGGAGCTCATAGTCTAGTGTCTAGGTGGGGCACCATGTCCACATTTAGAACTCTTCTAGCTACTATATCTGGTACCTTGACTTGAACATACACCATCTCTTCAGCATTTATAGTGACCTTAAAGACAGGAACTGCATCTCGTTCATCTTGGTAGCCCCAATATCTAGTAAACTATTTAAAATATGGCAAGCACTCAGTTAATATTTGTTATATAAATGAAAGCAAGAAAGAAGGGTATAGGGAAGGTTGGAGGGAAAGAGGGTTAGATGCTAACACTAGTGCCAATACTTCAAAATCCTGAGGCAGCCCCCAGAGGCCTGGGACAAAAACCCAGGGATATCTCAGTCAACATCACAGATGCTGTTGACTTTGAATTGGTCACCTTTATTGTTGTGTTTACACATCCTTGAAGGTATTAAAATAATAGGGTAGAAAAAGAGTTAAGTTAAATATAGAATTACCATATGACCCCACAATTTCACTCTTATGTATATACCCAAAGTAATTAAAAATAACATCTGCAACTAGTACAAAATCATAGCAGCACTACTCACAAGAGCCAAAAGGTGAAAATAGCCCTAAGTCCATCAATGGATGAGTTAATTTTAAAAGTGTTGTATATTTATACAATGGAAACTTATTCAACCATAACAAGGAATGAAACATTGATACATGCTAAAACTTGGATGAACCTTGAAACACACTGTATGCTAAGTAAACGATGCCAATTGATAAGGCCACATATTGTATAATCCCATTTATATAAAAATATTCAGAATAGGTAAATCCATAGAGACAGAATGTAGATTTATGGTTGTCATGGGGTGGATGGAGGGAGGGAATGGGAAAAATCTGTTTAATGGGTAAAGGGTTTCACTTTGGAGTGATAAAACGTTTTGGGACTTGATAGAGGTTATAGCTATATGACATGTAAATGTACTAAAGGTTACTGAATTGTTCAATTTAAAATGGTTAATTTTATGTGAATTTCACTTCAATAAATTATTATTTTTTTAAAATAATAATGCTATGGTAACCTTAGGAAAAGTTAGGTTAGAGAAGCCCCAGTTCTGACTCTGGGCAGACTGGGTATTTGTGGGAAGTGGTATACTAGCTGGGTATAAAGTGAGAGATATTTTATTCTTCACCCCCATTTTCACCATGTTCTTATGCTTATTCCTTTCCTGCTGTGATAGGTCAAGTGTTTATTCCTATTTCCACTCCTGTTCATATCCAAAAATTGTCTGGAATTATTCTTAAGAATTTTCCACTTCTCTAAGGACCGCTCATCATAAAAAAGCAGTTGTTATTTGTTGGGAGTACTTCCAAGAAACCCCAAATATCAAAGATTTTAGAAATATTGGAAGCCTGCATGAAAACATAGGTCAGTTTAAGAAGCTAACCTTTCGAAGAAAGTCTTGAGTGAATGTTGATGTAGCTAAGGTGATGGGTAAGCACAATATGTTGGGTAATTCGGGGAATGCTAGGAAATTCTTGTTGATCCATTGATTCCTTGATTGAATAAAGACATTTACACAAAGGATCTCACTTCACTATCTTGTTTATGGTGTTCAGGTCACATTTTCTATAAGAGCTTTCATTCATACATTCTTTTTTTTATTTAACAAATATTTATTGAGCACCTCCTATGTTCTAGGAAGTGCAGTGCTAGGAATTCATCATCATACACATGGATAAAAGAAATTCACATACAAGCACAAAAATTGTTTTTAGAGATAATTCCAACCTTTTACCATTTCCAAAATTCAAGTTTGAGTAAAGAACTGAGCAAGTTATGGTGACAATGCTGATGTTACCACAAACTGTATTGTGTATTCCAATAAATATGGCTAAGGAGTAACAGAGAAGAATATTTGAAAATAAGGCCATCTAAGGAAATAGCCCAGTGACAAGGGAGATGTAATAGCTTGGGGGAAAGCCTTATCAATGTCTTCCCATCTGTTCTGTCCTCTCTGTATCCTTCCCCTTGTCTGGACCACCCAGAGACAATGGATTGAAGCAGTGTTCTCCTAAATTGCTATGGCTACACACACCCTATGTGCAGCAAATACTTTCCCCCACACCCAGCATAGTTCATGAGGGGCTCTGTGTGAGCACTAAGTTGCCTGAAACTGAGGGGATGGAATCTGGTCAGAAATAAGGAGGGTCTGCTTCTTGCCGCCTATGTTACAGTTAATCCATTGCCATCTGTCTTTATTTTGCTGACTCACTGCTTTCATTTGGGTTGGCAGTTCTTTTGCTGTTGGCTACAGTCTTTAACTGTTTACAGAGGGCTGAGATGGATGGAGAATTAGGGGCTTTGCATTCATTCCCTGGATGAAATCCTACCCAGGTACTGTGGGCCTCTTGTCGAGGGGCTGAGGCCAAGGCCCCTGGATTTTGATGGATGGTGGAGATTAAGTGTAGGGTAACACATCATTTAGTCTGATTGCAAGGCCAGATTTCTCCCAAGTGCTGCCAAATGAACTGGGAGGTCATGTGAATTGTCTGCCCAAGCACAAGGGAGCACAGTGCTTTTTAATTAGAACAAGGATGAAGGATATTCGGGACCTTGGTCTGTCAGGGAACTTGGAACGCCCAAATCCTATTCTTCATTCAAGGTTTTCTTTAAGCTTCACCTCATCCATGGAAGCCTTCCCTGCATAAACTTCCATCCCCACACTCCATCCCACCTACCCCCCTTTCTCTAAAGTGCACTTTCCTACAGTTTGAATCTCATCAGCATTTGGTTTCTATTGTGTACGATCCTGGCTCACTCTGTCATTTCGGAGCCAACCTTCAGCAAGTTTGAGAGAGCCTTTCTGTATACCAGTGAGAGATAAGCTCATCAAGATGTGAAATTTTGTGGCCTTTATAGCTTTGAGTTTGATGGAAGGTACTATATGTTTGCAGCCTAAAGCTGAGGTGACCGTACAGTTTATTGCCCAAACTGGGACATTTTTGAGGGTGAAAATGCCACACTACTACTAATAACAGTGGAAGAGCAGGTATAAACTGGGACCATCCTTGGCAAAGCAGTATATATATATTCACCCTGTTTAAAGTACTAGGTTTCTTTTTTACTTCTTTTGTTCGAACCCAACTTCTCAGGCACGACTGGACTGAGACTGAGTGAACAGATATACCAAAACCTCCTCCACTCCCTCGACCTCAGAAATGCTCTAGTGCTGACAGAAAATAGACATAAAAGGGTTAAAACTGATATGAACCCACTACACACCCATGGCATCTTATTATAAGTCACTTTATCATATCTGCTAGAAGTATTTCCACTGAATTCCTGTAGATTTCAAAGGCCAATCATGGCTTTTCCCAAGTCAACTTCTCCCAGGGTCTAACTACCATGTAACAAAATGGAGATGACTTGCTTATTAAAATTATCCTCTTGAAAACTTAATATTACATTGTCAAACTATCCCAGGGAGATGGCTTCTCCAAGCCCTCAACCCTGGAAAGTATTTTCTCCCAATAGGACTGGATTAAAAAGTAGCCTCCAGAAACTGTAAAAATGAAGCTGTAAAAATGGTGCAGCCACTTTACAAAAACAGTCTGGAAGTCCTACAGAGTAACCATATGACCTAGAAGCTCTACTCCTAAGTATATACCCAAGAGAACTGAAGACAAATGTCCACACAAAAAACATGTACATGAATGTTCAACAGCACTATTCATAATAGGCAAAAAGTAAAAACCACTCAAATATCCATCAGCTGATGAATGGATAAACAAATGTGGCGTATCTATACAATGGAATATTACTGAGCCATAAAAGGAATGAAAAACTGATGCATGCTACAACACAGATGTACTTTAAACACATTATGCTAAGTCCGTGGTCGGCAAACTGTGGCTCGCGAGCCACATGCAGCTCTTTGGCCCCTTGAGTGTGGCTCTTCCTAAGCCTTAGGAGTACCCTAAATAAGTTAATAACAATGTACCTACCTGTATAGTTTAAGTTTAAAAAATTTGGCTCTCAAAAGAAATTTCAATCATTGTACTGTTGATATTTGGCTCTGTTGACTAATGAGTTTGCTGACCACTGTGCTAAGTGAAAGAAGCCAGTTACAAAAGACTACATAATATGATTCCATTTTTATAAAATGCCCATAACAGGCAAATCCATAGAAATGGAAATGTTATCAGTTGTCTAAGACTGGGAGAGGTGGGGAATTGGGGGTGGGGATGTGACAGCTAAAGGGTACAGGGTATTTTAGGGGGTGATGAAAATGTTCTAAAATTGATTGTATTCATGGTTACATAACTCTATGAATATACTAAAAACCACTAATTATATACATAGAGGGCAAAGTAAGTTCACAGTTGTTCATATGGAAATAAGGCAATAATTAATACCTAATAATACAAGAATAAACTCTGTTTCATGTACTCATAATTGTAAACCTACTTTTGCCCACCTCTGTATTGTGAATGGATGAATGTATGGTATAGGAATAATATCTCAATAAAGCTGTTAAAAAAAGTAGCCTCCAGGCCTAAGCAGGACTCAGTACCACCTATTCAGGCTTGACTTGTGCTCCTTTAGTAAGGACATGGATGCTGTCTTCCAGGCCATTTTTCTCAGGTTTTAGCACAAACAAGTACCAACTTGAGCAAGTACTTCTTTATAGGCAGACCAGAGGGGAAAGCCTCATTAATATCCACAAGCCTTCTGCATTTTGTTGATTAGCCTTTATAGACACATCCAAGACAAAGTCTCAGAGTCCAATAATATTTGACCAGAAAAGGCCTTAGACCAGTGTTTCTCAACCTTGGCTGCACATTAGAATCACCTGGGAATCTTTTTAAAATCCTGATTTCGGGGCCTCATCCTCCGGAAATTCTGTTTCTTTGTTACTAATGTTGTGGCCCCACCCCATAACAAAGAAACAGAATTTCCGGGATGAGGCCCAGAAATCAGGATTTTAAAAAGATTCCCAGGTGATTCTAATGTGCAGCCAAGGTTGAGAACCACTGCCTTAGAGCATATCCATTGCAATCCTCCCTGTGGAGATGCTCAGAAAGAGGAAGTGACTGGCCCAAGTCACACATTTAATCAGTGGCAGAGCAAAGACCAGAACCCAGTGCTCTCAACTTCCACTCCACTGATCTTTTCCTGTTCTGGCTTCTCTATTGCCTCCCTTTTCCCTACCCTACCCAAGGCAACCCCTTTGGCCCTTTCTGCTGAAATCCAGGAGGAGTTGAGTCTGAGAATCAAAGCTCAAAGTCAGGGTGAATTTACAATTTTGGAAATATGGCACAATTGGAAATATGGTTGAATAAATAGTGTGTCAGGAAATCTGCATTATAGGTCTCCCAACATCAGGATGTGGACAGAATACAGGATTTGACCCCTGGTACAATTAAATTTGTGGAATAATCACATGCTTCTCTTTATGCTCTATTTGGCAGTATTAGAAGAGAAAAATAATATTCATCTTAGGAAAACCTTGGTAACTGCAAATTTGCTGGCAACCTTATTTCCTCTTGCTTTCTTGGAAGAAACCGAACGAAAAAGCAGCTGTACAAATTAGCCCTGACCAACAGGCCTGGGACCAAAACAAAACAAAACACAAAAATAAATAAAGCCAAAAACAAATCAGGCTAAATATTTAAATCAGAATGGAAAATATATCCAACTATACGCCTACCAGAGCTCTTGACACTGCTAATCTCCACTTGATTATTGACAATATTCTCTTTCCAGAAGAGCAGGACATAGCTGGGGACAGTGTGACTAAAACTTAGCAGTTTCCAAACACCTTCATGGCTTTTCCCAAGTCAGCTTCTCCCAGGGTCTAACTACCATGTAACAAAATGGAGATGACTTGCTTATTAAAATTATCCTCTTGAAAACTTAATATTACATTGTCAAACTATCCCAGGGAGATGTGCATTCATAGATTTTTCTGGTAGCCCTGTCTAATAGCAGCAAACCCATTTATCCTGCTTGTGGCAGTGAGATTTGTACCATAGTGAAAAGAAAATGTACTTAGTAGGATATCAGTCAATAGACACTATGTACCAGGCACTGTGCATGAGCTGGAGGAAGACAAGAGGGGGGAAGGAGAAAACATGATGCCTATCCAACAGAAGCCACATACCCGCAAAATAAGATGAATCATGGGCAAGGGCAAGGGCAAAGGGCAAGAGCAAAATTGAGGAGGTAGGAGAGTTTATGTATGTATAATAACAGTCAGGGGACCAATCTTTCTGGAATAGAGATTTCTTTTAAGGGAGTCATGGGACATTTGGTTGAAAAAGAAACTTGGAAACAGATTGTGGAGGCAATGTAGGGTTTTGAAAAGGTGAGTGGCCAGATGAAAACGACATCAGGGGAGCCTTCTCTTCACCCTCCCTAAACACTGGGTTGGGTTCTTTGTTCTGGGCTCCCACAATCCCCTGGGCCCTATCAAAGCACTTGTCCCACTTTCCTATAATTCTCTGCTCCCTTGCTCTTCTTCCCCTCAAACTGATTTTCTTGTGGGAAGAGCTTGTGTCTGGTTGATATGTATATCCCTAATGCCTAAAAAAGGGCTTAACCCATGGTCAGCACTTAGAAAATGTTTATTGATGGGATGAGATGGGACAGGATGTGATGGGATATAAGGTTATATCTTCAGAAGGACCATTTGAAAATGGCAGGGAGAGGAGATAACTTAGAAAGATGTTGCCCTGGTACAGCTATGAGGAAATATGACCCTGACTCCAAGCAGTAGCAATGGTGACAGAAAAAAATGGGACTTGTCAGATGCAGTTTGAAGGAAGAATAGAGAGGTCTTGGGAAATTTAACTAACATTGCCCTGGGAAAATTAAAACAAAATGGCGCCAGCCAGTGTGGTTCAGTTGGTTGAGTGTCCACCTATGAATCAGGAGGTCATGGTTAGTTTCCTGGTCAGGGTTGTGGGCTCAATCCCCAGTAGGGGGCATGCAAGAGGCGCCAATAGACAGTTCTCTCTCATCAATGTTTCTTTCTCTCCTTCTCCCTTCCTCTCTCTAAAATCAATAAAAACATATTTTAAATTTTTTTAAATGGCTGCTGAACTGGGGTAGGTTCCCCACAAGGCAGTGCAGTAGGCCTATAGACCCAAGTAGGATTAGCCAGCCCCTGCTTCCACTTTGTGGCAATTGGTCATGGAACCAGCTGTCTATGAGGACCTTAGCCCTTCTGTTGTTTTCACATCTAGACGTGAAAGACACTAGGCCATTGCTGAGGGGACTTTGACCAGCTGTCTCTGTGCCAGCTGTGCTGAGTCCCCAGAGAGCTTATGCCTGACCAGTAAGACTAGGCTCCAGAGTGATGAACTGACACTGGGCCATCTTAATCCTATGGTCTCAACTCAGTTCCCACCACCTGGAAATGTCAAACAAAGAAGTCCCAAACAAAGAAAAGTGTCAGCCTAAGAAATAAGAGTCTCCTTTTTTCTAACTGTGCCTGTTTCATTCCACTTCAGTCTTTCTGCAGCTCAGGAAGGGAGGAGTGAGAGAAAACCACGGAGCTTTTCAAAATCCCATTTTCCAAAAGCTAAATCAGATTCATTCTGTGTCTCCTGCACAGACTGTATTAGCCTGGGTAATGTAAACACTGTGAGGCCACAGCTGTCTGCCAGCTGCAACGTTGAAGCCCGTTTCAGGGGGCATGAAAAAACCTGTCTGTAACTATCACAGATGAGAAGTGTTAGCTAATGAATGGTCCCTGCTGAGTCCAGAGCCCAGCTGAGTTATTTCAGTCTTGGGCCTTAGCAGGGATTTTTATTGGGTAACAAATCTCAAATGCTCCAGTCACCCTCTAGACCCCAGATTGAAGCCTGTTGCTCAATCCTCCCAAAATTAATTCACTCCAGAGACATTCCTGGTTGCAACTCAAGAATCTTGGCATTCAGAGTGTTGGGTGATTGCTCAAGGCGGGTACATTGGGGGCTTAATAATCACGTGAGCCTCCTTAGGCTCTTTGCCGTAGTGTGAACACTGATGTTTTCCAAGAACAGAGCTGTCAATGGCTTCCATCAGGGCTGATCAGTTTTGAGTGGCCTGACTGAGAAGCAGTTGGCTTTGAGTTGGACACTATTATTTTTTTAAAAAATTGAATGTATTGGGGTGACATTCATTAATAAAATTATATAGGTTTCAGGTGTATAATTCTATAATACATCATCTGTATATTATATTGTGTGCTCACCACCCCAAGTTAAGTATCCTCCCATCACCATTTATTCCCCTTATATCCTCTTCTACATCCCCATACTCTCCTTCCCCTCTGGTAATCACCACTATTTCTGCTGGGCCTCAGCCTAATCCTCCCATTCCTGCTAGCACCTTTCCTACTATTCTTACACCTCCTACATGGGCTCAGGTCAGGGGCAAGGCCAACAGAGTCAACACACCACCAACTTGAATAAGATGAGTGTGAGGTCCAGCCATTTTGTGAGCTATCTGCCTAGAGAGGGTGAACACCTCATAGCCTTAACTGCTAGCCTGCCCTGAGGTAGAAGGTACCTGATTATCAGTCCATGGCCACTATCTCAGAGCTGTTTGTGAGCTAGAGACACACAAAAGAGAAGAAAGTGCTAAATCCAAGCTTCTGAATTTTTTATTGTAAAATATAAACACAAAACTTAGCATTTTAACCATTTTAAAGTGCACAATTTAGTGGCATTTAGTACATTCACAATGTCGTGCAATTATCATTGCTGTCTAGTTCTGGAACATTTTTATCACCCCCAAAGGAAACCCCATACCCATTAAGCACTTATTCCCCATTCCTCCCAACACCCAGCTCCTGGAAACAACTAATCTGCTTCTGTCTCTATGAATTTATCTGTTCTGGGTAAATCATATAAGTGGACTCATGTAATATGTGGCCTTTTGTATCAAGCCAGCATTTTTTGAGTACCTACTGTGTGCTAGTCACCATAATAGGAAGAGGATTCAACTTCAGCTACACACCAGGTAGCAACAGCTGCTGTTTTTAGGAATATGTAGTTCATTCAAGACACATGTTAGGTGATTTATTTGTACCATCCTGTTTAATCCTTACCACTCTCTGAAGTAGGTTATAGTAATGTCCCCATTTTAAAGGTGAGTAGTCTGAGGCTCAGAGAAATTGGGTGACTTAGCCAAGGTTGCACTAGTTGTTAAGATTCCAACTCAAGTCCTTCCATTATTTATCATGTACTTAGCCCAACTTTGAGCCAATCTTCTTACTTAGAGCCAACATACTGCCTTTTTGGTATGTGCTGCCTGCCCCATCTTGCCTTCCCTTTAATCCCCACTGTGACAGACCCCACAGGCAGGGGAATTATCTCATGAAGCCCTTGTTAAAATATCCATACGTTGCCAGGGGTAGAAGCTTGGCATGAGTGCCCCATGTTCACATGCCCTTGGGTACACCGAGAGTTTTCTTTAGTACCCAGAGCACTGAATATAACTCCACCCCTTTCTCTCTTGCTCATGAGAGCATCTGGGAATGTTAGTGAGAATAGTTATTAATAGAGAAGTCTTTGAATCTCCTTGAATTAATTTTACATAAATTGTATACACAAACTTTTTGTATTTGATTATTGGAAACAAATAATAACTGATTGTCAGACACCAGTGGGTGCTGGCATCAACAATGAGAACCTATGGTCCAAAGACATCTTCCTTGATGACTCACCTAGAGGCTCCAGAGGGGTATAAGTCATCTCAGTCAATTCCAGTTTGAAAGTAAATTCCTGGATCAGTGCCCACTGGGGACTGAAGATCTGATTGTTTCAAACAAAGGTCCGGAATGGCCTCAAAGGCTGTGCAGCTGACATCTGGACTTTTAAACATTGACTCTGGCTGCATTTGATGGGGACTCTCATGTTCCAGCCATGTGTACAAGAGATAGTCGGGGCCCGACCAATTTCTGCAGCAAAAGCCAGGGGAAATAAAAAGAAAAATGGGAGTTGTTCCACTGTTTTATGGACTCCAGGATGTATGTTTAAAAGATCCACAAATGGGAGTGGCACTCCGGAAAGTTCAATGGAACTGAAAGAGACAAATATTGATACTCAACAGTCAGCTTCAATAATAATAATAATAATAATAATAATAATACTGCTTGAATTCAAATAAGCAGAACAGATGTTCCTCATGTGTTATGATTTGAAAACCATGCCTTCATGTGGGACCAGTTCAAATCAAGTTTGAGACTTAGTGTATGTTTAACATAAAACTCTCAATAAAAAGACTTTGGAGGCAAAGTCCACAAGGGCATGCTACAATCATCTGTGCAAATAATCAACCATTGAGCATTTGCCTGGAAAAAAAACAAGGGATGTAAACGTGTGAGGATGGCAATAATTGGGAATGGAGGAAGTGGTGAAAGAAAAGTTCTTTGCCATCAATTGCGACCAGAGCTCAGCATATATGGTTCTTTTCAGCATAGTGGGGCTTGGAGATTGGCGCTGAGGTAAGCCCAGAAGAAAAGAAAAAATTAATTTTTTGACATTTAATATAATTAGAAGAATTTTCAAAAATGGGCTCTTAGAAATATACAAAACTGTTCCACAAAATAGCTAACTTCAACTTGAACCAGCCCAGGCACTGGGGTGGATATAATGATGACAGAACTTTAGCTATATTCTCTGCCTTCAGGACCCCATCCACACCATAGAAGAACTTAACATCAAAGCAGGAAGACAGAATAGAAACTATTATCCAACAGTCTCATTTCACTAATGAGGGGAGAGACACAGGAGTCTCTTAGATGTGTTCAAGGCCACACAGTGAATTTGTCACCAGGCAGAGCTGAGACAAGAACCTTGCCTTTCATTGCTCTACTCTGGGAGCCCAGTAAATGAAAGAGGCAGAAATCAGAATAGAAAAACATTATTGCCCTTTGACAATAATGGCATAAAATTAGGATTCTACAAGAAAAAACAAAACTGGAATGTCCTTTCATTCCAAAGCACCAGCTAACAGCCCTTTTTATATTAAAGAGTTAGTCCACTTGATCCCAAAGAAGAGAAACACAAAACATGAAGCCACAAAGAAAGTCTTGATGAATCCAGGAAAGGGCCAAGGGCATTGAGAAACTGCCCTACAAGGCCAAGCAGGAAAGATCAGAGCAAAATAGTTGGGGAAGATGAAGTCATAGAAAGGATGCCCAATGATCAAAGTCTACAGAGAAACTCCTGAAGATGGATCCAAGGGACTTAGACATGTCCTTAAGATTTTGGAGTATAAGAGAGGGTCATGCAATGCATATCAGGAAAAAATAGACAAATAAAATGTAGCCTTACTGTACACAGTGGATATTAAATACCCAATAAGCATGAAGATAATGTGCAAACCTTCTTCTTCCAAATGGTGTTATGAAGTTACAAAGCATTTCCCAAAGAACTTCAAATAAACCAATTCCTGGTTTAAAAATAATTATAATAAATCAGTAAGAGCTACCATTTATTGAGTTCTTACTATGTACCAGGTACCATACTGAGCTCTTTACATGGCTTTCACATTTATCCTCACAACTACCCTGTGACTACTTTTCAGATGTAGAAACTCAGGCTCAGGAAGGTTAAGTCATTTGCCCTAAGTTTATTCAGTGGTGGAACCCACGTTCAAATCCAGGTCTCCCTTAATTTCAGAGCACAGAAACACTCCATCATCCTGCCTATGTAATTGCTATGGCTTGGTTACTTGGGACTTTCCTTCTGGCAATAAAGATAGCTGACAAAAGTGATGTTCTAGAATGTTCATTCCAGTTGGTGAGAAAGATTAACTGGAGAGAGAGATCCTGGGACCAGGGAGCCAGTTAGGAGGCTGAACTAATGAAAGGGGACAAAAACAAAAATTTTGTGAAATCACTGGAAGGAGGAATTGACAGACTCTAAAGACATATGGTATCCTATTGTGCTGGACTTGGCTTTTTTCATTTAGGACATCATGGAGATCTTTCCTTGACAATACAAATAGATCCATCTTACCCTTCTTATGGTTGCTTAGGCTTCTAGTCTGTGAGAGCACCACTATTCAGTGAACACTCTGGGTATACAGATATCTTTGCATATTTATTCAATTCCAAGCAGTGGAACTTCAGGCTGAAAGAAACATATTTTAAATTTTGATAGACTTTTTGAGAAGATTTTAATAGTTAAGATGAGTACTATTTTAAAATTAAGATGGGAAAGAACATTTCTTGGTGGTGTTAGGGAAGGATTATAGCAGAAATAAATGGGTCGCCATTCAAAAGTGTAATAAAGCATAGACAGGGCCTTCCATACTTTTCTAAACCAAACAAGCACACATGTTGTCACAGCTAGTGACAGGAAGAAAGGGAACAGAAGGCATGGTAACCCTTTGGAAACCATTTTCAAATGTTGGAGATCTGTAACTCATCTATCTTCATTCCTTTATTTTAAAGGAAGAGAAACTGAGCTGGGGTGTTCAGCAGCTGGATGGTGGTGGCCCTCATTTAATATAGCAGACAGCCTTTTGAGAGACTCCCAGAAGGAAGGCTGGCAAACTGAATGGAGGGCAATTTTCAGACATAATAGCAACTTGACTTTATTAGTAGCTTTGAGAATGTTGGCTTTTGTTTTCAGGCAGGGGATCTAAATAACTCCTTAAAAATAGCTCCCAAAGGGAAGAGAAGGTAAACTCGATTATAATCATTAAGTATACTGATATGACCCCCCCAAGTGACATTTTAATACACTGCTAGAAGAGCCAGTTCTGTTTGGCAAATCCCCATCATTAACTGTCTGACCAAAAAGCTGCCTGGCCCTGGCACCCAGATCCTGGGCATCATAAACCAGGTAAGAAATAGGAAATGGACAGGAAAAGGAGACAGCTGAGGACTAGCTTTCTTTCCCAGATAGACAAGTTGCAATAGTTAAAACTGCAAGAAGCTTTTAGGGAGAGACCTATGTGTGGAAACACTAAGCCTACTTTTTAAAGCATGCTTCTCCCCCCTCCCAAGAATGGACTACTAAGCAGAACATCACTCAACAAATACTGATTGAGAATCTACTATGTGCCAAGCACTATGATAGGCATTAGGAGTACAGTGTTGAACAAAACAAAAGCGTCCCCGGCCTTCATGGAGTTTACTATATCATAGGAGAAATGAGTAATAAGCAAACATGCAAATAAATTCATACTTACAAATAGTAATGAGTGTTTTGAGGAGAAAAAAAGTTCTATGAAAGAGAAAATACAAGTGGATCCTGGGCTGAGGAGTGAGGATGGCCTTGCCCACGTAGCCTGACATTTAGAGTGAGTTCTGAATGAAGAGAGGGGGACCAGTTGCTTAAAGAACCAGAATTGGGGGATAGTCTTTAAGGCTGAGAGAAATGTGTGTGAAAGGACTTTGGGGAATCAGACTCTTAAAGTAGCTGGTCAGACAAGGGACTGCCAGGGAGTTTTTCTACCTTTTGGTCCCACTGAACAAACCAAAGTGCTCTAGGTCTTGTGGTTGCTTAGGAGCCCAGAGATACAAGTGAGTTCCCGAGACCAACCTGGACAAGTTTCCCAATGAAGATCCATGGTGACAGCCTGCTTATAGGTTCAGTCAGTTCAATAAGGTGAGCTTCCAAAATATTCTTAGACCATACAGCCTCAGAAAATCATGTCCCTGTGAGTTCCATTTCTGCCCAATGCTTTCCATCAGCCTACTTGCCCAAAAGCTGTGCCTCACCTTATTTAGGGTTAATTATTGAGGCAGTGCTGGCCTTCAGGAAAAGTGCAAGCAGCAACAGAGAGTGAGAGCAAGAACTGGAGCCAAGGAAGCAGGCCCTGCCAACAACTTCCGCTCCTTCCCTTTCCTTCAGCATGGCTGCCCAAGGAGCCCCTAGTGACTGTTTATGGTGAGCTGTTTGTTTCGCAATTGACAAAGAAGGAGGGAGCCCTTTCTGACATTTTTGCCCAGAGGCCCCAGATTTCTCAGTATGAAACTGCCAAATACGTAACTTTGGGTGGATATTTGGCTGAATCACTTTGAAGGGCCTGTCAGTGCCTAAAATGGAAATTGTTAGAAAGCAGAGGAGGTTGGTTGCCAGCAACCATGAAATGGTAATGACCAAATCATTTATTTTTTTGCAATGAAATGTCATTTCCTAACACTACAAAAGCAGGGGTTTTTTTCTAGTTTAAAATTATTGACTACCTATTTAAAAAAATCTTCAACAGTAATTGTGTGTGCCATGCACATGTGCATACATGCCCCCATCCCTCTCCCACCCCCCTAAATCAAACCTCCTCCACTTTCCTAGAGCCCAGCTGCAACCTGGGATGAATTAAGAGGTTGGCTGATTGTGAAAGGTAATCAGGCTTTAGCCACCCTATAAAATGAAGGGGGGTTCATTTGGTTATTTATAAGATGGTGTATGGCCAACTTTACCACATAGGAAAGTTAGTAGACAGTAAGAGACTATACCCAAAAAACATGATGTAGGGCTTTTACCAAACTGTGCAAATCTAGCTATATTTGCACATAGGAGACATAACACTTAATAAGGTTTAACTGTGTATCTGCTTAGTTCAGGCAAGATCTCTAATTCTGTACCATTTATTTTTAAACTCTGGTACTTTTTTTTAGTTTAGGAGGAAGAAACTGGAAAATACATTGTGGGCTGACACTAGGGAATGGGAAGGGATCTACTATTTCTTTGAAAACAGTCATTAAGATACTGCTCCCTAGGGCAAATTCTTGGGCAGCTTTAACCACATACAACTCCTCAGTCCTTCTTTATGATTTTCCATATTGACTCTTGTGTTGAGATCAGTGAAAATTTATACTACCATAAAATTTATTTTAAAATAATATTTTATAAGCCTTTTGGCTTGAAAATATCTCAATAATGTCTGCACATTCAAAATTGAAAAGTAAGATGCTTTCATTCAGCTCTCATTATATTATGCTTTCAGAAGAATCTTTGAATCATAGTCATCTGTCCAAAGTTTTTGATCAGCTTCTTTTCCACAGGAATGGTGTTGCCCAAAGTCATTTTTTATTATTAGTGTGGGATCCATTTTGTAAGCAGGTCTGGTGTTTAAAAAAAGTTATAGGGACATTACCATTAAGCCATGGATCTTGGTCATTTGAATGTGGTAGTTGGTTTGGTATCTCACAGCATGTGAAGCTCATACTTATGGAGCCCCTGTTATGCAATGATCTGGGCTAGCCCACAGGAAAAAGTGGCTCTGGTGTGGGTGAATTCCTCCTTCTGATTCCCTTAGAGTTGGCTAAAAGGGGAATTATAAATTAGGCCAACTCTAATTTCTATCCCTTTACCAAGTTTTTAAAACCCTGTAACCCTCAGTCCACATGTATCTAATTTCTCTTTCTCAGCTTTAGTGTCCTCATCTACAACATGAGGGACTTTGACTAGACAAGCTATAAATTCTCCCCAAACTTTAACATTTGACAAATACAATGAATTTATTAGCATAGAGGAATGTGGCCAGTTTCCAACACTTTCTTTAATTTGGGGAAACCCATTTTATATAATGTTCTTTCCCTATGATACCCTTTCAAGAGGAAAACATGACAAATTTCCAGTGTCATAAAGTCAGCAATTGGCAGCTCTGCATGAGGAAGCTTTTTTTCTCTATAGAAGGGGCACAGAATGCCATAGAAACCAAGGTAGTCAGTGGCACCTCACAAGGTGTTACAGGAATATGAGGCAAGTAGAGTGCAGGCAGTCCTTACAGAAACCAGAATCAGTACCATCTCAGTCCTCCCAGGAAGGCGGCCCCACTCAGTAACATGATACAGTGGGGCCTTGACTTACGAGTTTAATTCGTTCCGAGACCGAGCTCCTTAAGGAGCTCGTTAACTCAAATTACTCTATCAACTCAATGCAAAAAATCGGCCGAGAGACAGCTGGTATCTCAAAAAACTCGTTAGTCGGGACACTCGTAAGTCAAGGCCTCACTGTAGTTCAGAGAAGATTCCTAAACCAGCATTCCCGGGTTAGAATATCAGCTCTCCTGCTTACTAGCTGTTTAACCTATTGCCTCAGTTTCCTAATCTGTAAAATATGAATAATAACTTCACTATTATGAGGACTAAATGGGGTCAAATGAATAAGTAAAGTGCTTAGAACAATGACCAGCACATGCACATTAAATGTTCAGTAAATATTAACTGTTTTCATGATTGGGCACACAAATCCAGGTATGTAACCAGGAGTGAGAGTGTCATGTTACCCAGCCTGTTCTTTCTCATGTGTCCAATACTCTCTGTGATCTAGGACAACCTTTGTGAGGTGTCTGATCTAGAATATGTAACGTTCTCCTTTCCACAGAGCTAACTTTCCAATTAATAGCTAGTTTATCCCAATCTTAGTCTTCTTAGGGTCACACATCAGTGATAGCAACCAAAAGGGTGAAAAGCTATCTGATGACAGGACAAATTTTGTCATTTAAACCTAACCAATTGTTTCCCTTGCTTGTAGAGGACTTAACAGAACTCAGATTTGAAGGCTCTTGGAGTTGACAAAGGAGTTTTAGAAAACAATGTTTCCTGGGGGTTCTCCATGTGTACAGAGGCCCAAGCAAGAGAAAAGAGATTGCGCTTAGACTCAGGGAAGACATTTTTACCACAGATGGATAAAATTTTGGGCCACATTCCCAAAACAGGTAGTGTCTTTCCTTGATAAATTGGGAAAAGAATAAAAGAATAGCTGGCCATCTGCCTTAGATTGTCTAGTAGACCATCAGAGCAGGAAGAGTCCTTAAGGTCATTTTATCGAGGCCTTGATTTTAAGGAGGAGAATGCTAAGAACCAGAGAGAGGGAACAATGTAGCTAATTATTGGCAGACAGGATTTAAGTCCTAAGCCAACAGATCATGCCACTGCACCATATTGGTCTCTCAAAGCACTCAAACTGTTGTCCATTTGAGTTCTTGGAATGTTCTGTAGTACCAACATACTAGAGAGTAATTGAGACCCACTTAGAAGGACTCAAAGGTGTTGTGCTGTGTCCAACTTGAAATTCCTCCAATTTATCCATCTGATTTTGGAGCTCGGGTTGTACAAGAGGTTTAGCCAAGCTTCCTTACTCAACTGACTGGTCTTCTTAGCTTACCCTTTGAAAGCAGCTGTGGTTAAAGCAGAGTTTGCTGACTCAGCCCTTGTAGTAAGGATGACTAAACACAAGAATTTCGGGGGGGGGGGGGAGGGTGGAGGGATGGAAAATATCTTTCAAATGCATTTGTTTCAGGGAACCATTCTGATCAGTTAGGAGCTGGCCCACTGTGGACCCATGAGGAAAAGCAGCAGGCTGTCCCTGCTCAGCACCAAGACAGGATTTGCAAATGTTTCCTTTCTTTTTTGCTAAACAACACTGTGGCTGCCTCGGCACCATTTTGGTCTGGCCAGCATTTACAGAGAGCTTCATCTGCCAACTGGTATAGCCCAAAGCCAAGGGGAGCAGATGTCTCCCCTGACCAGAGAGGCCTTTCACATTCCCCAGCTCAGAGGCCTTCCCCCAGGGGTGACGGGGGCTGATCTGCTTTATCTCAAGACAGCTTTAATTCTGAGCCCACCTTGAACTCGAAAGAGAGGATCATTTATGCTGACTGATCAGAAAACAATGTGGGCTGGCTTCCATCTCCAGAGTACACTCTGGGGAGTTTGCAATCTGGAGTAAAGTCATCATTTTTAGGTCTGAATACCACACAGACATTGGACAACTTTAGGAAACGAACATTGACCTTCAGTTGGATTGCTCACCAGCTTAAGGCATTAATTCAGTGAAACTAAAATTTGGATAAATATTTCAAGGCTCTTGGCTAGGAAGGAGTCTGCCTTGCTCAATTAGAAAGTTGGAGACACCTGGTGCATTTGAGGGTGACACATTTTTACAACTTGCAATTTAGAAAAGGGGGGGTGGGGAAAGAGGGAAAGTAAATGTATTCAGCCATCTTCTGAAAGCCATATACAACTTGAGCAGTTCAGACATAGAGGAGTCAAGTCTGAGAAGCCTGTCTCATCTTCTCTCTATCCCCTTCCCATTCCCACTTATGTGTTCACAGGAGAAAACAGGACCAACTGCCTTTGAGGTCTCAAAGAGGGTCGAGGATTTATTTTTCATAAGTGAGTAACAATTTTTTTATTCCAATAGGGAGAATGTTCTGAGGTAGGTAATGTAGAATAATGGAAAACTGTCTGGTCTAGGGGGAGGAGGAAGAGTGGAAAGGGAACGTTTTTCACTTCTTTGCCACCTAGCAGTGTAATTTGGAAGTGTTATTTTATTTTTCTAAGTCTGTTTTTTATTTTGTAAGCACTCACTTGAGCTACATACAGTTCATTGTAATAATATGATCTCAATAAATGTTTTCTGAATGAGAAAGAAAATTCAAGCAAGGGAGCAAGTGAATGGCAGAACAATAAGAATTTGTGTAGTTCATAGAGCTGGTTTGAAACAAATGAAATAATGGTTATGAATTCTTCTGTTTGTCTAATACTTTATAGTAAACAATTTATACACTCGCTATCTTATTTGAATATTATGAGATGCTTGTGAGATAAGCAGAGTACGGATTGTTATCTCTGATAGAGAGAAGTGAGGCTAAACGCGGTGAGGAGGAACTATATGAAGGAACTAGAACTGCAGATCCAGTGCTCCTTCAAATATACTACACAAACTCTAATTTCAAATCAA
>NW_005365070.1:2446562-2450485 GCF_000412655.1 Myotis brandtii | reverse complement strand
CACAAACTCTTATTTTCAAATCAAAAAGTTTTTCAAAAAAGGAAGTGCTATAGGACAGTGGTAGGCAAATTGCAGCTCTCGAGCCACATGCGGCTCTTTGGCCCCTTGAGTGTGGCTCTTCCACAAAATACCACGTGTGGGCACGCACATACAGTGCGATTGAAACTTCGTGGCCCATGCACAGAAGTCGATATTTTATGGAAGAGCCACACTCAAGGTGCCAAAGAGCCGCATGTGGCTCGCGAGCCGCAGTTTGACGACCACTGCTATAGGATTATTGCATCAGATCTATGCTGTGCAACCTTTGTATGAGGGCTCAAACATTGGAAGTGGGTTCAGAAGAAGAAATAGCAGGCTATGACTAACAATGGTATTGAAGATTACAGAAAGACCTTGTCTATTCAAAACACAAGATGCCAGGGGGAAATGGCCTTGGAATGACTTGGGTTGGGATTATCTAATATTTTTGTAAAAGAACAATGGGGCCTGTGGTTGGCAGAGAATTAATAGCTGCTATTTGGATTAACATGGGCGAGTATAAGGAGGTTGACTGTAGACTCAGGTGAGCAAGCCAATATATGCTTAGTCTGCCCCCGTCAGGTACCTGGCCTCTCATGAAGACATCAGCTGCTTAGGAGGAGTGGACTTGTGGTATGAATCTTCTACGGGTTTGCATAGTTCTTAGACCCTTTTGACTATAATCCAATCCCCATCCAGTGAAGCCACTCCCATTTGCTGAGCAGCTGCCCACCTTCCAATGACAAAACAAGACCCAACTTACTACCATTCCATGTGTAGTTTCTTGCTCTGTATTGTGGTGAGTTATGATGATAATCTGTGCCATCATCATTTCTGACTGCATGGGGCACAATTGCAAATGCACCTCCCACAGGCATTTAGGCATGCTCTGTAAAAGTTATATGAAAACAATTTTCATAAAGCAAGTCTTGTTTTGCCCTAAGTTTGCTTGTTATCTAAAGGAATCATTGTTCCCTAATTTATCACTTTGAAAACATAGAATTAGGGTTGCTTAAAGCAGGAGTTTTCAATCTGGGGTCTGTAGTTCTTGGCTGAGATACAGAAAGCTCTGTGAATTTTTCTGAAACAATGTGCAAAATTGTGTGTTTGCATTTATACATTTTCATGAGAAGAGAGTTCAGCTTTCCTCAGATTTGCAAAGGTCAAAAACTAGTTGCTTAGAGAAAGAGGGAACTATAATTGTGTTCATGAATCTCACAATATACAACTTCAACTGCAATTTATTAAGAAGGTAGCTTTGTCTCAATTGCCATGATCTAGTTCTCTTCCCTTCTGCTGCCTCTGAAGGATGGGTTCCCATGGGGACATGATGCCAAGCTTTGATTTTCTTCCTGCCCTATTTACAGGTTAATTGCTGCACCAGTAGGATTTGAGTGATGATTGTTGTAGACTGGAATAAGGTATTTGATAAAATTTCCAAGTCCTTATCCTCAGTTCTCAACCCCAGAGTACAATGTATAAGGTAGACATATTTGTTGCATGGCATGAGCTTTGGAGGCAGACAGCTCTGTCATCATGGGCCTCGGTTTCCTCATCTGATACATGAGTATAGTAACAGGGGTTTTGTGAAGATTATAAGTGAGATAAGGGCTATAATGTGCTTGACACATAGTAAGTGCTCAATAAATATCAATGCCAGCAGTATCTGTGCCAGGTGGCCAAGTCCTTCATAAAATACAAAGCTCTTTGTTGAGGACATGGATAGCTCTGTCTAGGAGCCACCTTGCTGCCTAGAGCAATGCTCAATGACCCATTCATGGGCATGGGAACAAAATCAATTGGACCTTGATCATTTTGTCAAAACATGGGCTTTGGCCTGTTTGACACTTGTCCTCTGCTAAAAGCTGTTGAGGAGCCCTTAAACTATGTTTAATTATTGAACCTAGCAGTTCTATGTAAGGATTTGGGCTATGTTTACAGGAGGCCAGAACAACTAGTGCAATCAAATCAGTTCTGAACCTTCAGTTGGTGCTTTGGCCCAGCAACAATAATAGTGTCTCCAAAGGGCTTTTTCACACCTGTTCCTATCTGAGCCTCAAAACAGCCAGATGAGGTCAGCAGGACAGAAATTGGAGAAGCCATTTATTGCAGCAATGATATAAGCAGGTCTGGGGTTTTGAGGACTTGGTAAAAATTCAGTGTTTTGCAAAAACAGGAGGAAAGACTTACATAGTCAGGTTGGGGTGTTAAGAATTCCATGAAAGTAAAAAATCACAAGACAGTATAATTATACACTGGGTGGTCTGGTACAGTTGAGGGCTGAAAGACTTTAGAGAAGGGAAGACATAAGTTAGTTGCAGGACACAAGAAAGTCTTCCTAAAAGGGGTGGGGCTTTGTGGGGTTTAGAGAGGCAGAAGGAAGAAGGAAAGTGTAGCAGAATAAGCAAAAGCAGAGAGGCTGGAAATAACATGCTATGGAGTAGAGGAGTTTACACAATGGTTAACAGGGAGGTGTGGAGGGGATTTTTGGAAAGTAGTGGGGATTTTGGTTAAAGAGGTTATGGGGGCCCCAGTTGCCCAAACAAAAAGGGACGGGGACTGGACTTAATGTGGTAGTCAGTGAGCAGCTGAATGTGGCAATAGATGGGCAAGAAAAGAGAATGAAGTCAGAGAGTCTGGTTGGGAGCTGGGAATAAGAATCCAGACTGAAATGGTCAGAGTCTGGGCTAAGATGAGGCCGTGGGGGAAAAAGGGGGGGGATGACAGCAGAGAGTTTGCTGGTCTCTGGAGCCTCTGCCTAGAGTAACATAAAGATTTTTCTCTTTGTAAGGAGGAAACTGGTATTTCTCCAGCATGAGCAATACCTCTTTCATACAGAAGCATGTTGCCTGTTTTAAGGCAACCAGACAAACTAACTGGAATGGAGTGAAACTGAGAGGTGATTCATCTTTGTGTTGCAAAATGGTTCTTTACTGAAGGATGCACAGAGTGCTCTTTGACTTAGAAATTTCCCTATGTTTTTTACTTAGAACCTCCCCTATGTTTTTGTGCGGGTTAGTGCCCTGCCTGGAACCCCTTTCTCAGCCCCTGCTCAGGGGTTCTACTTATTGTAACAGGGCTTGTGAAGCTTTTCAGGTATAAAAACACCTCTCTCAGCCTGTACATATTGGTCATGGATTTGGTCTAGTGGTAAAACTAATTTTGTTGACATTTCAGCATGGGAGATACAGAAGAAGAGGTCTGCAAAGGGGTCTCAGGATTCAGTTTCCTGGGTTGTCCTGATCATTTTTTTTCTCAGATTTGAGCATTTCCTTTGTGGGAGAAAACCCAGTGCTGTGAAGTGGTTCTTCACTACTGTTCAGGACATCCCTTGCGGGGAGGTTAGTGTGATCAATCATTAGCTGAGACTCTGAAGCACCATTTCTACCAGCTACGAGTTTCTGAGAGGCCCAAGTCTGGCTCTATTCCCATATACCCCAGTCTGCAAATGGGATGGCCAGACCACTCCCACCCCCACAGGGGTCAACAAAGGTAGCCAACAAAGGTTGGATTCAGCATAGGCTCAGTGAAGGTACCATACATCAGTGCTTGCCGGAAGAAGAGGATCTTGTTTTCACAAACTTTAAAAGAGTATAAAAATGACTTTGTTGTGTTTGAATTGCCTTTGCTGGATGAATAGAGCCCTATGGTTTCAGGGCTTAGAGAAGATTATGTAGAGATTGTGTATTTCCTTATGTATGTTTCTATATAGATCTATTTCCTTATATACATGTCTGAGAACTATTCACTGGTTCCCACTGAAACTAATTGTTCCATCTGTGTGACTTCTGCCTGTCCATCTACATGGTAAATCCTTAGTTTATATCTGAGCCTATGACCTTGAGGGGTCCTGTGCAGTTGTGTTTGGGGGCAACAGGCTAAACTAAGATCCTGATATTTTTGAA
>NW_005365070.1:2438938-2446423 GCF_000412655.1 Myotis brandtii | reverse complement strand
ATATATGGCTAATATGCTAAGAATGTTGTGACCGTCCAACCAGTCACTATGACACGCACTGACCACCAGGGGGCAGACACTCAACACGGGAGCTGCCGAGCTGCAGTGACTTGGCAGTAGTGGTTCTCGGACGACACAGCCTGAAACCAGAAAGGAGGGAGCCCGATTCTTCACGGGGCCTCCGATTCTACCTTTGGCAGTGAGTTATGTTGTTGCTGGGGTACTGTCGACACCGAATCTGGTTTACTGCACACTTGCATTTGCATTGCACACCCTGTACGACAGCAACTTTGCAGAGTGCCCTCGCGCACTCTGGGACCCCTTGGGGGATGTCAGAGAGCTGGTTTCCACCCCATCCCTCAGGCCAGGCTGAGGGACCTCACCTGCCATAGGGACTTTGCTCACTCTGCAGAAGCCCTTCAAGCAATGGTGCCACCCCAGGTGCAGCTGGCTGGGGAGGGACCCTGGGAGGTTGGCTTCAGGGCATGTCCAGCCCATCTTGCCCAGCCACGCCTGCAGCCACCTTCTAATTAATTTCCTTTCAATGTGCATGAATCTATGCACCGGGTCACTAACATATATATATTGCCCCTTCAGAGAGTTTAACATCCTCTATTTCATTATAGCTAATAAGTGACAATGCACAGATTTAAAAATAGACCTACCATCAGATTCTGAGCTCTAAATTATTATACAACTAGAGGCCCGATGCATGAAGATTCATGCAAGAATAGGCCTTCCTTCCCCTGGCTGCCTGCACCTGCTTCCCTCTAGCACCCAGGACCCAGGCCTTTGCTCTGGCCGCTGCCTTCCAACTTTGCTCCAGGCCAGAGCCGCCTTCCACCTTCGCTCTGGGCCAGAGCAGCCTTCCTCCTTCGCTCCGTCTCTGCCACCCCCCCCCATAGCAAGTGTCCCACCTTGCCCTGGCTGCTCCACACCTGTGCACATGGACTGCCCAGAGGCCCGGAATAGGGCAGAATGCCTGCGAACCGGCCCGGCTGCCACCATCATTGTCGAATCCATTTGCATATCCCCTCCTTATTGGCTGTGGGCGCCACCATCTTTGCCGTAAAGTGACAGTCAATTAGCATATTCTGTCTTTATTAGATAGGCTATCTTTTTTAAAATATATTTTTATTGATTTCAGAGAGGAAGGGAAAGTGAGAGAGAGGTAGAAACATCAATGATGAGAGAGAATCATTGATTGGCTGCTTCCTGCATGCCCCCTACTGGGGATCAAGCCTGCAACCCGGGCATGTGCTCTTGACTGGAATTGAACCTGGGACCCTTCAGTCCCCAGGCCAATGCTCTGTCCACTGAGTCAAACCAGCTAGGTCACAGATGATATCTTTTTATTGAAAAATGGGGCAATAGTATACACTTTCTTTGTAATCTACTTTTTTTTCTTTTTTTGGGGGGTGGGGTTGGGGGTGTTTGACTAAGGTTTATTTCTTTTTTAAAAAACTTTATTGTTGAAAGTATTACAAATGTCCCTTTTTTTTATAATCTCCTTTCACTTAATAATTTACTGTTATACAATGACAATATATTTAACAACTTTCCTATATGCCTAAATATTATTCAAGAACAAGATTTTAATATATGTATAAAATACCTTTATTATAAAAGTTTAATAATTAACATTTGTTGAGTGCTTAAAATGTGTCAAGCATCTTAATGTGAATTATTTCAAATAAGTTGTGTTTATATGAGGCCAGGATTACCGGTTGTTGCAATCATATCACGTCAAAAACTCTAGCCTGCTACTCTTCTACCTGGTGGCACCCTAGTCTGCCACCCCCAACCAGCTTTGAAGTTGTGGAATGTACATGGGTTTCTGTGTCATCTAATGCAAAGTGCCTATGTCTTGTTTATGTAGGTAAAAACAAGCAGTGAGTACTAGTATGTGGGCTGGGCAGAGGGAATGGCAAATGTAGTGAGAGTGACCCTTGATGTTGGCAGGTGTTCCTGGGAAGGACCTACTGTTGCTAGTATAAATGAGGGACCAAGAAAAATTGTTCTCCAGTTTCCTGGAAGTTTTGAGATGATACTGGAACCCAAGGAAAACCATGGCAGAGAAGAGATTTTAGGGAGTGTAGGAACCAAAGGTGAACAGACATCTTCGGTGGTTTGAGGGGGAGCAAGGTATAGTGAAAACGTCAACACTAATATGCTGCCCACAAATATGATCTTTTCCATTGATGCACAATGTCTACTGATGCATACTGGTTACTATGCAGTGAATTGTGTCCTCCTCAAATCTGCATGTTGAAGCCTTAATCCCAAATGTGATGATATTTGGAGATTGGGCCTTTGAGAGGAAATTATATTTAGATGAGGTCAAAAGGGTGGGCCCCCATGATAGGATTAGTGGCCTTATAAGAAGAGATACCAGAGAGCTTCCTGTTCCTCTCTTTCCTCTGGCCATCTCCTTCAACTGATGACCTACATTTTGAAAGTGTTAAAAGAATGATTTATGCTTCTCAGATAGCTCTCATAATAGCATTAGAAAATATATTTTATTTATTCTTTTAAAAAGACTACACAAATAATTATTGAGTGCCTGCTATGGTGCCAGGATCACTTTTAGACAGTGACCAAGGCAGACATGATCCCTGCCTTCATGTAGCTTATAGTCAAGCAATGAACAAATAATCTTATAAATAATGACTGAATTCCAATTGTTATGTACTGCTAGTGAAAGAAGTATATGGAGCTATGAATGGATATAATAGACTGTTATAATCTGGAGAAAGAGAGTAAAATGGCTTCCCTGAGGAAGATGAGTCATGATGGATACGTAGGAGTTATACAGGCGAAAGGTTTGCATGTCTATGTGTGTGTACACACACATGCATGTTATAACAGACATGGTGGGGGATGACAATGACATTGCCAACAGAAAGAATGACACCACATCTTGTTTTATTATGGTAAAATACACATAACAAAATTTACCATTTTAACCATTTTAAATTATACAATTCAAAGCCATAAACCACATCACAATGTTGTGCAGCCATTAACACTATCTAATGCCAGAATATTTTCATTACCCCTAAAGGAAATTCTCTACTCATTAAGTAGTCACTCCCCATTCTTCTTTTCCCAAGCTTTATGTAACCACTAATGTACTTTCTGGCTCTGTGGATTTACATATTCTGGATATTTCATATAACTTGGATCGTGCATTATTTGCCTTTTGTGTCTAGCTTCTTTCACTTAGCATAATGTTTTCAAGGTTCATTCATATTACAGCACATATCAGTACTTTATTCCTTTTTATAACTGAATAATATTCCATTGCATGAATATACCACTTTTTTATTAATTCATCAGTTGCTGGACATTTGGGTTGTTTCTACTTTTTGGCTGTTGTGGATGGTGCTGTTATGAACATTCATGTACAAGCTTTTGTTTGAACACCTGTTTTTAATTATCTTGGGTCTATACCTAAGACTAGAGTTGCTGTGTCCTATAGTAGTACTGTGTTCAAGTTATTTAGAAATCAGAGAATGGCACCACTTTTATTATTGAAAAGAAAAACCCAAAAACCAAAACATAAGCATTTGAAGCTGTATTTTCAAACATAAGTAGTCTGAGCAGATTAGTGACAAAATGGATCTTACTCTCAAGGAGGAGAATCAAAGTGAGTTATTCCATGCACACCCGTCAGTACAGTTTCAAAAAATACACAAACACCATTTTCTATTAAAAACCCAAGGATGAGCATGAACCTCCTCAAGTATCAAGTGGGACTGTTTGTTATAGCACTCCGTCACCAATGAGACTAATGATACCCTCATCCATCTGTGAACACCTTGAGTTCAAGGGCATACGTGAGTCATCTCTCTCAGCCCAGTGCCTGGCACAGTCAACATTTATTGATGTAAGGAAGAGAAGAATGCCACCCATCCCCCTGGGAGATATGATCTTGTTTCTCTGTACCATGCCCCCACAGTGTATTGAGCCATCCCTTACCCTCATGCTAACCTCCTTCCCATCATCTATCAATTTGGGTGGCACCACCATTGTCACTCAGTGATGAACAAGCCAGGGTATAGCACATTTCACATAGACAAATTGGCAAAGCACAGAAACCAACGTTTGTCAGACCTGACTCATGTATCCTGATTCCTGTTTTGGACAATATGATTATTATTCACTTGAGCAGATGCCCTAGAGCTTGGTATTTGCCTTTCTCCATTGTAAAATGGGAATCCTATTACTGGTTCCTAGTCACCTCACAGCATTATTGGGAGAGTAAAAGCAGATATAGAAACAATGTATGAATATCCTTGGGCTTGTGGAGTTATCACCAAGTGGGCAGTGACTGGGCATGATCCCCTTTGGAGCCTGTCACTGCTGTTGACATTGAGATGCTAGTGTGGGAACAAATGCTGTCTTTGTCACAGGCTCAACTACAGGGGCCTTTCCTTCCCTAATCTGGCAGCTGAGGCTAAGTACTTGAGATCCCTGGGCCAGCTGTTGTGAAGTAAATGCCAGGCAGTAGGTAAGGCAGGATTCAGAACTGGGCAGACAGCCAGGCTTGAGTGGGAACACTGATGAGGGGCACAAAAGTTGGCAAACAAGTGTTTTTTGACGGGGTTTAAAATATACAATCTTGCTTCTAAGGGAGACAAAACACCAAGGGGGGGTCACCTTAAAATTCCTGCTTTAACTCACTATCAGCTGAAGAAGATTCTTGTACTAGAATGGCAATGTGCGCAGTGTTTCCCCGAGGAGGCTCCCCTTGGAGCACAGAAAGATAGCCACACCCTTTGAAGTTCTCTGGGAGCTTACAAAGGGCAGTGTTGTTTCCACTAAGGAAGAATGATAACCCCACATAATGGTGTCCTTATTCTCAAAACCTCAGACCTTGTGTGATGAGGGGCAAATGAGCCTGCAGGCCCAGGCAAAAAGAAGGAGGGGGGAGACTTGGCAAAACACTCTTGCTTTTTAGCTTGCTTGCTAGACAACAAGGAAGGTCTTCCCTAAGAAGATGGTATAGTCAAAGTCAGGCATGTGTTTCAACTCTTCCTAAGAGGATTGTTTAACCATACCAAGATCCTTTTTTATTTGATGTTGGCTGATAAAAGTTTTCAGTTGAACATATCTTCTACCATACGTGATGGATTTAGGTGAAATATGGCATAAGCTCAGAGGTTATAGAGATAAAAGACTGATGAGAAAAAAATAGTTAAAGCCACTGTTTTAAATCAGAATGAGAATGGTGGTATTTCTGAGTGGTGGGATTCCTGTCACACAAAAGGGGAAGTCAATAATAGGCTAGCAGTAGTTGCCAAAGGCACCTTTTCCACCAGTTGTTAGAAAACGAAGCCCCAAAATTGAGCTTTAAGATATCCTTGACCAACTTTGGGATGCCTATAGTATTATGTCAGACATGCATATGTCAGGGACCACATCCAAAAATTTGACTCATTTTCCAGGCCAACAAAACCATGTCAGCATATGAGTTATATCCCTGTTGTCATCCCAAGGGATTTTTGTCAGCCCTGGTGCCTGGGAATGATTCTATTAGACATGGGGGAAGCTGTTTTGGACAATGAAAATAGCCATGTGGAGCCCTGAGCTTCAGTCCTAGTCCTGTTGCCAATTAACTGACATTCCAAGAGAGTTCTTTAACCAATCTGTGTCTTGGTATCTTCAGTGGTTAAAAAGATACTTTAATTTGATGATTTAGTCCCTTCCATCTTTAAAAATAAAAATGTGTGTTTCTTAGCTTTGGATTAAAAAATAATTATTATGAACATGCAAATAATCTAAATTTATTTTGTTTTAGGTCTGAAAGGGATCTTTTTAAAACTTATTTATTCCATAAACTTTATTATTCTTGTCCTCATGTTAGTAAACCCAATTTTGTTATAATTGAGATTTTTACATGATTTGGATTCTATTGATCATAATAATATTATATAATAAAATATAATTGTATTAAAGTTTACAAAATTCTAATGTATTTTTTTCCATCACCGTTAATCCCCCTTATATCCTCTTCCACCTCCACCCACCCATCTCATCCCCTGCCATCACCACACTGTTGTCCATTTCCATGAGATTTCTCTTTTTTTCCTTTTATGCTCAATCTTTCCATGCCCCCTGCCACAACACACCCCAAGAGCTGTCAGCCTGCTCTCTATTTATGAGTCTGTCTCTGTTTTACTTGTTAGTTGAATTTGTTAATTAGATTCCACATATGAGTGAAATCATATGGCACTTGTCATTTTCTGACTGGGTATTTTACTTATTATAATACTCTCTAGGTCCATCATAGTGTCACACAAAAAAAACAAGATTTCCTTCTTTTTTACAGCTGAGTAGTAATCAATTGTGTAAATGTACCACAGCTTTTTAAAAAGAATTTTTAAAAGTATTTTATCCATTTTGAGTTTATTCTTGTGTATGGTGTTAGTTGAGATGTGATACATTTCCACAATGGAATATTATGCAGTTATAAAAAAGAAGGATCTCTTACCCTTTGATACAGCCTGGAGGGACCTGGAGAGTATTATACTAAGTGAAATAAGCCAGTCAGAGAAAGACAAGTATCACATGATCTCACTCATATGTGGAATCTAATGAACAAAATAAACAGGAACAAAATAAAACCAAAGGCATGGATACATGGAACAGACTGACAGCTGTCAGAGGGTAGGGGGTAGGGAAGACTGGATGAAAGAGGGTTAAGATATTAGCCAAAGAAGATATATGCATAGTCCACCCCACCTTGAATATTTCTTGCCAGTCCCTTCTAGCCTGAAAAGCTTCTGTTGAGAAATCAACTGACAGTTGTATGAGTGCTCTCTTGTAGGTAACTAACTGCTCTTCTCTTGCTGCTATTAAGATTCTCTCTGTCTTTAACCCTTGGCATTTTAATTATGTTGTGTCTTGGTGTGGGCCTCTTGGGGCTCCTTTTGTTTGGGACTCTCTGTGCTTCCTGGACTTGTAAGTCTATTTCTTTCACCAGGTAAGGGAAGTTTTCTGTCGTCATTTCTTCAAATAGGTTTTCAATATCTTGCTCTCTCTCTTCTCCTTCTGGCACCCCCATGCTGCAAATGTTGGTATGCTTGACGTTGTCCCAGAGGCTCCTTACACTATCTTCATATTTTTGGATTCTTTTTTATTTTTGCTCTTCTGATTGGTTGTTTTTTGCTTCCTCATATTCCAAATTCTTCATTTTATTCTATGAATCCTCTACTGTTGAATTCCTGTAAATTATTCTTTATTTCAGTTAGTGTATGCTTAATTTCTGATCAGTCTTTTTTTATGTCTTTGACATTTTCACTAAGATCCTTGAAAGTCTCACTAAGTTCCTTGAGGCTCTCATTAAGTCCCTTGAAGCTCTCATTAAGAACCTTGATCCAAAGCAATCTATAGATTCAATGCACTTCCCATTAAAATACCAATGGCATACTTCACAGATCTAGAACAAACTTTCCAAAAATTCATCTGGAATAAAAAAAA
>NW_005365070.1:2438123-2438871 GCF_000412655.1 Myotis brandtii | reverse complement strand
AACTAGACCACCAACTTACACCATACACAAAAATAAACCCAAAATAGATAAAGGACTTAAACATAAGACAGGAAACCATAAAAATACTAGAGGAATCCATAGGCAGCAATATCTCAGACATATGCCGAAGCAATTTTTTCACTGATACTGCTCCTAGGGCACTGGAAACTAAGAGAAAATAAGCAAATGGGAGTACATCAAAATAAAAAGCTTTTGCACAGCAAAGGAAACCATCAACAAAACAAGAAAACCTACTGCATGGGAGAACATATTTGCCAATGATATCTCTGATAAGGGTTTAATCTTCAACATTTACAGGGAACTCATGCAACTTAACAAAAGGAAGATAAACAACCCAATCAAAAAATGGGCAATGGACCTAAATAGATACTTTTTGAAAAAAGACAGAAGAAAAGCCAAAAGACATGAAAACATGTTTAAAGTCACTAATCATCTGAAAGATGCAAACAAAACAACAATGCGGTACCATCTCACACCTGTCAGAATGGCTATCATCCACAAATCAACAAACGACAAGTGCTGGTGAGGATGTGGAGAAAAAGATTCCTGTAAATTATTCTTTATTTCAGTTAGTGTATGCTTAATTTCTGATCAGTCTTTTTTTATGTCTTTGACATTTTCACTAAGATCCTTGAAAGTCTCACTAAGTTCCTTGAGGCTCTCATTAAGTCCCTTGAAGCTCTCATTAAGAACCTTGATCCAAAGCAATCTATAGATTCAATGCACT
>NW_005365070.1:2426197-2434040 GCF_000412655.1 Myotis brandtii | reverse complement strand
GGACACAGACAACAGGGGGGTGAGGGCATGAGTGGGGGGAATGCGGGGGTAATGTGGGGATAAGGACACATACGTAATAACTTAATCAATAAAAAAACTTTTAAAAAGAACCTTGAGTAATCTTATAACCATTGTTTTGAAATCTGTATCCAGTAGCTTGCTTGCTTCCATTTCATTCATTTGTTGTGTGTTTTTTTTGTCTCCACATTTCGGCTGCTTTCCTGTGTTTGTTTCTATGTATTAGGTAGAGCTGTTATTGTTTCCTGGAATTGGTAGAGTGACCTTGTGTAACAGGTGTCCTGTAAGGCTCAGTGGCTCAGCCTCTCCAGTTACCTGAGCTGGGCACTCTAGGTGCATCCTTGTGTGGGCTGTGTGCGTGTCTTGTTGTAGTTGATCCTTGATTGACCTTACTGGGAGGAATTGGCCTCCAGGCCAATTGGCTGTGAGGATCAACTGCATCTACAATGGAAGAGCTGCTATGCAGGAGGAACTCCTATGGAGCAGGACTTGATTCAGTGGAGCTTTGGTGCTCATTGTGTCTGCCCCTTGAGTGTGTCACTTGTGGATGTGTAGAATTGTAATCTGGTATGGTCTGAAGCTGTCCACCAGGTCACTAGTTCTGGGGTCTCCCAGGAGGTGCAAAGTCAGCCACAGCCTGGGGCCACCCAGCAGGAGCTACAGAGAGGTTTGCATATGACTACTACTTGTATTGGGCTAGGAAGTGCCCAGGCAAGGCCAAGCTGTGAGGCAAGGCAGGTTGGTGCTAGTGCTGGGTCTTGAGCCTTTTATTGATAGGTTTGGGGTACACTGACTCCAGCTGATGCCTGTTTGAGAGATTTTAGCAATGTCTGAAGCCTGAGCCAGGACAAGCCATTCATATGGAAAGCAGCTGCAAATAGCTTGGATGGGGCTGCAAATTGGATGAGGCAGGGTCTCAGGGAATCACCAGGGTGGAGAGAACAATGTGGGACAAGCTGATGGAAACTCAGATGTGGCTGCCAGTCAGCAGCTCTGTGATGGGGGAGGTCCCAGCACAAGAACAATGACCCCTGCTAGCACCCCTGTCTGGGAAAAAGCCACCCCTCCACCTATTCCTGCCCTGATGCCAGAGAGTGCAGTTCCCCACCATATGTCCCTGGATTTTCCCAAACCTGCCACCTGGCACTGGAGCTAAGTGGAACTGAGATCATGTAAGTTTGTGTGCAAGCCCTTTAAGAGGAACACCTAGGACTCTAACAACCTCTGTGTCACTCAGCCACAATCCCCACTTGTTTTTACAGCCCATAGTTATGGGGACTTCTCTTCCCAGCTCTGAAACCCTGGGCTGGGAGTCTGGTGCAGGGCTGGAACCCCCTCCTTCTCATGGGAGGCCTTGGAAATATACCACCTGATTTAAAAAATGCCACACACGGTGTAGGTCCAGCCTGTTCGGCACCATTGTCCCTCCTACCAGTCTCAATGCTTTTTTCTTTACTTCTCTAGTTGTAGGACTTCCATTAAGCCAGATTTCAGGCAGTTCTGAAGGATGGTTGTTCTGTATTTTAGTTGTAATTTTGAGGTGGTCATGGGAGGTGGCAAGTACAGGCTTTTATTTATACTGCCATCTTGGTTCTTTGGCTAAACTGTTCTTATGTCCTTATCCCTTCACCCAGTGATTCACTTTCTAAGGGCTTACCCTAAGAAATAATACATATGTACAAAAAATATATAAAAAACTAGGAAATTTATTGTAGTATCATTTAATATAAAGGAAAAGTGGAAACAACTTAAATGTTCTCCATAGTATGAAATCCTATGCAGTAACATTCATATGAAATGCTATATGTTTATTTAAGATCATGTTTAGAAAAGCATTTAATGACATTGGGAAATGCTCACAACCTAAATTATGTGGGGGTAAGGATAATATACAAGTTAATATCCAGTATTATCCCAAATGTGAGTGAGTTGTGTGTGTGTGTGTGTGTGTGTGTGTAAAAAGAAGACTGAAAGAAAATAAATAAGAATATTAACAATGGTTATCTCTGGGTTGTAGGAGTGTGACTTATTTTCTTTTTCTAATTTCTCTAATTTCCAAATTCTCTACAATGAGCTTGTCTTTACAATCTGAAAAATATATTTTTAATTTGAAATAAATATTATTTATGAAAAATGGAGAGTTTACATTTATAAAATCCTAGTAACAAATGTGGAACCATTTCTCAACTCTGCAGATGCCACGTGGAAAGTCAGAGCAGTATTTAGTTTTCAGAAAGACAAAATGAAGTCCAGGAGGTGTTTTTTTTTTCGGTTTTAAGTTTTATTAGCCCCAGTTTGATATTTAAAGGCAAATATGTTCGTTCGTTTCTCTAGGCTTAGTTAGGTTTCATCCTTCTTTCTCCCTATCCCACCCCTTTTTAAATTGTCCAGATCTGTGGAAAAAAATGTTGAGCAAACTGGAAATAAATAAAATCCAATGACTTTAAGATACCACAGAGCCCTCCCTTCCTGTGTACTAATGGCTACCTGCCCATTGTACTCCCCAGAGTGGAGGGCTAGAGTCAGCCAAAATGGAGGCTTTTCTGTTTCAAGCATGAAAACTGCAAATGCTCAAAAGAGAGAAAAACATAGGATGTCTGAAAAGATTGAGACACAACATGTACAACCTCTGATCCTCTGCATTCTCAACTTCACATGATATAAACTGGTGGGCTCTGCTGAGGGAAAAAACTACTAAGTAAAAACTCAATCATAGAAGGCAGATATAGTAAAGATTGTTCAGAATCCTAGAATTTTAGAACTGGGAGGAAAATATTTCAACAAGTATAAGGCTCCTTCCAAATACCAGATACTGTGTGGAGTGCTGATCATATGTTATCTCATTAAAAAATCTAGCAATGCACACATTTTACAGATGAGGAAATCAAAACCCAGGGTGGGGTTGTGAATTGCCTTAGATCACATAGTTTGTTGGCTGCAAAGTTGGGACTAGGTTCTACATCTTCTGGAGACTCTCAAGTAAAAATATACGCTTTTCTAGTGTAATCTGTTCCTCAGTTCCACGTAGTCCAAATACTTACCATGCGACTGTCCTTGGATGTTTTGCTAACAACTCAAGTTAATCAAATGCATAGTCTTCCACTTGTCTCCAAATCACCCAAGATCTGAACTAAAGTCTCTTTGGCTTTTTACTGACTTTCACCACCACCACTCCAACAGTGTGTTAACAAGTCCTATCAAATTTACCTTCAAAAAATAACTCAAAAATATACAAACTTTCAGTTATAAAATAAATAAGTCATATGGATGTAAAGTACAGCATGGTGGCTATAGTTAAAACTGTATTGTGTACAATTGACCCTTGAACAGCATGGGGATTGGGGTGCTGAATCTTCCTGCACAGTCGAAAATCTGCATATAATTTTTGACTCCCCCAAGACTTAACTACAGTCATTCCTTGGTAGCTGTGGGGGATTGGTTCCAGTAGCACTATGGATAACAAAATCTGTGGATACCTGAGTCCCTTATATAGTATGAAATGGCATAGAATAATGTATACCAGTGATGGCGAACCTATGACACGCATGTCAGAGGTGACACGCGAACTCATTTTTTTGGTTGATTTTTCTTTGTTAAATGGCATTTAAATATATAAAATAAATATCAAAAATATAAGTCTTTGTTTTACTATGGCTGCAAATATCAAAAAATTTCTATATGTGACACGGCACCAGAGTTAAGTTAGGGTTTTTCAAAATGCTGACACGCCGAGCTCAAAAGGTTCGCCATCACTGATGTATACATTTGCCCTCTGCATCCATGGATTCAATCAATAGCAGATCAAAAACATATTTACTGAAAAATATCTGCATACTCCCTGATATTTCCAGTAACCGCCTGGCACCATACATAGTTATTTCAATAATATTTACTATATTCCCCACCCTAGCCAGCTTGGCTCAGAGCATCGGCCTGCTGACCAAAGGGTCCCAGGTTTGATTCCAGTCAAGAGCACATACCTCGGTTGCAGGCTCCTTCCAGGCCCCTGGCCCTGGTCAGGGTGCCTGTGGGAGGCAACCAATCGATGTGTTTCTCCCACATAGATATTTCTCTCTGTCTTTCCCTCTCCCACTCTCTCTGAAAGTCAATGGAAAAATATCCTTGGGTGAGGATTAAAAAATAATAATAGGGGGCAGGAGGGGGGTAAGAGATCAACTGAAGGACTTGTATGCATGCATATAAGGGAGGCCAGGGGATTGTCAAGGGTGGGGGGAAAAAGGAGACATATGTAATACCCTTTGTAATACTTTAAGCAATACAACAATTTAAAAAATAAAGTATTTAATGAAACTAGACCCCCCCAAAAATAAATAAAAAATAAAAAAATAATAAAATCAATAAAAATATTTTTAAAAATATTTACTATATTCCCTATGCTGTACTTTACATCCCCATGACTACTGTAACTACCGATCTGTACTTCTCAATCTGTTCACCTTTTTCACCCAGTACCCCAACCCCACCCCCGCTGTCAACTATCAGTCTGTTCTCTGTATCTATTAGTCTGTTTCCATTTTATTTGTTTGTTTACATTGTTCTTTGTCTAACCACTATGTTATAAACTGTAATTGAAAAAATATTATTAAAAAATAATAAAGTAAAAGACACTAAAAAATCCACATATAATGGACCTGCACAGTTCAAACCCATGTTGTTCAAGGGTCAACTATACTTGAAAGTTGCTAAGAAAGTATATCTTAAAAGTTCTCATCACAAGAAAAAATGATGTATAGTTATGTATGGTAACAGATGTCAACTAGACTTATCTTGATGATCATTTTGCAATATATACAAATATCAAATCATTTTGTTGTACACCTAAAATTAATATAAAGTTATATGGCAATTATACATATAATTTTTAAAATACCTCCATATAATGACCTTCAATTTAAAAAATACCTCCATATAAAGACCTTCTTTGTCTCTTTCACTGTTTTTAGCTTCAAGTCTATTTTATATTACATAAATGCAGTTATCCCTGCTCTCTTTTGATTTCCACTTGCATGCAATATCTTTTTTCATCCCTTCACTTTGAGTCAATTCATCAAGGAGATATAACATACTATATATGTGTGTATCAAATCCAAATATTGTGGACTTTAACCTTACACAATATTATGTCAATTACGTCTCCAAAAAGCTGGAAAAATTGCTTTAAAAATACCTCCAGATCTTATCCAACCTGCAAGATTATCCAACCTATCTCTACCTTAAAAAATCCTTTGACTACTTTAGCTTACACTTCTGTTTCTTCTGGCAAATATAATTTAGCAATATAAAGGAATTATACACCATGAGTAAATATGGTTTATTCCAGGTATGCAAATCTAGTTCAATATTTTTTAAAAAACAACCAATGTAAAACACCATATTAACAGGTTAAGGAAGAAAAATTACACAAGCATATCAATTGATGTAGAAAAGGCATCTGACAAAATCTAGCATAGAATCATGATAAAAAAAACTCTCAACAAACAAATTAATAGAGGGGGACTTTCTGATAAAGGTATCTACAAAAAACCTACAGCTAACATATTTAATGGTGAAAAACTAAAAGCTTTCATCCTAAGGTCAGGAAGAGAAGGCAAGGATGTCCACTTTCACCACTCTTATTTGACATAGTGCTGGAAGTCCTAGTCAGTACAATAAGGCCAAAAATAAAATAAAGGCATACTGGGCCTAGGGAGGGGGTGGGAAAGAGAAGGAGGGAGTTAATAGGGGGGGTGAAAGGGGTGACGTCTGTAACACTTCCAATAAAGATAAATTTAAAAAATAATAATAAAGGTATATTGACTAGAAAGGAAGAAATGAAATGTTTCATATTTGCAGGTGACATGATGATCTACATAGTCAATCCCAAGGAATCTGTTTTTAAATTCTTAGAACTCATAAGTGAGTTCAGCAAGGTCAAAGACAGAAGATAGCCCTAGCTGGTTTGGCTCAGTGCCTAGAGCATCAACCCACAGACTAAAGGGTTGTGGGTTCAATTCTGGTCAAGGGCATGTACCTCAGTTGCAGGCTCAATCCCTGGCCCATGTGCAGGAGGCAACCAATCAATATATCTTTCTCACATTGACGTTTCTGTCTCTCTGTTTCTCCCCACTCCCTTCCACTCTCTAAAAATCAATGGGAAAATATCCTCGGATGAGGATGCACAAAAAATAAAAATTGATCTTTTCTTTTAAAAAAGATATAAGATATAAGATAATCATACAAAAATCAGTTGTATTTCTATACAGTAACATGAATACATGGACACTGAAATAAAAAATAATATATACATCTTTACATTTATAATTACTTGAAAAAAAGATTTAAATGTATGTCTAACAAAAATATGCATAAGACTTATTTGCTGAAAATTACAAAATGCTAATGAAAGAAATAAAAAAGATCTAAATAAATGGTAGGAATACTATGTTCATGAATTTGAAGACTCAACATAAAGATGTCAAGTCTCCTCAAATTCATATACGAATTTAACATAATTCCTAATAAAAATGCCAACAAGAATTTTGTAGAATTTTATCTAAAATATATACAAAAAGTCAAAGGAACTAGAATAGCTGAAATAATTTTGAAAAATAATAAAATGGGGAAAATCAGTTGGCCCTATTATATACCTATAGTAATTAAGGCAGTGTGGCCTTGGCAGAAGGATAGATACAGAGACCAATAGAATAGAATAGGCACATATAAATATACCCAACTGATTTTTTAAGTCTAAATGCAACTTAACAAATGAAAGATAGTCTCGTTTTTAAAATGGTGCTGGAAAAATTGACATACATAGGAAACAAACAAACCTTGTAGTAGTCAAGGTTCCCCAGAGAAACAGAACCAATAGTGTGTATGCATATATATATAGAATGTGTATATGTGGAGAGGAGATATATATGTCCAAAATCCAATTTCTCCAACACCACTTATTCATTTGAAAAGCTATCTTACTTTCCTTCATTAAATTGCATTAGTCCTTTTAAGTGTGTGTGTGTGTGTGTGTGTGTGTGTGTGTGTGTATGTGTGTGTGTTGAGAGAGACAGAGATTTATTTTAAGAAATTGGCTCATGCAGTTGTGGAGACTGGCAAGTTCAAATCTGCAGGTCAGGCCAGCAGTCAAGAGACCCAGGGAAGAGCTGCTATTGCAGCTCAAATCTGAAGACAGTCTCCTAGAGAATTCCCTCTTCCTTGAGGAAGGTCAGTCTTCTTCTTAAGGCCTTCAAACAATTGGATAAGTCCCACTTATATTATGGAGGGTAATTTACCTTATTCAAAGTCTATTGAATAAAATGTTAATCTTAAAAAGTATCTTCACAGCAACACTCAGATGTGTTCACCAAATATCTGGGTGCCATGACCCAGGTCAAGTTGATATATGTAATTAACCATCACAAACCATGTCCCAAGTCTCATAACTTATGCAAAAATTAACTCAAAATGGATCATAGAGTTAAATGTAAAACTATATAACTTTAATAAATAAACATAGGAGAAAATCTTTGGGACCTAGAGCTAGGCAAAAAGTACTTATACTTGATACCAAAAGTGCAATACAGAAAATGAAAAATCAACAAATTGGACCTGATCAAAATTTTTAAATTATGCTTTGTGAAAAACCTTATTAAGAAGATGAAAAGCCCTAGCTGGTTTGACTCAGTGAATAGAGCGTCAGCCCATGGACTGAAGAGTCCAGAGTCTGATTCTGGTCAAGGGCAGGTACCTCGGTTGCAGACTTGATCCCAGCAGCCCCATCCGGGCATGTTCGGGAGGCAACCAATTGATGTGTCTCTCACATCTCTCT
>NW_005365070.1:2408312-2426116 GCF_000412655.1 Myotis brandtii | reverse complement strand
GCTCTCTCTCTCTCTCTCTCTCTCTCCTCCCCCTTCTTTCTACTCTCTCTAAAAATTAATGAAAAAATATCCTTGGGTGAGGATTAACAACAAAAAAAGATGAAAAGACAAACTACAAGGTGGGAGAAAATATGTTCAAACCACACATCTGACAAATGACTCATCTAGAATATATGAAGAACTTTAAAAACTCAACTGTTAAAAGCACATGCAATACTATCAGAAAATGGGCAAAGGACATGAAAATACATTTCACCAAAGAGTAACTAAAGATGGTAAATATATGAAAAGATCTTCACCATTATTAACCATTAGGGAAATGCAAATTTAGACTACAATGAGATGTTACCACATACATATTAGTACAGCTGAAATAAAAAATAGTGACAATACCAAATGCTGGTGAGAATGTAGAGAAACCAGACATCTCAAACATTGCTGTTGGAAATGTGAAATGCTGCAGCTACTATGGAAAATAGTTTGCAAGTTTCTTAGAACTCTGAACATAAAATCACACTCCTGGGCATTTATCTCAGAGAAACAAAAACTTACGTCCACACAAAATCTTATGCATAAATGTTTGTAGCAGCTTTATTTGTACTAGTCAAAAACTGAAAACAACCAAAATGTCCTTTGATAGGTGAACAGTTAAACTGTGGTACAATGAAAAGGAATGAACTGCGGTATAATAAAAAGGAATGGACAACAACTTGGAGGCACCTCAATGGTATTATCCTGATTGGCAAAATTGTTTGCATAAAGATCTTCACCCTTCACTCTCCATCTCTTCACCCCCACCACTCTGAATCACAAACATTCTAGATTTAGTTCCCTAGGACTTAAAAGATAAATTTGCCAAAAGAAGCACTCCAGGTGATTGCAATTTAGTGGCAGTGTATGAAGAGTGGCAATCTCTAAGGCAATGTTTTGTGAAATATTTTTCTTAACATCACACATCTAGAGCACACACACATGCAAGATAACAAAATTTCATGCTATAAAATTTCTGCTATTGACTCATTTTCAAAGATTAAAGATAAAGACTGACCTGAACTGTGCTAAGATGAGGGGAAAGGTGATGGCTGGTAGCTGCATAGGGAAAAGAATAGCCAACAGAGTTGCAGGGAGAGGATTGTGCTCCAGCTCAGTAGCTTTGTTCTGGCTACTCCGTTGACATGTGCTCATTATCTTTTCCATCTGTAGCCCTAGTTATGAGTCTGAGAACTGATATGAAAATGTCTCTTTTCAGGGAGGCCTTATCAGGCCCGAAAACTAGGTTAGAACACTGTATTATACACTCTCATTACACTGGAACCCAACCTTGGTATCTTTTATCACAACTGTAATTACATTTTTGAGATTAACTACTTAGTGTTAAATAGTGATGCATGACTTTATCTTTTTAATGTCTCTCATTTAGGACTGTAAACTCTATGAATGTAGGAACCCTAACTTAGTTCACTTTTGTATATTCCCTGCAACAAACAGTGCTGGTCTAAAGAAAGTTCTCCGTATGTATTTGTTGTATAAATGAAAAGAGTTAGCAAGACCCTGCTTGAATTAAACATAATTATTTAAAATCACATTAAGGAAAATAAACTTTATTGTCTCTCTTACAAAACAGGCAAACATTACTTATCCCATTTACTGCATTGGATAAGACTAAGTAGATACAGAGATGCTCTGGAGTAAAAAGCACTGTTCAACTACATGGACTAATTGATAGCAAAGCAATGGCTTCCTATCCTTTGAGTTTGGAGGGCCCATTGTACATTCTTAAAGTCATGGAATCCCAAGCCCTGGATGTGCCATGTATGAAAATGTGGACACCAGCACTCATGATCCCTTCAAATCATCAAATAGAGCCCAGGAGTTGATGCCAGCTTAGAGTGATGGTGCCTATCAAGAATTATGGTTTCCATTATTAATATTTATTTCCCCAAGGCAAAAACTGAGTTGAAAGAACACAAAAGGTTTGAGGAAACTCTCCTTTAGACTTTGAACTTAGAACCCAAATGATGGTCCTAATGCTTCTCTAGGTTTCCCATTTCCTGTAACTTATATTGAAGCAACCTCCCAGTAAGGAAGCACAGATTCTTCCAGTGGGAGAAACCTAGGGGTGATGCTGGTGTTACACATCAGGCCATTTCCTGCTTAGACTTTAAAGGGACAAGTCCAACCTGCTTAGACTTTAAAACATAAGCTTGCTTTTTTTCTCAATTTACCATGATTCAGTACCAGGCCACATAGGCTCCCTCACCAAAGCATTCACACCCCAGTCCGTTAGGAGAAACAAGGTCCTTGCTGACTGAGTTTCACATTCAATCCCCAAGTCACAGTGAACACTGCTCTCCTCACAGCCATCTGACAGCAGAGCTGCAGCTCTTAATACTATCATCCCAAGTTTTTCCTCCTTTCCTCCAGCCTAAGCTTGTTATATCCTTGAGGATTCTTTAGGCTGATCATACTCTGATCAAATATTTTCTTGCAGTGCCCCCACCAACACTTATCCTGGGCCTGTATCCATTCCACTCTTGTTTTGTTTCCATGTTCTCTTTCTGGGAGTAGTCCTTTCCCCATCAACAAGTAGCAATCACCAAACAGCCACACGTTCCCAAAATCACCTTAGCCTTCACTGCAAAGAGGAGCTAATCCCAGTACACACAGAACAAGGGAGAATGTTATACGAAAAAATTGTGCAAGATACAAATATTACTGAAGTTTCAGATGGGAGGAATTTCCAACAAAATAGCTAAAGCTGGGAGTGGCTAATCAAATCATAACCAACAAAAATCTACTCAAGGGCATTTTGTAACCCTTTCCTATATGCATACTTTTTGTGTATAAACCTTATTCAGAGTCCTCTGAAAAAGAATACAAGTACCAGAACCTTATAAATTGGACTTTCTTGGGTTTAACTACTTTTTTAAAGCAGGGGAAATACTGTACCAGTTCACAAAAACAAGAAATATGTTGACAGTTGCTTTATTCTGCATGAAACTTGACCCTTTGTATTCTTTGGAGATTAAGAAAGGAGAATGACAGGACAACTACATTGGTTTTAATTTGTAACCCTTCCCAACCCTGTTTGTTACATTGAAACCTAGCAGGTCTCGTAAATAACCTGATGGAGCCCCAAAACCATGGCACAGGCCATTGTAAGCAGCACTTGAATGAAGTGGTAGAAAAGGGGAAATTGGGAAGCATCTTGCTGGTGCTACCCTCTGACCCTTTTGCCATTTTCTGCACTGTGCCTGGGCCCTCTAGTCATGAAATTGTTTGGGACAACTGACAAATTTAAGTGCTAGCCCTCCTGGAACAACTTCACCCTAACAGGATCCACAAGGTGAGGCTCCATGACAGAATTTCTGGCTTCTGTGGGGAAAGAATCAACCTGTCCTGGTAGCTTGCTACGGCACAACCCTCAGGTTCAAGTCATTTTAACTCCCTGGGTTTCAGTTTCCTCCTGTCTAACATGGGGATGATAACAGTGCCTATCTCAGAATGCTGTGAAGATGAGGCAAGGCTGGTGAAGCCCTAAGTGCAGTGCTGGGCATATTGTCAGTGCTCAATAAATGTTAGATATGAGGAGGGAGAGAAGAGGGAGAAAGGAGGGCACAGAGAAAGAGAATGAGGAAGAGAGGGAGAGAGTGGGATGACGACCTTGGGTTCCACTGGAAAGAAGGGGTCTGGGAGCAAGTGTCTCTCTCCTACCCCTGCCACTCTCCCTTTTGGAACCCAACTCAAGACTTGTTTGCTGAGACTGCTCCCAGACTCACAGGTGTGCTGTCCTGTGCACCTGGGTGAAATGTTGCTCTCGCTTCTTGCAATTACCAAATTGCATTAAGGGGAATGCAGTACATTTTTCAAATGAAGCCTGCGCTTGTGTTTGCGTATAGTGAATTTTAACATTTAGAAGATGATGAGCTTATTCACTAAATATGTATGTTTGGATCCATTTGTCATATCCTCCCTTGCAGATGCCTTTCCCCCCGCCCTGTTGCTGTGGGCTCCAGAAGCAGACCAGGCAGTGGGATATGAAAATGCGTGTTATTGGTATTCTTGGACCCAAAAATTATTTACATAGCACAGGATTTACAGTCAGGATAAAAAAATTAACAGAAATGGGCAAATCTTAGATACTCTTTATGTATACAAACCTCCTTTCCAACAATTATGAAAGGACATTTTAAACTTTAAATGAAAGTCCTGTTGAGTGTACATTCTCAATGCTAACTTCCATCAAAATGTCAACTTAGGAAAAGGGTGTCAAATAAGAATTGCCACATTTGGGTCCTGAAATCTCCTCAATAATGCTATGACTTTGGAAGTAGACAAAGGTCCATCTTTGCACCCCTTGTTTACTCTCCTCCTTGTGCATCTGATGACAAAGCATAAGCTGGTAACATATACTGAGGTATAGAATTCAACCAGGATCAGGTCAACTTGAACAGTTCTGTATGGAAGTCCAATTTTAAATTCTACCCTCCATAGAAGTAGTCCCCCTCCTGCAGCTGCTCTCCACCAGCTGCCCAGCCAGCTGTCATTCGGCCAAAATTACCCCCACCTCAGGGTCCCCTCTGTACACTACATGGGGCTCATTTGCTGACACACTAGCAGGAATTCACCACATTGGAAGTTAGCTCTGATTTTCACCAATTTTTTTTTAATTTTAACAATAAAAGGGCAACTTATAGATACCCCTCCCTTTCAGCATGTGTGAAATGAGATAAAACAAAAGCTTGCTGAGTCAGACCCCACAAACCAGATTGAGCCAGAGATGATGTGAATGTGGAACCAATCAAGAAGTTACACGTGTTAGAAAGGACTGGCTGTAAGCCAGTCAGAGAAAGACAAGTACCATATGATTTCACTCATATGTGGAATCTAATGAACAAAATAAACTAAGAAACGAAATAGAAACAGACTCATAGAGAACAGACTGAGAACTGTCAGAGGGGAAGGGATTGTGGGGCTGAGTGAAAAAGATGAAGGGATTAAGAAAAAACTCATAGACACAGACAACAGTATGGTGATTACCAAAGGGAAAGGGGAATGGGTGAGGTAGAAGAGTGTATGGGGGGAGTAAATGATGATGGAAGGAGACTTGACTTTGGGTGGTGAACACACAATACAAAATACAGACGATGTGTTATAGAATTGTACACCTGAAACCTATATAATTTTATTAACCAATGTCACCCCCAATAAATTCAATAAAAAATAAAATAAAAAATATAAAAACTGGCTCGCCCTAACCAGTTTGGCTCAGTGGATAGAGCGTTGGCCTTCGGACTTAAAGGTCCCAGGTTCGATTCCGGTCAAGGGCATGTACCTTGGTTGCAGGCACATCCCCAGTGGGGGGTGTGCAGGAGGCGGCTGATCAATGTTTCTCTCTCATCGATGTTTCTAACTCTCTATCCCTCTCCCTTCCTCTCTGTAAAAAATCAATAAAATATATTTTTTAAAAAACTGGCTTACCAGTTTTCTTTAAAATATATATATTAAAATTTTTAAATCACATCACATAAGGTGGAATCCTCACATTGTCTCTTTCCAATTTCTTGTTTTTATTCTTCTTTTGGAGATGTTTTGCCTGCTTTTTGTGTCATTTGTAGAATTTGTGGATAACAGGAGGTTGGGTATGAAATTGAGGCTGGGAGCTCACAGGGAGCCAAAGGTAAATAATCAAGGATTCAGGATTCACTATTGCTTCTGTGGTGAGAGGTTGTCACACAGGCAATTACTATATATTAATTTTCCAGCAATGTAGTTTGAAAGTCAGCACATTAAATAAAATATTTAACACCCAGGAAATGCCAAATGCACATTGTGCATGTGTGTCCTTAAGTGGTATTTTTATGGAAGGAAACCTTATTCAAAACAAATGTCAGAACAGAGTTGAGTTTATGAAAAGCACTGAGAAACCACAGCACATAAGGTTTTGTTTTTGTTTATGTTTATTTTTAACATTTTTTCTTTTTATTAAATGTATTGGGGTGATGCTGGTTACCAAAATTGTACAGGTCTCAGGTGCACAGTTCCACAACACATCATCTGTACACTATATTGTGTGTTCACCACCAAAATCAAGTCTCCATCCATCACCATTTAATCCCCCATACCCTCTTCCACCTTTCCCCATTCCCCTCACCCTGGCAATCACCACACTGTTGTCCATGTCCATGAGTTATCTTCTCTTTTACTCAGTCCCTCCATTCCTGACACCCAGTTCTCCCACAACTCCTTCACACTGTTTACTATCTGTGAGTCTGTCTTTATTTTGCTTGCTATTTCATTTTGTTCTTTAGATTCCACATATGAGTGAAATCATATAGTACTTATCTTTCTCTTACTGGCTTATTTCACTTAGCATAATGTTCTCCAGGTCCATCGATGCTGTTGCAAAGGTTATATTTCCTTCTTTTTATGGCCCAATTGTATTCCATTTTGTAAATGTACCACAACTTTTTCATCCATTCATCTTCTTATTGGCACTTGGTCTGCTTCCAAATCTTGGCTATTGTAAATATCATTGCAATGAGCATAGGGGTGCATATATTCTTTCAAATTAGTGTTTCGGGTTTCTTCAGATAAATTCCCAGAAGAGGAATTGCTGGGTGATAAGACAGTTCCATTTTTAATATTCTGAGGAACCTCCATACTGCTTTCCACAGTGGCTGCACCAATCTGCATTCCCACCAACAGTGCACAAGGGTTCCCTTTTCTCCACATCCTTGCCAACACTTATTCTTTGTTGATTTATTGATGATAACCATTCTTCCAGGTGTGAGGTGATATCTCATTGTGGTTTTAACTTGCATCTCTCTGATGATTGGTGACATTGAGCATCTTTCCATATGTCTATTGGCCATCTATATGTCCTCTTCCGAGAAGTGTCTACTCAGGTCCTTAGCCCATGTTTTCTTTTGTGTGCTTTTAAACCTCACCCAAGGATATTTTTTCCATTAATTTTTTAGAGAGAGTGTAGGAAAAGGAGGAGGAAGAGAGAAAGAGAAAGAGAGAGAGAGAGAGAGAGAGAGAGAGAGAGAAGAGAGACACATCGATTGGCTGCCTCCTGCACCGAGGCCAGGGATGGAGCCTGCAACCAAAGTATGTGCCCTTGACTGGAAATAGAACCAGAGACTCTGGTCTTTGGGCTGATGCTCTAACCACTGAGAAAAACTAGCCAGGGCCTTAGCCCATGTTTTAATTGGATAGTTTTTCTGTTGTTGAGTTGTATAAGTTCTTTATAAATTTTGGATATTAACTCCTTATTAGATGTATCAGCAAATATGTTCTCCCATTCAATGGGTTGATTTTTCATTTTGTGAATGGTTTCCTTTGCTGTGCAAAAACTTTTTAGTTTGATGTAGTCTCGTTTGTTTATTTTCTCTTTTGTTTCCCTTACCAGCGGAGATATATCAAAGAAAATATTGCTACAAGAAATGTCCGAGATTTTACTGCCTATATTTTCTTCTAGGATTTTTATGGGTTTGAGTCTAACATTTAAGTCTTTAATCCATTTTTAGTTTATTCTTGTGTCTGGTGTAAGAAGGTGGTCTAGTTTCATTGTTTTGCACGTATCTGTCCAATTTTCCCCATAAAAAGCATAATCCTCAGCCTCAGTCCCTTCCATGGTTAGCGTGCCTGTTCAATGTTGGTGTTGCTCCACCTGTTTAGACAGATGCCCTCACTCCTTTGCTCACCATTCATGGCAAAACCTGGTAGTCACATTGCTTACATGTGTGAAATGAAAAATGGAAGTTGACTAGTGGATCCGCCATCTGACAATCTGCTTGATCTCAGGACAAGAACGGAATTTCACAATAACGATGGTTTTTATCTGGTTATACCTGAGGAGCATCCTGAGACCAGCAGTAGGATGTCTTATGCCCACAGCTGAAAGATTTAAGTACTCTGAACCCAAAGTGGGAAACCCTGTCTGGGTACCTTGAAAGAGGCTTGAAGGGTTTGAATATAACCTGTGCAAAGGGAGACAGAGAGAAGTTGTGGAAGCATACTCAGGAAATATTTGCCATGACTCTCATGTCTTTTTCTCCCTTCCTAGATGCCTGCCTGCCAACTCTCTTTTTTTATTCATTTGTACATACATTCCTCAAGTATTTACTGAACACCTATTTCAGGCATAAGCCTGGGCTAGCCAGGGCAGGAGTATACAGAAGACGTTTGTTTTCTCCTCTCCCTCTCAATGGGTCTTCTCTCCTTCTCTCTTTCCCCATAATTCAGTGGTAACAGGGGTAGATGGATATCCAAAATTTATCCCTGTAGGAGACATCTGCGCCAGGAATTTCCACAAGCCCCTGAGAAGAGTGGCAGATTGATGGGACTCCTGTTGGGATTAACAAGGGGGTGGAGGGAGGTGGAGTGCAAGGAATTCTGAAGCGAAGCTGTTTGCCCAAACCTATTCTATAGTTTCCATTTATCAGGTATTTGCTCCGTGCCAGACCTTGTACGTGCGCTTTCTCATACCTCACTCAATCCTTCAATCCTATGAGGTAGTTATTATAACTGACCCAGTTTTATATGAGGAAACTGAGGCCAGGAGGGCGAAGTGGCTTCCCCAATATCACATAACTAGGAAGTAACAGAGCACCAATTCAGAGTTGGGTCTGTATATTTCCAATGCCCAGGCATTTTTTAAAAAGACAACCTCAAATATGTTTTGAATGTAAACAAAAAATAGATTAGGAACTTCTCAAAGGTGCTATGAACCCTGTTTCAATGTGGTTTAATTTTGTTTCTATTATTCAGCAATAATAGTCTCAACAATACCTAACATTTATTAAGAACTTATGTGTCAGGAATTGTACAGTTTTACATCATGGTCTCATTTAATCATCATAAGAACCCTGTGAAGTATCATCATCATCATCATCATCATCATTATTAATACCTCATTTTACACATGAGGAAAACAATGCTTAGAAAGTAATATGCCCACGGGTAGCAGCTAGTAAAAGCAATACGGTTTCATTCCAGGTCTCTCAGGCACATCAAAGCCACTTAGCTAGAAGGATATCCTGCCTTAAGCCCTCCAGTACCTCATTATTTTGAAGAGTCTTTGCTCACACTTTCCACTCACCCCTTTTCTGTCCATAGAAGTGTCCATATAAATCTCATCCACTTCTGTTCTATAAGGTGACCTAAGTCATTGTCTCCTTCAAAAGCTTTTCACCAAGAATGCTTATCCCCAATATCCAATTACCCAAGCCTGGATGTCCCAAGGATATTACCAGCACCAAATTTCTAGTCCCCCTTACATGTCCATGGAATCATAAGAAGACAGAATAAAACCATAAATCATTAGGAATAATAAATGCTACTTAAAAGTTGATTTTTTTAAAAAATACTCCCCAGGTCTACATCTCCCACAAGCAAAATCTCTAAAAGGAAGGCACAAGAGAAGTCCTTTTCCCTGAAAATTAGTTCATTTTATAAATAATGATGTTTCTTTTGAAACTGTTGCTTATTTGGGGACTCAGAATTTAAATGTACATTACTAGTAAGGTTTGTGTTCTGAATGACCATATATATCCCTTGATAAAGACAGTCCTCCCTATTTCTTTAATCAAAGAAGAAGGAATGTCTCCCTTATGTCCCAATCCCCTGTCTGGGGTTATGCCCTTTGAAGACTTGCTCTATTTCAGCTCCTGCCTCAATGTAGTCAGAAAAAATTACTCTGAACAATTCATAGAATGAGCACCTGCTTCAATTATTGCCCCAATGTGAACACTCTAATCCCTGGGTTTAGGAGAGGTTCTCTTTCCATGCAAAATACTCAGGCCCTTCTAATGGGTCAGCACTGCTGGTTTTAATACCCCAGTCTTGATTTCTAACAGGTGGGCACGACAGTTGTTCAACTCTTATTATGTGCCAGAGCATGGCTTAAACAATGCAAGATTCTTCGTAAAGAGTCTGAGAGAATGCCAGATGGTATTTCTGGGGAAAATAAGCTCAATTCCTTTCCCCAGCATCTTGCGCTAGTGACTTTGACAAGGAATGAAAAGTGTCCAGCCCTGCAGCTTTCTTTACACTTACTAACTAGTCAGTTTTTTTCAAGTGAACACTTTTGTCAGGACACTAGGGCTGCCTCGCTCTGGCTGTTTAGAACTTGGTACTAATGAAAAGATACCTACTGATTCTACCACTTGGCTATCTGTTCCATTTGGAGTTTCACAAACATCCAGGCTTGGTAAATGCAACCCAGCATTCTTTCTCAAGATATAACAGAATCAGAAAGAGACACAATCTTTGTCCTTGGGGTGGAATTAGAAATATGTGATTTACCACTTTTGTGACAAATGTAAGAGTTTGAGAATGCCTGGGACCCCTTTTCCATTCAGAAAGATTTATTGAGTGAGCCTGCAGCCCACTCTTCATAGTTTGGGGTTGCCATATTTGGTGGCTTTGTACAGAAGCCATATACATTTTCCTTGTCAAAATAGATTGGGAAGGGCTGAATATACAGTGTGTCCTGAGTTTCATTATGTTCTGGGTATGCTTGCAACTCGTGGAATAAATGTGTTACATTGAAATCAGTAATGACTGCTTTCTCCCAAGAAGTCTAAAATATAAGGAGTGATAAAATATAAACAGTGATCTAGAATAATCTTCTCTAAGTGCCTCTGAATTTCTGGCTCTCATTTATTGCCTCTTTTTTTTTCTTGATTTCCTCTGCCTGAAAAACTATTAATTTCCCACCTCCCCATCACCTGAGACTCTGATCCACATAAATAATCTATGCCTTTTTTATGTCTTTTTAAAAATGCCTTCACTGTGTTTACTTTCTTAGCATTGGCATACATTACAGAGAAAACTATGGAATCTCCATGAGCATGGCAGATGCTTCCAATCCTGTCTTGCCACTTGCTAGCTTTGTGTCTTTAGTGAGTTTTCTAACCTTTCTGATCTTTAATTTCTTCTTCTATAAAATGGGGCAATTAATAACAGAATCTACTACATGGGAGAAACCAAGATGGTGGCATAGGTAAATGTCTGTACTTGCCACATCACACAACTACATCAAAATTACAACTAAAATACAAAACAACCATCATCCAGAACTGCTGGAAAGCTGGCTGAATGGAAGTCCTACAACTAGAGAAGTAAAGAAGAAAGCACACTGAGACTGGTAGGAGGTGTGGAGGCACAGAATGGACTGGTCTGTCACCCACGTGGGCCGCTTTTATAATCAGGAGGGAGATTGTCTCTGTGGAGGCCACCTGGAGAAGCAAGGGGTCCCAGCCCCACACCAGACCCCCAGCCCAGGTCCCCAGAGTTGGGAAAAGAAGTCCATGTAACCACAGGCTGTAAAAACCAGTGGGAATTGGAGCTCAGTGACACAGAGGCTGCTGGAGACCCAGCTGTTCCTCTTTAAAGGCCGGCACCACAAACTGAACTTACAAGGTTCTGCTTCCTCTGCGCTCCAGCACCAGGGCAAGGCTCTGGAAGACACATTTGTCTGGCATCGGGGCAGGAACTTGGGGGTGGCTTTCTCCCAGATAGAGGTACTCACAGGGATCATTGTTCCTGTACTGGGACCTCCCCAGTCGAAGGGCTGACTGGCATCCATTTCTGTTTTCTGTGCCCTGGTGATTCCCTAAGACCCCACCCCATCCAATTTACAACCGCACCCAAGCTGCCTGTAGCGGCTTTTGCATATGAATGGTCTGTCCTTGAAAATTAAAACAAGCTGCAGCTGGGTCAGGGAACCCTAAACCTATCAATAAAAGGCCCAAGACCCAGCACCAGCACCAGCCTGCCTTGCTTCATAGATAGGCGTCATCTGGGCACTTCCAAACCTGATACAAAGAAAAGGAATCTGCAGATCTCTCTGTAGCTCCTGCTGAGTGGCCCCAGGAAGTGGCTGATTTTGCACCTCCCTGGAGACCCAAGAGCCAGTGTACCCAGTGTCACTGTCAGACCATACCAAATTACAACTGTAGACATCCATAAGCGACACACTCAAGAGGCAGACTCAGTGAGCACCAAATCCCCACTGAAGCAAGTCCTGCTCCATAGGGGTGTCTCCTGCATAGCAGCTCTCCCACTGTAGGTGCAGCTAGGCCGCACAGCAAATTGGCCTGGAGGTCAATTCCTCCCAGTGACACCAACAGCAATCAAGTCTCAACTACAACAAGACTGTGATCATAGCCCACAAAAGGGTACACCTAGAGTTCCCAGCTCAGGTGGCTGGGGAGGCTGAGCCACTAGGCCCTATAGGACACCTATTACACAATGCCACTCTACCAACTCAAGGAGCATAGCAGCTCTCCCAATACACAGAAACAAACACAGGGAAGCTGCCAAAATGCGAAGACAAAGAAACATGTCACAAATGGAAGAAAACAAACTACTGGATATAGAGTTCAAAACCACAGCTATAAGGTTACTCAAGGATCTTCTGGAAACCTCCAAGGGACTTAGTGATACTTTCAAGGATCATAGTGAGAATGCCAAACACATGGAAAAGGACCAGTCAGAAATTAAGCATACACTGACTGAAATAAAGAATAATATACAGAGATTCAATAGTAGAGTAGAGGATTCTGAGAATCAAATCAATGATTTGAAATATAAGGAAGCAAAAACCACCCAACCAGAAGAGCAAAAAGAAATGAGTCCAAAAATATGAAGACAGTGTAAGGAGCCTCTGGGACAACTTCTAGTGTACAAACATTCACATTATGGGGGTGCCAGAACAAAAGAGAGAGCAAGATATTGAAAACCTATTTGAAGAAATAATGACAGAAAACTTCCTCTACCTGGCGAAAGAAATAGACTTACATGTCCAAGAAGCACAGAGAGTCCCAAACAAGAGGAACCCAAAGAGGACCACACCAAGACACATCATAATTAAAATGCCAAGAGCAAAAGACAAAGAGAGAATTTTAAAAGCAGCAAGAGAATGAGACTCAATTACCTATAAGGGAATACCCATACGACTGTGAGCCGATTTCTCAACAGAAAGTTTGCAGGCCAGAAGGGAGTGGCAAGAAATATTCAAAGTGATGAATGCCAAGAACCTACAACCAAGAAATATTCAAAGTGATGAATAGCAAGAACCTACAACCAAGATTACTCTACCCAGCAAAGCTATCATTTAGAATTGAAGGTCAAATAAAGAGCTTCACTGATAAGAAAAAGCTAAAGGAGTTCATCACCACCAAACCAGTATTATAGGAAATGTTGAAGGGTATTCTTTAAGAAGAGGAAGAAGAAAAAGAAAAAGATCAAAAATATGAACAACAAAATGGCAACAAATACATACCTATCAACAATTGAATCTAAAAATCAAAATAAACACATAAGAAATCTAATGAAAAGAATAAGCTGGTGAATGGAATAGCATCAGGGGCATGGAAATGGAACAGACTGACGATTCTCAGAGAAGGGGGTAGGGGGAGGGAAGAGATTAAATAAAGATCTTATATGCATACTAGAGGCCCGGTGCACAGATTCGTGCAACAGTGGGGTCCCTTGGCCTGACCTGTGGGGATCGGGCCGAAACCAGCTCTCCGACATCCCCCGAGGGGTCCCAGATTGCGAGAGGGTGGTTCTCAGGTGATGCACTCCAGAATCGGGCTCCCTCCTCTCTGGTTCTGGGTGTGTCACCCGAGAACAGCAGCTGCCAAGTCACCGCAGCTCGACAGCTCTTTCATTGAGTGTCTGCCCCCTGGTGGTCATTGCATGTCATAGCTACTGGTCAGATGGTCGGACAGTCGCTTACACTTTTATCTATATATATAAAAGCCTAAGCAATCTTTACAACCAAATGACCGGAACAACTAATCAACCAGTCACTATGATGTGCACTGACCACCACGCTCAATGCAGGAGGTGGTGGTCAGTGCACTCCCACAGCCAACCTTCCATGGCCCCTCCCACCGGTCAGTTGGCCCCCATCTGCCTCTGGTGCTAAATCATTTGTAGAGACCTGCTTCTGGATCAGGGTTTCGTACATAGCAGAGCAGCTCTCTCGCTGCAATCTATTGAAAGTCAGCCCTTGACACAAGGGTTTGTCTCTCTCCCATCCTGACCCTTCCCCAGGAGCCAGCAGCCTGCCACAGTGGCAATGCAGCAGCGAGGGAAGGAGGAGGGGAGAGGTGGGGAACTGCACGATGGTGGAACTGCACGACTGTGGCATCAGCATCTGTTTCTTCTGCGCCCAGACCGTCGCCTCCTCTCCCGACCCGCCAGGGCCTTTGGGCCCTGGGCTGGGATGGGGAACCAGGGATGGGTGGCGGTGGACGGGGCCCCTTTCCCAGGGGGGCTAAGGGCTGGCTCCCTCCTCGGGGCCAGCGGCCAACCTCCCACGGTCCCTCCCCCTACCGGCCAACCTCCTGCGGTTCCCCTCCCCCATGCACAAATTCATACACTGGGCCTCTAGTATATATAGATATGCATTACCTAGGGACACAGACAACAGGGTGGCAAAGGCCTGAGGTGGGGCAGGAACTGGGTGGATGGAGGCAATGGGGGGGGGAAGAGGGGCATCTGTAATAATCTCAACAATAAAGGTTTAAAAAAAAAGAAACAATGTGATGTTACTAAAATATGTTAAGACCAAAATAGAGGCATCAGAGAAACGTCCATGACTGTGGAGGTCAGATCTGACGAGAGTCCATGCCCATCAGTGCTGTGAGGGGGATTAGCAGGTCCGTGACCATGCTTCTGCACCAGACAGACCTGCATTTGGATCCCTGTCCCATCATACCCTGATTGTAAAACAATGGGAAGGCCCTAGCTGGTTTGGCTCAGTGGATAGAGCATCAGCCTGCAGACTGAAGGGTCCCAGATTCGATTCCAGTCAAGGGCACATGCCCGGATTGTGGGCTTGATCCCCAGTGTGGGGCATGCAGGAAGCAACTGATCAATGATTCTTTCTCATCATTTATGTTTCTATCTCTTTCTCCCTCTCCCTTCCTCTCTGAAATAAATAAAAATATTTTTAAAATAAAATAAAGTTGGCTTTCTCCACCTGGGAGAGGAAGATAACATTTCTGAGCTATCTTATTAAAAGAAACAAAAACGATATCTACTACACAGGGTTACTCTGAGGATTAAATGAGATATTGCACATAAAGCCCCTAACACAATGCCTCAATAATGTTGGTTTCCTTCCTTCCTTCTTCAGGAGAATTTCAGTTTCTAGAGTTAGACAGCTGCCTATGATGAATGGCCTTGTCTAATGAGTGGGCTTGGCTTTTATCTTTGTTCCCATAACTTAAGAGTAAAAAGGTAACTTTTAAAAGGAAGATGGGACAGAGAAAGCACACACTACACACTCAACTGGTGTCTTACTGGGTCTGCCCTTTCTCTGGCCTATGAATATTTCATTCTTCCCCTTATTTTTTTCAAATCTTGGGCTCTTCTAAAAACGTTGGTCCCTGCTCCTCACTGCCATTTGCCATCTTAGAGCTTCTCTCAGCTTTTCCCAGCTGTGGGAAGCTACTCCTAAAGGCCATCTGTACTTTGGTTTGTTCAGCTCCCTTGGCTGAATTTGAGAATAACGTCTGCTTCCTCTCCTAAATAACTGCCATCAGACACTGAAAGAGAAGTTGCCATGTGTCTTGGAGCAGTAGTCCATAGGTCAAGCCACTTTAGGATTTTCCCTTTCTTTCCACAATGATTAATTCATAATAATGTCTTGCAATTTTGTATATGTTGTAAAAGGGGAGAGAAGACAGGCAGGCTGAGGGAAGGCCTGAGGGCCAAAATGACTTATTCAACCTTGATCTTGGCGAAGACTCTGCCTGCTGGGCTCCCATTTCCCCAGTTTCAACATGTGATCCCTGTCTTTGGGGAACTTATGGGAGAACTATAAGGATTAGAGGGGTTCTCTATATAAGTAAAGATATCCACATTTTTAAAAATGTTTTATTTTTTAGTTGTTGCCATATGTGACCCATATATGTTCAAACAAACATAAAAATCTTCAGATTCTGCAATTGCTTAAAACATTGCAAAAAGCATGAACATAGAGAGAACAGTCATTACTACTACTCCTTTCTAGGTTAAATAAAAAATATGTATACTTTTGAGCATGCTCCTAACTATAGCTGTGCTAGGGCCTTTACAAACAGTAGTTTCAAGGAGCAGAGCCCCAGTCTTTTTAGTCCAGTGCAAGAAGTTTGTAAAGAGAACCCCCCAGTACAGGGCTTCCAGAGATCATGCTGCTTAGAAAAGCCATCCCATTTAGAGGCCATGGGAAAACTTCAAGGATCAAAGGAGATACTAGGGGAAAGTATAGCCTATTATGGGGATCGTTATATAAAGAAATATATCCTATCATTTAGAGTTAGGCAGTAAGCCCCATTCTGAGTACAGGTAACCCACCTGCTTTTTGAAAGTTCACTTTCTGCTACTTTGCTTTTATGAAAGACTTACATTAGTACCAGTTTTCCCTAACCTTAAGAAATCTGAAGACGATTTTTGCTTTCACTGGGGAAAAGAAGACAAAAATAGTATTCCATGTTTGTATTGCTGCACGCACCCAAGCAGTGAGAGTGGCCCTTTCTAGCTCCTTCCCCAGGAACCACATTCAGCATGTCAGCATCAAGCCACCAGAGCTTTGAACTCTGTGAACATCTGTACTTTATATTGATTTACTTTGTGCATTCTTTAGCAAGATGTGTCCTAAGGTATTGTTTCTTTGCTTTGGCTAGTTCAGCTTACCAAAGGTTTCAAAGGAATGCTCTACTTTCAGATAGTGAAGGAAACCAGTATTTTCCTCTATTTCATGACACACCCTCCATTCTCCCCCTTGTAATTACCACCATTATCACTAAGTTCCAGTTGCAACAAAAACCTGGCTGAGAGTTAGGTCCCTATTAGACAGTATTATACAGTCTTGTATCTATTAGGAAGACCTAAATAGATAACTTATGCATGTGTGCATGATGTGTGCTCTTCCATGCCTGTGTAGTTAATATATGTGCTAATTATAAACACACTAGAGGCCCGGTGCACGAATCCGTGCATGGGTGGGGTCCCTAGGCCTGGTCAGCGATCAGGGCCAGGCTGATCAGGGCCTGCTAGCCGGGAGGAGGGATAAGGCGTGGGAGGTTGGCCGCCAGCCCCAAGGAGGGAGTTGGCCCTTGGCCCCCTGGGAAAGGGGCCATGTCTGCTGCCACCCACCCCCAGTTCCCCATCCCAGCCCGGGACCTGAAGGCTCCAGCGGGGTTGGGAGAGGAGGCAACAGTCACCAGGCTGGGCGCAGAAGGAACAGACGCTGGACGCCGACGCTGATGGCCAGCTACGGGAGGTTGGCTGTGGGAGTGCACTGACCACCAGGGGACAGCTCCTGCATTGAGCGTCTGCCCCCTGGTGGTCAGTGAGCATCATAGTGATTGGTTGACCTGTCATTCTGGTCATTTTGGTCATTCCAGTCGTTCGGTTGTAACAGTCACTTAGGCTTTTATATATATATACTAGAGGCCCGGTGCACAAAAATTTGTGCACTCGGGGGGGAAGGGGGGGGCCCTCAGCCCGGCCTGTGCCCTCTCGCAGTCTGGGACCCCTCAGGAGATAACGACCTGCTGGCTTAGGCCTGCTCCCGGGTGGCAGAGGGCAGGCCCAATCCCTAGGTGCAGCCCCTGGTCGGGCTCAGAGCAGGGCCGATTGGGGGGTTGGGGCGCAGCTCCCTGTCATGCAAAGAGCAGGGCGGATTAGGAGATTGTGATACCACTCTCAGTCACGCTCAGGGTAGGGCCGATTGGGGGGTTGGGGCACCACCCCCTGTAACACTCAAGGCAGGGTCGATGGGGAGGTTGCTGTGC
>NW_005365070.1:2389239-2407031 GCF_000412655.1 Myotis brandtii | reverse complement strand
GATTCTTAATGTTATTTGTACATTATATATTTTAAAATATTTACATATTATAATATGCTAATTATGAACACAATTTCAACCTATTATGTATATATTTTAACCAAATACTAATTGTATGAAGAAGGTACCAAGCCAACATTTTGCCCCAAGTATTTTGATATTGCTAGGATAAGGAGCTTTCACACCCAAAGTCAAACCTTGTTATATAAAAGATGCAGGCAAGAGAAGTGGAGAGTGATATTTACCCGTGAAATTCTATAGAATATGTGTAGATGGGGTCAACTTCAAAGCATTTTGGGGAGCACTCAGGCTGGGGATGTTGAAACAAAATCCGAAGTTGGCCTGGATTGGCAGAGCAGAGAGCCGAGCCCAAAGTGAGCCAACTATCAACTTGTAGTAGGGGAGACTTAACCCATCTTTCCTCCAATTTCCCAGGAAACTCTGGTATTTTTTTGATTTCTACCTCTGTGCTTGGAACTGGTAGTGGACATGTAGATGTGCTCTGAGGAGAAACAGATATCCAACCTGTGGTTTTGGTTCCTCCTACTTCAGGGAATCCATCCACAGGAAACTTCAGGGGGGCATATCCATTTGCTTTAGTGAACCTGGTAACTCCAGCAAGCCCCTTTTAGGCACCCCATCATTCCTCACTACCTCGTGAACCTGAGGCTTTTGGTTCTGAGAATGCTGTGTCTCTCAGTTGCCTGGACTTGGTCTGGTAGGATCTGGGACTTTCTACTTTCTTCCCACATAAAGCCAGACCAAAGGAGAGTTGCACCTTGTTTTCTCTGTAGAGATTGACTTAGTTTGCTCGCCTGAGACTCTATGGCGGAATCCAGACGTACTAGCACTTGTGTTTGGTTGCTTGACAGAAAAAGGAGGATTTTGACCAGGGCTGGGGGATTAGTACAAGGATTGCTGGCTCCATTTGGAGTGACTGGCTAAGAGCTAATCGACGGGGCAGTGGGTACCACTGGGCTGGCCAGACATATAGCCCATGGCATCTGTGAGCCCAGTAGGCAGGCAAGTGGGCAAGTAGGCCTGCTGGGACCCTTGACAAGGGACCTGAATTCTCTACCAAGAAACACTTTACTGACACAACAGGACTTCAACTGGGAGTTTGGGCAAAGAGTGGGGAGGGCTAGCCAGAAACCAGATTCAAGACCTTAGGGATTGTACAAGGAGGTATAGGGGCAGGTGGTGATTTCTGCTAGTCATTCATTGATTCCTTTATTCTTTCATGCAACAAACATTTACTGAGTAGTCATTATGTACCAGATACTCTAGTACTCTAAAAGCCAGTTCCTTAAGAAATTTACAGTCCATGGATTAAAGAACGGGAAAAAATAGTAGGGATCAGGAAAACAACAAGGGATTTCCTTTCTTCTTGGTCTCTCTCTCTCTCTCTCTCTCTCTCTCTCTCTCTCTCTCTCTCTTTCTCTCTCCCACCCCGTATGTGTGTGTGTGTGTGTGTGTGTGTGTGTGTGTGTGTGTGTGTAATTCGTTCTTCCCATAATGTCCTGACCCCAGAGCAATGCATCCTTGCCTACTCCAATATGCAGGCATGTCTCCCAATTTGTGGACTTTCTAACAAAAACCAACATCCTTCCTATCAAATGAACATTTTATAAAACTTTTCTCCCTCTCAGGAGCCTAGAGTGGTGAATGAACTCAGTTAGGGTGTACATCACACACCAAGTGGCCACATTCTCTGTGGGGCATATATAAGGTAGCTTTGGGTTTTGAAAAGATCCATGTTGGTCAAGTCAGTAAAAAATCAGCCCAGCCCTGGCCCGTGTGTCTCAGTTGGTTGGAGTATCATCTCATACACCAAAAGGTGGCAGGTTCAATTCCAGATCAGGGCACATACCCAGGTTGTGGGTCGATCCCAAGTGGGGGCGCATGCAGGAGGCAAAATCTCTCACAACGATATTTCTCTCAAAAAAATCAATAAAAACTCAGCCGAACAGCCTGTAATGTCAATTGTCATTTGATTTTTTGATTTGGACTTAAGCCATCCTTCAGCTGGTGCTATATATGCACACCTTGCTTTAAGAAAACCTGTACCCAAAAATCCCAGTTTTGAAAGGGATGGAGGAATGTGCCTGGTCATTTTTGGAAACTGTCTAGAACTCTCATTTATTGAGATAGGTGTATCAGAGAAGTGGTGAAACCCTTGAAGGAGTGTCTGATTCAACCTTCTGCCTTCTGATGGCAACATCCAGAAATCAGCCCAGGCAAACAGGCCTTTATCTAGTTTGAGCAGACCTGCAGAGACTCCTAATGGGTTAAAAACGCAGCCGAGCTGCTGTGGAGTTGGGAGCTTGGCTCAGACACAAATTTACCTTTTCTTTTAAAATGAAAAGGGACTCTGGGGCTTTGTGGCAAAGGGTGTGGTTTTTTGAAAAATCAAACTCAAATAAATTATTTAATTAAAACATAAACTGAATTAGGGGCATGCATTTGGGATTTTGCTTACGTTTTATGGAAATTATGAAATACATACATCTTTTCGTTCAACTTTAAAATTAAACTCACTCAGCTTCTCTGCATAAAAGGGAAGGAGTTCCCATGACCTGATATTTGTAATTTCCACTGAAGTCCAACTTTCTGTATTTATTTGGAAATACTTATGTTCAGGCAGGGTATGGTTTATCCTTGCTGTAGAGCCTTATTATGGTTTGATTTCACATCAAACTATTCACCTTTTAGTAACCAAATTTGTGATCCAACGAAAACTCTCTCATATAAGGAGCTTGGACTCTTGTTTATTTCGCAACCTTTATTTGTGCATGAGATGAACCATGACATTTAAACTATGCTTGATAGCTTAACAGATTATAAGAACAAAACCAGATGGCCCAAACAAAAATAATACTTTGATTGCTTTCAAATTCAATGTCAAAAATTAAAAACAGCTTTCAAAGAAACCTTGGCTTTTTTTTTTTCAGAAATGACTTTGGAATATTATATATACTTCTCCCCCCCACACACACACACACATCACAAAAAAATAGAAGTGTATAAACCAAAAAAGTAACAATGGCTATTTTGAGATTGCAAATTATTTTCTCCTTTTTTCTTTTCTATATCTTCCAATTTCCACAGTTAATTTTAGAATTACATACTAGGAAACATTTTAATAACTACTTTTTCATTTAATTTTAATGAAGTTTTTTCTAGTTTGAGTCAAGGTGTTTTACTTTGTTGAAAAAATGGACATTGTTTAATATTAGCAGTTCATAATTCTTCTTCCACATAAAATGGTGAATAATGTACAGTTACATTTCACGCTGTGCTTCACAAGGCTAGAAAACTGAACCAGATTCTTTAGAATCTACAAAAGCAATTATTTCATTTTTTTATTCATTTTAATATACCTTTGACATCATTAGTATAATCACAATCCTCACTTTCTTTGAGAGCAGTGAACCAATTCCTTAAAAATGGGGTTGAAACAGAACCTCACTTTTATTTATTTTTGGGGGGTAGAAAATATTCTTTTTTTAATTTATCTTTATTGTTGAAAGTATTATTTAAAAGGCTCCTAAACCTTGAGATAGTTGGCAGAGAAAAATCATAATGTGGCTATTTGAATTTCTAAACGAAAAAGTTCACAAAGTGTTAAAATTCTTTTTTCCGGTCTTGTTTTGTAAAAGAATCTTTATTCCAACTGAGATTAATTTTTCTTCAAATCAGCTGCAAGAGAGCAAACAAAATTTGCTACAAATCAAAACCCTGACAGTTATATTTCCCTGAGATAATTGCATGTTGCCTTGGACTTTCCTTTTCCCCTCTGTTTCCTTTTGTTTTGACAACAAGATTCTGGGAAAGCAATATACAAATGATAATTCTGCTGTCAAGAGTACACTGAATTTTAAAAATAAATAACTGTCAACCCCAAAAGCTTCCAGGAACCTATGGAGTGAATTCTTTTTCCAAACCATTCCAAAACCAGATGTGGAAATGTTTAGCTTATTCCCCTCCTCATTCCCCATGCAGAGAATTAATATGTGTCTCTGATGACATCAGAGGAGATGGTGAGGCAAAAATCCTATCTGCTTTCAAGGAGATTTGTGTTACAATTCTCAATTCACTAACCAACATCACAAAACAAATTTGGACTGTAGCTTTTGTCTCTTTTAAAAAGAGGGGATTTTTCCCCCTGAGATGAAAAATGCTCTGTGTTTAAACCAATATCTAACCTCTTTTGTGTAAGACATTAAGAAATAATAGAGTTCACACTCCCCAAAATATCTACCATTACTTCTAAAACCACAAGTTAGCATTGCCTGTTTTTGAACTTTATGAATATGAACTTTTACATTGTGCATTATTTTGTGTCTGGATTCTATCACCCAACATTATATTTTTGAGATTTATTCATATTGTTGCATGTAATAGTGATGCATTCATTCTTATTGCTGTGGTCTTCTATTCTTTTTTTGAATATGCAACAATTTATCTATCCATTCCACTGCTTTGGGGAATGTGCATAGTTTCCAGTTTTGATTTATTAAAAATAATGTTGCTATGATTTTTGTGCAAATATTTTATTTTATAGATATGTGCTTTTATATTGGTTATGTATATAAAATATAGATACATACTTCCATATATGTGCAAGTATAATATATATATTTTTTCCAACACTGCCATCAATAATATATGAGGACTCCAATTCTACATTCCCATCAACTTGATATATTCCTCCTTTTTTTATTTCAGCCATTCCAATGAGTAATCAGTGGTATCACCCTGTGGTTTAATTTGTGTTTCCCTGATGACCAATAAAAATAAACATCTTTTCATATGTTCACTGGGGGAGAAAAAGAGTTCATATTCCAAGAATGAAATGTTTCTCTTTTTTTAAAAGAACAGTAAAGTATTTATTAAGAATTAGGCTTATTAAGGAGTTCTTTTTTAAAAAGGGGGGGGGAGGAGGAAAGCTCTGTTAGAGGAACTAATGGAAAAATGTATATGCGCAAACCACATTTAGAAAAAAACAGAAAGCTACTGTACTCTGTAGCTGCTAAGAAAGCAAACATTTTGTATCCAGGTGTCATTAGCAGCTCCGGTTGTGCTGGCCTCTCTATAGCTCAGTTCAGGACGGTATGTACCAATAGCTGAGCCCTACTTGGCTATACAAATGCATCTAAGTTCATTGCTTCTGGAATGTCACAGGGATAATTTGCAATCTGGTCCAAATGGGGCTATGGTAACGCAAACCCTGAGACACGCTTTCTGACAGCCCAGCCACCTCCTCCAGAAACTGGACAGTAGTCCAAGGTTAGCGCTCCTTTTTCTGCTTCATTTCTTCCCCAGTCCTCAACTCCCCATAGCTCTGAAGATTTCTGGAAACTTTAAATAGGATTCTGTCCACAGCTCCTGGGATGTTATGTATGCACAGCTCCAACTATGGCTAAAAATACCTTCAGTTTGGCACCCCTGCACAACTCACTTTTTAGGAGCTCATTTCCCTCTCTAGCCCCTCAGCCTTCTTTTTACTCTGTCCCCAGGCATCAGAGACCCACTGTCTCCTTCCTCTGTCCAATATACCATTCTTTCAGCACATCTCTGCTAGAAGTTAGAAAACCCAGCTTGTTTTATGAATTCTCACTGTGTTGTGAATGACTAATAACCCTCCCCCAATAAACACACACACACACACACACACACACACACACATACACACACACACACACTGCCCTTCCCTGGTAATTTCAAGCTGATGGGAAAGGAGGCTGCCAAGTTCTGATGACCTGTACTCAGCAAAAGGGAGCAACTCCCCAAGTGTGGCATTGAGCTAAGCGTTAGCAAGCTCATTAGTAAGGTAGTCTAAAATGATTAGCTGGAAGACAACTGTCTTCTTTATCAGAGAATCTGGGCTTTTTATAACGAACTGAATTGTCCTTCAGAGGGAGGAGGATAGGAAAGATGTTTGAGGGAGTGAAAGAAAATGGGTGGCATAACTTCCTGGCCAAAAACACAGCCTTAAGCTTGGGTCTTGGTTTGGGGGTTTGAACAAAGAAAATGAAATGGAAGGATTGGTTCTCTGGCCTATTGTGGTAACTATTTAAAGGAGAGGTTTTTGTTCAAGGCAAATATGCACAGGCTATGAGATGATGTTAAGGACAGAAGGAATGAGAGGGAGGAAAAGAAAGCCACTCCTAAAGCATGCTCAGGACAAGGTGGTCTTCTTTAAACCAAGACAATAGTACAGTGGTGATGGAGTGATTATCTCAGCTTCCAAAAGGAACCTCAGCAAATACCATGCCTCATTCTGGATCATGTTTATTAAACTGCTGAGTCATCACCCAGGACCAACTGGCATCATAATTTACTTGATTTATTATTGTTTTTATTGTCTTATATTGTTTGTTTTGGTTTTTGGAGGGGTAAGAAGATCATGTTTTTGTGTGTTGATGCTGCTTCTGTTTTTGCTTTGTGTAAAACAAAAAAGCAGTCTCAGGAAAGACATTTCAGAATGAACAAAAATGAAAGGAAGTAGCCTGGTAGACCCCTTAGACTTCTCTTTATACCTCAACACCTCAGAGAAAATGATGGGTCATTATTGAGAGAGAGAGAGAGAGAGAGAGAGAGAGACCAATATGTACCAAATTAAGTGCCTGACTTAGAAACAAAACATCTCATCCAGGCCAGTGCTCTTTTCTAGCGGGCTCTCATACCATGGTTTCCATTAAAGAATGCAGGAAATTTATCCATATCAAATGAAGAGAAAGAGCTGCATTTTTGCAACTGGGGAAAAGGGAAAGAAAGAAGAGTTTTGGGATGCTTTTTAGTACAGTGATATACACATAGTAGGCACTCAATAAATTTTAGTCAAAGAATGAATTCATTTATGTGGAGGTTACTTAAATCAGCAGGGAACAAAAGTAAAACCTTACACACACACACACACACACACACACACACACACACACACACAATTTCTTTGAAAATGTAGGCACTTTTCTATTTATCTCATTTTCACTTTTAAAATGAAAGCTATGTTGGATAGTATTTGATAATGTTTCTCTTCTTTCCTTTTTCATTTGTCACCTCATTCTGATGTTGTCTTTTTGATACTTGTTCTTAGCATTAGTTATTTTTCTTCACACTACTCTGTTAGTCACTCCTTAAGAAGTAAAAGACAATAGGACTAAGAGGTAGCCACAGAGCTTCATATTTTTAAAAAAATGAAAAGCTAGTGAAAATAAAAGAAGAATGTAAAGCAAAGTATGTGATTCAATGAGGTACCAACCATGGCCACAAAGGATATTTTAGAAAATAACTTATCAACCAATGTATAAAACACAAACCTAAGACCCTCTTTCTTTAATATAGGACATTTAAATAGTTTTCATGGATAATATGGATCAAAATATAAAATTAAAAAGGAGTATTTTTGTTTCTGAAATTTTACTGTTTTAGAAGGTATCCCAATTGATATACCAGGGAATCTATTGGTTATAATGACTTACGATGCTATTGCTAGAGTTTTGAAGCCTTCATTTGATTAGCTTATAGGAGCCTCTGATCAAAATTTTAATACTTGGTTGTCAGGAATAAAACATCATTTCTTCTTAGGTTTCACTTAATTAAATTTGTTGCTAACCAAAAAAAAATAGCAATAGGGAGGGGTTCATTATTACGGCATATGAGAGGACAAGTGCTGTCAGTTTGAATTAAACTGTATCTCCTGTCTCCTTATTTAATGTTTGGCATGAAAACTGTTTTTTTATTTATTTTTTTAGCTAGGGTTATACACAAAAGGATGCCACTCCTGATCAGTATGGACTCTCATTCTACATATGAGGGATATGTGCTTTATACCAAAACAGCATGATAAAGTCACTGAAAGAAGCTATTGTAGTCATCCATAAACGTGAGTTTCAACAATGAAATTAAAATTCAGTTCTCTTTCACAAGAATATTTTCCTTTTCTTTTCCCCCTTTTTCAGTTTTATTGACAAATAAAATTGTAAGATACTTAAAGTATGCAATGAGATGATTTGACATACTTATACATTGTGAAAGGATTCCCCCATCAAGTTAACACATGACATATTTAACTTTTTTTGGTGAGAACATGTATGTTCTTTTCTCTTAACCTTTTTTAATGCTTTAGGAATGGCCTTTTGTTTTAAGAAAATGATCATATTTGAACTTTTGATAGGAAATAAAATGATTTGCCTTTTGTGTTTTTGTGTGCTCTAGAAATCCTCACCAGACAGCTTCCTGTTTCCTGAGAATCATTACGTGATCAGCTACAAGGATGAAAGTCTTCAAGTTGATAGGAGGGATGGTCATCCTCACCTCTTTGTTTTTCACCTGTTTGGGGCAAATTCCAATCACTGTATTCTGCTCTACAGACTGGTTCATGGTTACAGTACACCCCTTCATGTTGAACAGCAATGTATATGTACACTTTCATGAGTTACACTTGGGCCAGGGTTGCCCTGTCAATCATGTTCAGTCACATATCTACAAGTTTACCTACCGTGTTACCGAATGTGGCATCAGAGCCAAAGCTATCTCTCAGGATATGGTTATGTACAGCACTGAGATACATTGTGCTTCAAAGTCTACCTCAACTAAATACACATTTCCAGTGTCATGCACTGCCCCCCAGTACTCCCCATGGCTCACTACTCCCTACTGCATGAAAGAAGCCAGCAAGATACAAACCACAACCCAGGATGGTGAGACAGGCTACGAGGTGTTCACCTTGTCACAGTCCAGCCAGAGGCCCAACTGCAATTGTCCACCTTGTGTCTTCAACGAAGGAGAGTGTGCCCAGTCTCCACAGCATAAAGCAGAGGCTCAGAAGGGCCATTCTAAGCAGTCATTTTTATTTGTGGCTATATCTGAGGATTGATCTCTGTTCAGACAATCTACTTGAGTCCATGTGATCTCAGTTTGGGGTCTCCTGTTGATGCTTTTTCTAAAATTAGTATATAGCCCTGTCCGGTGTGGCTCAGTTGATTGGGCATTGTCTCATGCACTGAAAGGTTGCCAGTTCGATTTCCAGTCAAGGCACATGCCTGGGTTGCAAGCCAGATCCCCAGTGGGGGCCATGCAGGAGGCAGCCAGGTGATGTTGCGCTCAGACATCAATGTTTCTCTCTCTCCCTCTCCCTTCCTCTCTATCTACAAATTGGTGAAAGTCTTTTAAAAATAAATAAAATTAGTATGTGATATTTACTAATATCAGGCAGGTAAATGTTCTTGTGGCTCTCTTATGAGGGCTTTTGAAAAGGGCAGCCTGTGTTAACTTTTTGAATAAAGTTTTTTTAATATTTTTATATCTTTTTTTAAAGCAAAAATAAAGTTCTGATGGCTTAGAAATGTCAGTTGGGGACTTTAATTAATAAATATATATACTATGGATAATAAATATATACATATATATTTACTATGGATGAGACATTGTTCTATGTGCTTTTCAAACATTAGTGCCTGGTCTCTTTTTTTTTCTAGGATAACTTATCTCTCCTTCAAGGTCCCGAGGTGAATCCCTCCCTCTGTATCTTCATTTTACTTATACTCTGCAGCATTCAAATTAGTTCTTAGAAACCAGAAACACCAATCAGAAAGAATATATGCCCCCCTATGTTCACGGCAGTGTAATTTACAATAGCTAAGATTTGGAAACAGCCCAAGTGACCATTAGCAAATGAGTGGATTAGGAAACTGTGGTACACTTGCACAATAGAATACTATGCAGCTGTAACAAAAAGAAAGAAAGCACTCTTATCATTTGCAACAGCATGGAGGGACCTGGAGACTATTATGCTAAGGGAAATAAGCCAGCCAGAGAAAGATAAGCTTCACATGATCTCACTCATAAGTGGAATCTAATGAACAAAATTAACTGATGAACAAAATATATCCAGAGACATAGAAGCATTGAAGAGACTGACGAATTTCATAGAGAAGGCAAGAAAGGGGGTGGGGATTGATTAATCGGGTAACTTATATACATATATGGACACAGACAATAGAGTGATGAAGGCCTGGGAAGGGCAGATGTGGGGAGGAAGGGGTCAATGGGGAAAAAACAAAGGGGACATCTGTAATACTTTCAACACTAAAGAAAAAACAAATTAGTTCTTAGCTACATACCTTCTTAGATCTATGGCTGTATCACTTTTCATCCATGAAAGGCATAGGCTGCACTAGTGGTTTGGTTTATAAGCCACCAATGGTTCTAAAAATCGTTCAAGTCACACCCCACTAACTAGATTGTGAGCTCCTGAGAGATTGATAATACTTTAAAAAGAGTTTTGTGCCTGACTTTTGTGATCAGAATATTTTCACTCAAGTTTGGCAATCCATTAGTTATTTTCAAAGACTGGGAGGGGGAAGGGTAAATAAAACGTTTCAACAAATATGCATTGCATACTATTACATTCCAATCACCATACTAGGCACTGAGGATATAGCAGTGAATATAAACTAAGGCTCAGAGAAATCAAGTAAACAAATAAACAAGTAAACAGAAATTTAGAGAGCAACAAATGTCATGAAGAGCTTAAAACACAGTGATATGAGAGAAATTGCAAAATAGGTTGAAGCAGTTAGGAAAGGCCTCTGAGGTACTGACATTTGAAATGAGTCTTGAATGTGAAGAAGGAGCCAGCCCTGTGATGATCTGAGAGAGAACATTCCAGATAGTAGAAGCATCTCATTTAATCCTCACAACACTGAGAGTGCTCTTATTATATCCATTTTACAAATAAGTAACTAAGGCACAGAATGATTAAGAAACTTGCCCAAGGCAAACACCTCTATTAAGAATCAGACAATGTTAGCACAATGTACATGATAATATACACACAAAGTGCTTCAGTGGATGAGTAGACATTAGAAATTCAATCATTGTCTTAGTCCATTTGGGCTTCTATAACAAAGTATTATAGACTGAGTAGCTTATAAAAAAACAGAAATTTACTTCTCATGGCTCTGGGAGTTGGAAATTCTAGATCAAGGTACCAGTACAGTCAAGTTCCAGTAAAGGCTATCTTCCAGGTTTCAGACTGTTATCTTCTGATTGTGGAAAGGTATCTAGAGAACTCCCTAGGGACCCTTTCATAAAGATAATAATCCCATTCATGATGACCCAATCCTCATGATCTAATCACCTCCCAAAGGCCCCTCACCTACTAATATCATTGGGGGTGAAGATTTCAACACATGCATTTTGGAGAGGACACAAACATTCAGTCCATTGTAGTCATGTTAGTTGAAGAAAAATAGCTATTCATTTAAAATTTTTCCTGTTCCTTTTTGAGGAAAATCAGGTAATAATCCCTGAAAACAATGTATTCATTCAGCAAATGTTTATTGAATTTGTCCTATGTGCCAGGAATTATGTTAGATGTCAAGCTTGCATTGGGGAACAAGACTAAGGCAGTCTAATCAAGAGGATACAAGTAAAGAAGTCTAGGGACCTAGAGGTTACTCTATCCCAGAGAATAGGACTGTACAAAGACATGAGGATCTGGGCTATGGCCATCAGAGAAACTGCAATGGGAGGGGGTAGCTGATGGTGGTGAGAGTTGGGGCTAAGGAAATAACTGTATACAAGACGATGTACAAGAGAACTAGCACTTCCCTCACCCATCCTGTCTTCAGAAACTTACAGATTATTAAACACTAGAACACATATAAATAACTTAGCAAACAATACTAGACACATTAGACCTGTGGTACCATATGCAAGTTATGCACTTAATAACTGTAAGGGGCAATATTCATGAAGACACCCCCTGAAGTTGTATAATGTATCAGGCTTGGAGGATACTCAAGACCTACGTGGTAATAATATTCATCAAGTGCCAGATATATTATATACATAATCTCATTTAATACAACTCTATAAGATAACAAGTATTTATTCATTTTTATAGATAAAGGAACTAAGGCTCAGAGAAATTGAGGCCGTATAGTTAATAACATCACTGGGATTCAAACCCAGGTTTGTCTAGCCCCCAAATTCACTTTCCCCCTATATTAAACACTCCCTACCAGCATACAGAAACTTCCAGTTGGGTTGGAAGATCCAGGAAGATTTCCTGGTAGGAGTGGGCAATGACCCCACTCTTAGAAGATATAGAAGATTTGTCTCACAGAGAAAAGAAGAAGAGCATTCTTGGTGAGCATAAACACTGAGGACAGGGTGGAGAAATGTACTGTGTTGATAGGAAGACACCTAGGGGGTTATTGCTCTAAAATAGGTGAGAGGCGATGAGGAGAACAGATAGGGGAAGGAGTTGAAGTATAGAAAGAGATGAAAACGAGAACCATTTTAAGTAAAGAACAACAGGACTTTATTTTAGCCTAGAAAACAGTTAAATATCTACGTAAGCCCCATTCATGATTAAGAGATAGATTGAGTAGTGCAGGAAAATTTGGAGTGTAGAATACTCCAGGCCCAGGAGCAGAGAGGACAAGACTTGAGCTAAGTCTTAATCTGTCTAACTGGATATATGTGAAAAAGAAGAGATTGAATAAAAAGACATCACAGTTTAGAGCCCGAGAAGCTAAGATTACATGATAAGCTTTGTATTTAAGTAAGAAAATTAGAGTGTAGAGGTGAAGATGAGTCTAGTTTAGACATGTTGGGTGTGAGATGATAGTGACATCCAAGTGGATATGTCCAGGAATTAGCTCAAGAAATAGAGTTTACTTGAGCTGGAACTGGAGTAAGGGGTGTAAGGGATAATTACTGGGAAATAAAGTCTTGAGATCACGTGAATAAGGCAATTAGGGCCACAGAATCAGAATTCCCTGATGCTAAATCTTTAAGGCACAGTTAAGAAAAGAAGAAGAGACACCAAAGGGGACAGAAAAGAAGTGATTAAGAGGTGAAAGGAGAAATATGACTCATGGAATTCTAGGATGGAGAGCTAGGTGGACTGTATTTTCCACTGCAACCAATAAGTCAAGATAGAGTAAGCCTAGGCATCATGGAATTAGAAGACTTTGAACTAGACCATACTAGTAAATGAGAGATAAATTTTCATCAGGTGAAAATGGAGGGCAAGAGCATTCTAGGCAATGGAATCAGCAAGAACAAAGATGCAAAGCAATACTGTGATCAAGAATCATATTTTGCCTGGGCATACATCTCAGCATGATTAGGCATACTTTTTTAAATTTCAGGAGCACTCTGCACTTATTAACTTGGAAAAGTTATCACTTAGTATCAGTGTACTTCAACCATTTCAGTTGCATATTTGATATTTTCCACTTGATTGTATGCCTCTTGAGCACTGGAAACCCTCTCCTCTTCGTTTGCTTTCTTGTTTCACCATTTTGCCTTTACCTTACATAGAACTTGGTAAAGGTACTCAGTAAGTGCTCAATCCATTTGACTGACTGACTGACTGTTACTGATAAAGGGCCTGGGAGTTCATAAGCATAGTAACCATTTAAAATATGGGAATATAAAAATGCCTTAAGAAAAATGGCATTTTGAATTGGCTAATTTATTTACCTTTGAAATGCCACTCTAAAAGAGTATTTTCCTCCTTTATCATAGAAATGGTCATTCCATTTTAAGGTACCATGATTTATAAAAGCCTACCACACAGTTTTAATCATATTTGCGATAACAATAAGAAGTGTTTTCCTGCCATCAAAAGAGTCACTCATAAAAGGAGACTCAAAGGAACACTTAAGTTTTATTCCTGTAAACTAAAAACAGCAAACAAGCATTGAACAGACCTTCAAACCTCAGAGGGAAGGCAGGGAAGGATGGGCGGGAGGGGAGGGGGAGATGGTAAGAGATCAACCCAAGAACTTTTATGCATATAAGCATAACCAATGGACACAGACAATAGGGAATGAAGGCCTGGGCTGGAGGGCAGGGTGGGCTGGGAGAGAACAATGGGGAGGAAAGGGGACATATGTAATACTTTTAACAATAAAGAATTTTTAAAAAAACTGTAAAGAATATATGTAAATGTTCAGGGCAAAAGTCTTTTATTCCAAATTTTAACCAGTAGACCATTTGGGAGATGCATGTAACTATCAAAAATAAACTCAAAATGGATAAATGACTTAAATGTAAGACAGGAAACCATAAAAATCTTAGAAGAATCCATAGGCAGCAAAATAGCAGACATATGTCGTAGCAATATCTTTACCAATACAGCTCCTAGGACAATGGGAACTAAGGAGAAAATAAACAAATGGAACTACATCAGAATAAAAAGCTTCTGTACAGCAAAAGAAACCATCAACAAAACAACAAGAGGGCCCACCGCATGGGAGAACATATTTGCCAATGTTATCACTGATAAGGGTTTAATCTCCAAAATTTATAGGGAATTCAGCTCAAAATCACTAATCATCTGAGAGATGCAAATCAAAAAAACAATGAGGTACCATCTCACACCTGTCAGAATGGCTGTTATCAACAAATCAACAAACGACAAATGCTGGGGAGGATGTGGAGAAAAAGGAACCCTTGTGCACTGCTGATGGGAATGCAGACTGGTGCAGCCACTGTGGATAACAGTATGGAGTTTCCTCAAAAAATTAAAAATGGAACTTCCATTCGACCCAGTAATCCCACTTCTAGGAATATATCCCAAGAAACTAGAAACACCAATCAGAAAGAATATATGCACCCCTATGTTCATTGCAGCACAATTTACAATAGCTAAGATTTGGAAATACCCAAGTGTCCATCAGCAGATGAGTGGATTAAAAATCAGTGGTACATCTACACACTGGAATACTACGCTGCTGTAAAAAAGAAGGAACTCTTAACATTTGCAATAGCATGGAAGGACCTGGAAAGCATTATGCTAAGTGAAATAAACCAGTTGGAGAAAGATAAATATCACATGATCTCACTCATTTGTGGAATATAATGAACAACATAAACTTATGAACAAAAATAGATCCAGAGACAGAGAAGCATTGAATAGACCATCAAACTTCAGAGGGAAGGCAGGGGAGGGTCAGGGGAGGGGGTAAGAAATCAACCAAAGGACTTGTATGCATGCATATAAGCCTAACCAATGGACGCAGACACTAGGGGGATGAGGGCATGTGCTGTGGGTGGGGGTGGCTGGGGAGAGCTCAATAGGGGGAAAAGGGAGACATATGTAATACACTACTTTAAACAATAATATTTTAAAATTTGAAGAAAAAAATAAAGAAAAATACTAGCAAATCCCTCCTCGAGGATTAACTACAGCATATTGTCTCAAAATTTGGGAAATCGGAGTTACAGCCTTCGCAAATGTAAACTCTCCAATGGTTTCCACTACATTCAGAATTAAATCGAGATAAATGCTTGCCATAACCTCGAGGGGCCTTAAGATCTGGCTCCAATCTACTTCTCCAATGTTATCCTCACTTTGCGCCAGACACAAAGCCTTTGATTTGTTCTTAACTGCCAAGCTTGTCTTCACTATATCTTTGCACATGTTATTCCCACTAGATACAGCTGACCTTTATTGGTTCTCAGTTGAAATCAGGGATGGGAAACCTTTTTTCTACCAAGGGCCATTTGGATATTTATAACATCATTTTGGGACCATACAAAACTGTCAACTTAAAAATTAGCCTGCTATATTTGGTCAAACATTTAATTAACTCACTCCTAATGCCTTGGCAGGGCCAAACCAAATGATGTCTCGGGCCTTATAGGGCCCTCAGGCAGGACGTTCCCCATCCCTGGTTTAAATAAATCTCAAGGAAACCTTTCCTGACTGCCTTTCTCTTCATTCCTGAAGGGAAATTGGTAAAATTAAGGTAACTAACATTTACTGAGTATCTAAGAGGCACTGGGCAACCCTTCATATGATTTCCATTTAATCTTCACAATAAACCTCAGAGATAGACCAAGAAAGAAACTCAGAGATTAAATAGTTGCCCAAGGTCACATAGGTAATATATAACAAAGCAAAGATTTAAGCCCAAATTTAATCCCAAACCCACCATCTTTCTGCTACATTATATTGCCTCTCTATTTAAACAGAAAGGATCTTACTAGGAGGAAATGCTTAATTCAGTTCAGAGCTACAAATAGGACAGCAGTTTACATAAAGATCTATAAACTGGCAGTCTGGATAATTAACTCTGTATTCAGAACTCTCACTTGGCATCTTTATTTCTTTTATATTAACTCTTAGCTAACTAGGATAATTTTTAAAAATGGTATTTCTTCTAAGACTCAAAGAGTTCATAAGGTATATTTAAATGCTTTGTTTCTCTTCTATACTTTATACATTTTGCATAATATAGATATTAATTAGTTAAATTATAGAATTTCTGAGTTTACCCCAAGCAGTTAAACTAATAAATATTCAGGAATGTCATGGCTTTTTTTAAATGAAGAGACAAGATTTTTAACATTTTCCAATTAGGGTTAATAAATTGGAACAATATTTAGGCAATGTTAATTTGAAAAAGCAAATCACAAGTACTCTGGGAATATATCATATTTATGTATATGCCTAACTTTCTGAACTAGGACTAGAATATTCTAGAGAGCAGAGTCTTTTATCTATACAAAGCCATAACACCTTACAATGGAAAGACTCAAAATGCTTTTTAAATGCCAATTATTAGAAAAAAGAAACCAATTTTCTTTATATCTCAATTAGTTTTAAAATATATGTCCACAAATTCTTTAGTATTCCTCCCAGTAAAATATGAAGCCTAAAGTTCAGCAAAGGGAATATAGTCAATAATATTGTAATAACTATGCACTAGTATGGTACCAGGTGGGTGCTGGAAATATTGGGGAGGAGGTCACTTTATAAATTATATAATTGTCTAATCACTATGCTATACACCTGAAAGTAATAGTATAAAATAATATTAAATGTCAACTGTAGCTGAAAAATAAAATTTTTAAGAAAAAAAAACTATGTAAAGAATATATGTAAACATTTAGGGCACAAGTCTTTTATTCCCAATTTTAACCAGTAGACCATTTTGGAAATGCATGTAACTCTCGCCATTCCTCCATTCCTCTACCAATAAGGAAAGCCTGGTCACGCATTAAACTAAACACTGTGCTGTACACACACACACACACACACAACACACACACACACACACACACACACACAGGCATGCACCCACATACACAGACACATCACCATGTTTATAAGAAATACATTATCAAAGGACAAGTGTTTATTATAAAGGGAAGGCTAACTTTCTCAGACACATCCTTTATTTTTACTCTTTTTTCTTTAATTCAAATTCATGTTAATCCTTATGATTGATCTCCGTGATATCCTGTTTAAATTGTAATTATAGTTGTTTATTCCAAAAAGAGAGAGAATGAAAGAGGAGAGGGGAGGGGGGGAGAGAGGGGGGGGGCTTTCAATCTTGTGATATTCTATAATGTTTTCAGAAGAAAATAAATGATTTAGTCAGATTTCAGCTTATAAACTTATGTTGGTTATATAATTACAAGACCTTCTGTATTAGTTATCTACTGCTGAAAACTAATTACCCTAAAATAACAACCATTTATTATCTCATAGTTTCTGTACCACTTAGCTGGATGCCTCAAGGTCTCTCAGGAGGTGCAGTCAAGCTGTGGGTGTGGCTGCAGTCATCTCAACACTCAACTGAAGTTGGAGAATCCACTTCCACAGTCACTCAAGGGGCTCTTGGCAGGAGGCCTCAAAGCCTCTCTGTGGGCCTCTTCACAGGTTGTCTGAGTATCTTCATGATATAGATGATGATGATGATGATGATGATGATGATGATGATGATGATAGAGAGAAAGAGAGAGGGGGAAAGAAGGGA
>NW_005365070.1:2381489-2389197 GCF_000412655.1 Myotis brandtii | reverse complement strand
AAGGGAAGGGAAGGGAAGGGAAGGGAAGGGAAGGGAAGGGAGAATCCAAGTTAGAAGCCACAGGCTTTTTGTAACCCAACCTCAGAAATGACATCTCATCACTTCTGCTATATTCTATTTGTAAGAAGTGAGTATCTAGGTCCAGACCACAAACAAGGGGAAGGAATTACACAAGGGTGGAAATACTAGGAGATGATCCCTGGCTGTTTTGCTCAGTGGATAGAGCGTCAGTCTATGGACTGGGGGGTCCTGGGTCCCATTCTGGTCAAGGGCACATGCCCCAGTTGTGGGCTTGGTCCCCAGTGGGGGGCATGCGGGAGGCAGCCGATCAATGATTCTCATCATTGATATTTCTATCTCTCTGTCCCTCTCCCTTCCTCTCTGAAATCAATGAAGATATATTTTTTAAAAAAAGAAATACTAGGAGATAAAGATCATTGTAGTGGGGACCTTCAACCTGATCATACTGGCAAACTCTACAAATACAACCTTTTTCAATTTATTTACGTTAATAGAATTAATGGCAGAGCACAGACTGGGTAGAAAAATCCATGTCACTGCCATACCCTTGCATCAGTCAATTCTATTTTCCTTCTCCAGGGAAAACAAGTTCTATAATAGTGATGGCGAACCTTTTGAGCTCGGCGTGTCAGGATTTTGAAAAACCCTAACTTAACTCTGGTGCCGTGTCACATATAGAAATTTTTTTTATATTTGCAACCATAGTAAAACAAAGACTTATATTTTTGATATTTATTTTATATACTTAAATGCCATTTAACAAAGAAAAATCAACCAAAAAAATGAGTTTGCGTATCACCTCTGACACGCGTGTCATAGGTTCACCATCACTGTTCTATAAGCTGCAAGTTATAGAACTAACTGATTGGTGGAAAGCATTTCAGAGGACATTCAAAACCAAAGGGAAAAAGTATAAAAGTTAAATAGTATAGATGATGATACTGGGTAGAGGTTCTAATGTTATTTCTAATGTTACCCATATTAGTGACAATATAAACTCTTTCAATAGTCCTCTAATGTAGTGTAATTCAGATCGAGTAACACTATTCTAATGTAATTCAAAGTGGAAGTGTAAGGTAAGGGAATCTGTGTCATGTATATGTGTGTATACATATATGTATATGAACATATATATATATAACACATATGCCATTATTATCCAGCTTCTAAGAAAAGTAGTCAGGGGGCTTTGCTTGTTGATTTATATATGAATATTAACACAACGCTCCCCATCACTTACTACTTTCATTTTTGCTTTGTTCCTATCCAATTCATAATACAACAGTAGCTGAGAGGGGTTAACTGAATCTGAGCGGGTGGTGGGATTGTAGGAGGGTTCATAAACAGGTTTCTGGAAGTGAGGTAACAGGCTTGTTCTTCCATACATAGCTTTGTCAACATTCATTTGTAGATGTTCTCTGACAGGCAAGAGGGAATTGCTCTCAATCAGGGAAGTAAAGGCTAATACCAGTTTTTCAAGTATAAAGGAAAATTTTTAAAATCCCCACCAGATGTCTAGAAATGTACCACTTGGAGGCACTTATATTCTACAGTTACTAAGAGGAATATTTAAATTGACCAAGTTAGTTTCAGTGTTATTTTAACTTTGTCACACACACCCTATTATATAAACACCATGCTAATGTAAATTATTCACCTTTTAAAGTTACTTCAGAAGTTTTGACTTTTAGCCAAATACCTATTTCTTCATATCAAGAATTCTTTGGGGTTGTAAGTCTGCAACTTAAATGTGCACACATCTTTAAAAGAAAAGTTTATTTTCCATGTAATGCCCATAGAATATTTATTCTGTTTTCTAAGCTGTATTTACATGACAAAGTACTAAAAGAAAGCCAGTGTTGAGGCGAGAAGACACAAGTCCTAAAGCAGCAGGGATACTGGTTTCTTTGAGGTTAGAAAAGTCCCAGCCCTCCCCACTACCAAGGGTGGGTCAAGCTAGGAACAAATTGACCCAAAAGTAAGCCTCAATGTCATTTCTACACCAACTCCCTATAATAATTTACAGTCTGCAATCAAAATAAAATAACCTCTAGAAAAATCTGCTTTTTTATGATCCAAACTACAAATTAATTCTCTTTTTCATTTCATATTTCATCTGCTTAATTTTTGCTCCACTAAGGTGGAGAAATCACACTCTTCTGCTTATATTCAGATGCACTTAAGCTCTAAATATGTCATGATATTTGGGTTACAGCAACTAAAGGGAATTTTTAAGTTGTCCAAGTTACTTTCAATGTTGTTTTAACTTTGCAAAAATATTTAATGACAATTTTTTAAGTTGCCCATGAAAAATAACATTCTCCATTTTGAAGCCCTGCCACCACCCAAAAAACAATTAGCTTCAGTCCAGAAGGTGTGGATTCATTCATCAAATCAGCACATGATGTTTCTGGATTCTTTTGATGAATTTTTTGCCTGATATTTACTGGTATTTTAAAACATTTTAATGTGTAATTTAACAGGAAATTGATTAACTTTAAAGTCCAATCAAGTCCTAATGGTGGGGCGGGGCGTATTTGGGTTTGTGTAGGTGTAAGTGTGAGAGCCAGAGGAAGGGAGGGAGAGTGAGAGAGAAAGGGAGAGAGGGAGGGAGAGGGAGAGAGAAAATAGCTGCTTGGAAAAAAAGTCTAGACATCACCTGATACATACTAGGCATACAATAAGTAGTATTTTCCCACCCTTTCTGTTCCCTAGTAAGAAAACTCACTCCTGTGTGGCATGGAGAATAGGATATTCTAATTATTCAGATTTTCATAGGTTTGCTGCAGCTCATAGTTCAGAGAGTTACCATGTAAGCCAAGTGAATCTCTTGCAAATATTATTTCCATTACATCATGCCCTTACTCAAGGACCTTTAAAGTCTCCAAACCATCCTGCAATTAAAACTCCTCTGCCTATTCCCACACCCCCCATAATCTATTTGTTCTGGAGTGGGTGGAACGTTTTTGTTCAGCTCAATCTCCAACTAATTCCTGAACATTTAGCCTTTTTACAGCTAACTCTATCTCCTTCCAGCTCCTCTTTATCTCAGGCCCTTTGAGCACAGTTTTCCCCGTTCCATCCAAATTCCATCTTCCTTTCAAGGACTGGCTTGAAACTTAAAAGTATAAAATGTGTTGATAGTTTTTTCAGGAGAGGGTTGATAGCACTGAGAAGCTAAGTTAAAAGTAAATTAATTCCATATTATTATAGGGGATGTTGTTGCAAATGTCTGTCCCATGCCAATTTGTTAAGCCACTGTGTCACTCTGGGTTAGATAACCTTGGCACCAAGAGCATCAGAGGGCACCTAAGTCAACTGTTGAGCATCTCGGTCATAGTCTTTTCACCAACACAACTTTTAACTCCCTCTATTTGGTCTTTTTCCTTCTCAGATATGCATTTATTTGACAGAAATGTACTTAGTCACCAACCTATGCAAGTTATTGCACAAACATGTCCCTACCCTCTGAGAGCTTACTGTTTTCTAGGAAGAGTTTCAGAATAACTAGCTATATGAAAGTGTTCTGATGGGCCCTAACTGGTTTGGCTCAGTGGATAGAGCGTCGGCCTGAGGACTGAAGGGCCCCAGGTTCGATTCTGGTCAAGGGCATATACCTTGGTTGCGGGCACATCCCCAGTAGGGGGTGTGCAGGAGGCAGCTGATCAATGTTTCTCTCCCATCGATGTTTCTAACTCTCTATCCCTCTCCCTTCCTCTCTGTAAAAAAATCAATAAAATATATTTTTAAAGTGTTCTGATGGGACAGGACAGAGGTTATTAAGTCCAACTCTGAGGTATCTGAGGAGGCTTTGAGGAGTAGGTTGATATGGACTGCGAATGACTGAGGAAATGGGAGAAACAAACATCTCCACCTAGAGCCATGAAGAAGGTGTGGCTGGAGGGAAGGACTTACAACTGGAGAAGCAGATTAGAGTCAGGTTGGAGAAGGCCTTGAAGGCCACATTCGAGACTTCAGCACTTAGTTGTGATTTTTGTGACAAGGATTAATATGATCAGAATTGTGTTTACAGAACAGAACTCAGGGTCCACTGGGAAAGGGGTAAAACTCATCTGGGAGATGAGTGAGGAGCCTGAGAAAATTACCTTGATGATGTAGTGGTGGCAAGTTGAGGGTTTTAACTAGGGTACAGGTAGAAATGGAAGGGAAAACTTGGTTTTCTTTTAATACTTTCATCTTTTTTCCCTTTCTTGCCTTTGTCCTCACTCTCCACCTCACTCTTATTTTCACTAGTCCCTGCCTGTGGTCTAGGGATTCCTGGGGACTCTGAGCTAAAGGAGCTGCTGAGCCCTGAGTTTAGGGCAAATGTAAATGTTGAAAACTGGGTCCAGATTTCCATCTCCATTTCCTGCCAATGGATGGGGCTGCTCTGGTCTTTAGCTATTGCAAAATCCCGCCTGATTTTAAGCCTAAGAATTGTTTTAAGAGACAGGAGGTAAAAGAAACATTTTTCCACCAGTCCTAGAAACTCTACCTATTAAGTTTTTTTTTTTAATGCAGTTGTGTTTGGGGACAAGAAGGAAAGCTGTGAGTGAGATCTGGATAGTTCAGTGTTAATAGCATTAAAGTAAATGTTTCAGTTATACATACTGACTTTTCCTCCTTCCCTATTTCAACAAAGGGTTTCATGGTTTGAAAAACACATCTTGGTTTTAAACAAAGATAGTACCCTTCGTGTCCTTCAATTTTCTATTCTCTCCTCCCCTTGCTATCCAGCAAGATATTATTTGCCCCCAGGAGCATTTTCTTTTTATGTAGCAAGACTAAAAGTGATGTCATCCAGACTTGGCAGGGCTCTGTGCTTTTTACAGAACCTCCTTGATGCTGGTCACTTTGGGGCTTTAAAAAAAAATGTTTGATATAAATGGAACAACCAACTATCCAAATGCACTTCAGACTCCTGAACATGATTACATTTGACATGTTGACATTGATCTGTACTGGGTTTCTCTTTTCTCTTTTTCATAATTAGGTAAGGCTCCAGGAAAGTTCTCAAAGTATTAAGGTTAGAAACTGGTAATCATAATGTTTATGGTAAAAGCAAGTGACCAAATCTAACCTAGGACTACGCTTTAGCTCCTGTTCTTGTACACAGGAGATGGCTTTTCCGTCTCCATGCCCCTATGATTACAATCTGTTCTGTCAGTTTACACTCTGCAAAGGACAGTGAGTCACGCTTGCTTATAGGACGGTAACAGTGTAGGGCCAGCACAGCTTAGAGACTGAGGCCACTGTGCAACCCTTCGTTGTGGCCTTCCTTTGTGAAAAGATCTGATCATTTCTGTCATCTGACACTGTCTTTGATTTAATGGGCAAAAATCCAGAAGTAATTAAGACAATAATAGCACACACCCAACAAGAAAAACATGTCATGTTTAAAGAAGAAATCCAAGCAGCATTGAAGGCAGTGATTCTGCGTCTTTCAGGAGAGAAAAGAGACCTCAAAATCAAAAGCAACAGCCATCAAGGACTTACTAAGCTCCTCATTGGCAGAAAGGAAAAATTTACTAATTAATTCTGCTTGTGCCTGGAGAGATCATGGGAGGTGGGAGAAACTAAGATTTGAACTTTTAACCAAAGTCTCAAGTTTTTCAAAGAATTATTTTTATCACAGCTAATTTCATAAAGTAAAATAAAAATTATCAAAGGGCACTATCTTTTCTGTTGAATTATTGCTCACGACTAGCCTTTTCTTGAACCTTGAAAAAAAAGCCTTTACAAATAACAGTAGAAGCTTCATGACACGATTCCAGTTGTTTTCTTTCTGTTAAATCTGTAACTCTATCCTGAGTTTATCTCTCTAAAGACTTCTGGATATTTACAACATAAGGAAAGTCTTGTTTCCTTAACTCAAGGTCTTCATGAAAAACATAATCATAAAAGGCATTTCAATTTAAAAGAAAAATGCTTAGTTCTGGAAATTTCCTTTGCAATTTAAAAAAAAAAGAATCTTCAATTCAATTCATTTCCCTAGTATCTATTTCCAGAGATTCATTCACAATTGCTTTTCCGAAAACACTTTCAAAAAATTATTTCTTGTTATGCATAACTTCCTTGCTGACTCTCAGGTCTAGAGCTAATTTTTTTTTCCAGCTGAGCCTTCAGATCCTTCAAAGCTATTGCTAAATTCTTCTTCTTCGACTGACTATAATTACTTCTCATCAAGGTAATTTTGTAATGTTTCATCAGCAAAAAAAAAAAAAGGGAAAAATATGTGCTATTTTACTATAAATACCCACTTTGAAACAGTACTTCAGAAATGAGAAAAAACAATGAATGGTGTCCATTTCCTTTGTTTTCGGGCTCCTTGCTGCCCACTGAGAAATTGCCTGACTACCTATTGGAGGGCTTCCCTTACACCCTGCTGGTGAGCTGTGGCCTGTTCTAGAATGACTTTCTAAGTTCTTAGGGCAATTTAAGTCCTGCGGGAGTTTTGTCAAGTTAGGAAAGGCCTTATTAAAATGAGAAGCCATTTGCAGAATCAGAGTTTGTTTCAGAGGTACTAAGAAAACCTAAAAAAAAAAATCCTTGAGACATCGTAGTTGAAAAATATTTCAAGATTGTTCACTTGAGTAAATACTTAAGCCTGCCCTCCCTCACTTTCTTCAGCCTGTAGCCATATTACTCACCCTCAAAGAATTCATCAATATTCAACTGGCTCTCTAATTTGCTGATATAGCAAAAAGAGTTTAATAAAGAAAGCTGTTTCAATTTTTCTTTAGAGGACATGCCACAAAATCGACTTTTATCTTATAGTGCTGGAATCTTCTGCCCTTCTGCTAAATCCACACAGGGAAATGAATGCTTACATGCAGTTAGATCAAACCAAGCAAATTTACTCATGAAGCCGAGCCTTAAAAGCCCAGAAAAGTCTTTCACCCCTAGGACACTGGAGCTTTATAAATAATCTATCTGAGGATTTAGAAGCTTGTTCAGTCACGTCTCACAGCACGGCAAACTTTCAGCCCTGTCTACGACGAGTTTTGAAGACTAATAGGAAAACTGTAGTGTAGGAATAAGTTTTAGCGCCCACCGAAGCCATGCAAGTTTTAAAACCTTTCCTGAAAATCAAATTCTTGGTCTGTAAACTTTTTGGTAATTTTAAAAACCAGCTTTGCAGATCCTGGAAGACTCTACTGTCCCTCCCCCACCACCCACCTCTAAAAACAAAAAATGATGCAGAAGCCCGCGAAAGGCCACGCAACAGTTGCAATGCTTAGGGTCTGCAAATCGCCTTTGCAAAGAAATCAAGATTTTACATCAGGTCTATAGAAACAGCACAATAAAATGCATGCGAGAGTTAAGTAGTTCAAGAAACTCGAGCGCTGAGCAAGAGAAATCCTTGATTTTGTTTTTTTATACTGATTTCGTGTGTGTGTGTGTGTGTGTGTGTGTGTGTGTGTGTGTGTGTGTGTTATTTTCTTTTGGCACCTGATTTTCCCCCCAGAGCCCGACCATGGTTCTTCAGTACCCCCTGCGCAGGGCGCAGGACAAGAAAGCCTCGACCTCCCACAGGGAGAGCAGGGGACATTTGGTCATGGTGGCTGAGTCAGGCGCACAGCTCGACTCCCCGTGGCCCCCCGCTGTCCTCACTAGTCCATGGTGCAGGCGACCAGCGCCCTTGAGCCAGCCAAGTCAAGCCCCGGGTGGCTGGGACCCGCCAGGG
>NW_005365070.1:2380306-2381469 GCF_000412655.1 Myotis brandtii | reverse complement strand
AGCTGGGACCCCGGGCCCCTCCAGGCCTGCATCCCATGCCCAGGACTGTGGCCGCTGCAGGTCGGCACTACCCATTACTCTTCCTGTCCAGCACCCACTCGATTTGAGCCCTGGTTGCTTGAAGATTTGTCCCACCCGGGATAGGGACAGAGAATGCAGCCGTGCTCATTTCCTTAGACAGTGTTCGGGCGCTATTTTTATGATGACATTTTGCAAATATACAGGAAATATTCAAGAAAGTTGAAAGAACAGTACAAGGAATGTCCGTTTACCCCCCGCCCCCGCCCCCAAGCTGGATGCAACAACTGTAAAGTATTGCAACACTTGCCTCCCTCACCCCTCAAGATGTGTGCGTGTTAGCTGCATCATTTGAAAACTGGAGACATCGTGACATTTCACCTCTACACTTCAGTATGCATCTTCTAAATATAAGGACAACCTCCTACTTGCCATCAAAAGCATTCTCACACCTAGGAAAATGAACTCTAGGGCCCTACCAGCCTTTAGCATCCAGACTAAGGGCTCCTTTCCCTCCTGTTGCCCCACTTCATTCTTAAAACCAGTTTCCCTTCTTGGACTGGGACTTGTATAGTCAGTTGTTCCCGGTCTTTGTGCTGTGACCCCCAAAGCCCACAGACGGCCAAGCACGTACGGGGATCCGGGATCGCCTTGGTCCCAGGGGCCTCTGTCCCTGAGGACTTGGCAGGGCAGCGGGGACAGGGGAGTCCCGACAAGTCTGAACTCAAACGCTTGGGGAGAGCTCTGCACTCACGCGGTCCGGGCCCCCCTGGGTCCTCCCGAAACCATTTCAGGCACCCCCGGGAAGCACAGAGCTAGCGGCTTTGCTCAGTCACCTTAAGCCCTCCGGGCAGCTCAAATGGCACCCCGAGGCGACCCGTGGGCGCGGGTTGGCTTGCGTCGTGTGAGTCTCTGAATGAGCGCTGCACTACCTTGTGCCCTTGCTTTTGCCATTTTCCATCCTCTCTTCTTTCTCCCTGAGTCCCCGCTATTCGACTCTGGATCGGCTATTCTGCGCGCCCAGTACCCTTCTCGGTCCTTCCCGGCTGCAGGCCAAGGCGGTGGCGTCGAACGCCTACACAACCCCCTTTCCCCACAGCTCCCTCTCTTCCCTTCCCTCCCCCTTCCGTCCCCCCTCTGCAAGG
>NW_005365070.1:2375713-2380108 GCF_000412655.1 Myotis brandtii | reverse complement strand
TTGGGTCCCTGCTGCTGGTGCCCGACCCTTCGCGCCCGCGACCTTGCCGCCTCCCATGTCCCGGCCCTACTCCCCTCTCGAGCCCAAGATCTCGCTCTCTGTGCCCCCCCTTTCCTTCCTCCCCCTCTCTGGCTCGCTTGCTTGCCCTTTTGCTAGCTTTCAGACGCTGCAAACAACTTCGCAGGAAAATCCCAGAAACCTTTGCAAAAAGCTGACAATGAAATTTAAGAAGTTCTTCGATTTCGGCGCCATTTTCGAGTGGATCGAGAGGTGATAAGCGATTTTTTTAAAAAAAGGACTTGTTGGTTTGCGTTGTGGTTTCCCCCCCCCCCCCCCCCCCAAGTAACGTGGATTACGGTAGAATGGGGGGGGAAATCTGGTGACAATCATGAAAAAGTTTTGTTGCTTTGGGGTTGTAAAGCACGTTTGGGGGCCGGGGTGCAGATGAAACAGACCCTGAAAGTGTTTAGCACATATAAGTGCAGCCGGGAAAATTCTTGGGAAATTGGCTGGGAAAAAAAGCTAGCATTGAGGGGTGGAGGGAGAAAATTGAGTAAGGGGCAGTGACAGATTTTCAGCTTCGCCAGGGTGGGGTGAGACTGGTTATGACAGACTGTTAAGTGGACTTTCTGTGGCTCTTCTTTGCAAGCAGTGAAATATCCCTTGGAAATGAATGTGCGATTAATTTTGCATTGTCTTTACCCAATTAAAACTTTCAAAGTTGTTTAGTTTTTCCCTATAGGAAACTTGACATTGGGAAAGTTTCGCACGAATGCGCCTAGGGATGTGGGGAACAAAGCATCTGCAAAATTAAGACAAAACGTTGTAAAGTATGAACGGAGGAAGAGCTGTATTCTTTGGCGCTCACATGATTTGGCCAAACACAGTTCAGTTCAGAAGGAGGGTGGGGCTTTGGGCAACTCAAAAGTATTGATTCTTTGTCTATTGTATCAGTGGTTGACCCTCTCCTAAAGTGACAAGATGCCTCTTTGTAATCTCTTTTCGTAAGTAAATTTAAGTAAAAGGGGAAATCCGTAGAATAGGATTGTGAGGTGGCTTTTTACGAATGTAAGTCGTTGTACTGTCACTGGGAGAGAAGAAAGGGGTTACGTGAAGAGTACAAATGAATTCGATTCCAGAGAGCAGTTTGCAGAGCAATCTGGAAGGGAACTTCGCCTTTGACACCATTGCTATTTCTAATGAACTTTGTTTTTCTAAGTAGTCATCCAAGGAAATGTTAAATTAGGGATGACTTTAATATCTGATGCAATGGTCCACATATTTCTGTGGAACTTAAATATTTAAATGGGAGGAGGTTGTGGAGTTTTAAAGTATAACTGTACATTTGCTAAACATGTTTTCTTTTTTCTTTTTAAGGGCAACAAAGGACGTTTTTCTCCGTTAATCCCAAAAGTCTATGTAAAAGTTGTAAATAGCATAGCCAAACAAGATGGAATTTAGAGACACGTAATTGTATGTCTCAATTTAGGGAGTGGGGTTATTATTATTAATAACTTTGTTTACCATGGCATAAATAGTATATTTGGCAACACTGGATCTCAGTATGGTGTGATGAATTTTGTACTGAGCCTCATTAAATACTCTGCACATTATTAACGAAGAAATAGGACACATCATCATTATATTGGTTTTGAAAAACCGACATAACTTTTAAATGAGCCAAAACACTAAGCAGACTTGTACTGAAATGTTTTTTAACTTTCAAAACCATTAGAGTTTTGTGCTGGTTTTGTTGTTTTAACTTTCAGGTTTGTGATTGAGGGTTACAGGGTAGTTTCTTCTGTGCTTAATTGACTATTTTGTTTAAACATTGGGGGAGGATGCATGTAACTTATTGCCAATGTGTGTCCATTTTAAAAGGAAATGGTGGTATCTAATGAGTTAATCATTAAGGAATATGCACAGTGCGGCCATTTCAGGACAGGAAAGAGTTTCTGTGGAGCTGCTTGAGAAAGGAAGGAGGAATTTGACATGAAGTATTTAAGTGGTTTGATTGATGTTTTAATAAGTGACATTAAAAAATATAAATTACTTATAGATAAATTTGAATGACTAGTTTCACATGTAAAGAGCCAGGTATTTCATTTGAGGACAGTTCTCTCTCATTCTTTTACACTTTTAAAAACAATTCAAAGCAGGGTGTTTGCTGTAAGAATGAAGCAATGGCGGATAAAAGAGGACTTCTGATGCTTGGATGGAGGGATCTATATTTCCCAGCTATCATATATGTTACAATCAGCTGAAGCTGCCAGAGACGTTTTGGTGATCTCCTTTAAGTCAATAAATGAAAAGTTTTTGTGGTTTTTTTTTTTTAAAATGGGGACATTCAATGAGACTTAGGATTTCTAATGGGCAGCAGGAAGAAGTTTCACCAAGACTTTGAAGCTGAAAAGAGTAATCCAGATGTTGTCAAACTGCCTCAATTTATTTTATTATTATTGCTTTCAGAGGTAAGATTATTTTACCACCCTAATTCCTATTCCCCACCCCTCTGCTTTTTCACCTATATACTTTTCCAAGATTCGTCCTCTGGGAAAAGAAATTGAGAGTCACACCCTTCACTCCACCGGCCAGTCCTGGAAATCTAATGGTGAAGTTCTAAAAAGTACATCTATTTGGAAGGAAGTGTCTTTGTTACAAGTTTTGCTGTATTCCTCGACAGTGGGCAGGGCGGGTCTGGGCTTTTTTCCTATTACCCTGTGTTTCTCCGCCTGCAGGCACCCCAGAGCGATCCCCCTTCGTGGACTCCGAAGGGATACAGCAGCAATTCATGTTTTGAAGTGCTTTACATAGTTCAAAACGTGAGGCGCTGCTATACCCCCTCGAGGGGAAGTTGGAAGGTGGGGTTCTGCTGGATGTGTGTTCCTGCGAGGCGCCAGCTCTCAAGGCCAGCTCTGCAACAGATGAGGGGAGGGGGGGGCCTTCGGTCTCTCTTTGCTACTCGCCCTTCCCCTCCCATGAGGCACCACCAGATTGGGGGAGGACACCAATACTCTGTGGGGATTTGGGGCGGGGTGGGGGGGGGTGTTCCCAGAAGGAACGTGGTGCCAGCACTCAGCCGTGCCCTAGCAGCGGGAACAGTACTGCAGTGGGTTATCCGTATTCTGGAGTATTGTTTCTGCTGCCCGGGTAAGGCTGGGAATCCCACAGGAGCCCACCCACCAGGTAAGTCCTAGTGCAGCTCGGGTTAGGGAGTTTGTCCTCCATCAAACGTTTGCCTGCCTTTCAATATGTAAATGAGTGTAAATAAAAGCTACTTCATTTTAGCACACCTTACCCTGCTCAAGTAAAATTTAATCGGTCGAAAAAAAAATCCCCTTCCTGATCACTTAGAATGCCATCCACACGACAAAACGAAAAGAGATTACCTCAGACCCCAACAGCTAAATGGGGGTAGGGGGTTAGAAAAAGATTAAGGGGGGACAGGAGGGGTGACCCACTGCAAGCAGTCCCCAGGCCGTTCTGAAGCTCCTGGTAAAAGGCCTCACGTCGTGCCGTCCTGCGCATGGAAAAGATTTTGGAGTCCAGGAAAGATGAAAGTTTCGGGCCCCATGCTCTTCCTCCTCCCTAGCTGTGCTGCGGGGAGTTGCCCTTCAGCTCGACGCGAGGGTCCTCGCAGGCCTGGTGACTCCCAGGCGGCGGCGTGCCCGATCTGAGGTCTACAGGGAGAGCGGGGACATGTGGGGTGGCTCCTTAATGAGGCTTCGCATTTCTAGCGGCTCCCTGCCCTGTCCCCCAACACCTGTTCTGGAATTTCACTCTGAAGGCGTGTTCCAAGGCCACTTTGGTTGCCCCGGGGGGCCTCACGGAAAGGATTCTCCACTGGCAAGGCACTGACTTGAGGGTTCTGGAGAAAATGGCAGTAACTCAGCTGTCCATTCAGGGGCCCTTCGGTACCTACAAAACTCTGGGCATTGTTGCTAATTAGTGCTGCACGTCTGTCGACCTCCCACCACCGCTCCTCACTGGGGCTCTCAGTAGGCTAGGAGCTTGAAAACCGGCCTAGGAAAGAAAGTTCTCATTCTCTGGCTGAAGGCTCCCTTTGCCTGTGAAAATCACTTAGATATTTATTTTTGACCTGGCGAATCGAGAGGTGAGGGACTGTTGGCAAAGACAAAGGGAGGTGTGGAACATTTCCACGCTTTATGTTCTCTTAAAAGAAACAAAACACGATACCCCCGCGGGTCTGGATGGGTTGCCTAGAACCGATCCTCCCAGAGGCCGGGAGCGGGGGTGGGGCAGAAGGGCTCTGGTCTGGGGAGGCGGGGATGGCAGGGGCCCCGCCAGGAGCTGGGTGGGAGTGGGGATCAGCCGCCTGAAACGCCTGCTCTCCCAGACTCCCTTGCGCCAGGGGCAGTCGCAGGGCGGTTTGGG